>NC_142870.1:83999310-84305517 GCF_051225735.1 Oryctolagus cuniculus | reverse complement strand
AGGCTCTGCATTAGCAGGAAGCTGGAGTCAGGAGCCAGAGCCAGGACTTGAACTCAGGCTCTGAGATGTGGAATGCAGGCATCTTAACCAGAATTTTAAGTACTAGACAAAAATGTTTGCCCCACAAAGCATACTTTTAAAAAGAAAGGCACACATACAGGGTGCCACCGTAGCTCAGGCCAAAATCCCAGTCACAACCTTAATGGGCGTGCTAAGGAGAAGGCAGTAACAACCCGGCTCGCTCTCCTCTGTGCGTGTGTGTGTGTGTGTGTATACATAAAGTGCCACAAACTGCACGTCTTAAACAATAGGAACTTAGCATCCCATGGCGTCTGCCCCACGCTGCCCCCCAGCTTCCTGTGGTTTGCTGGTCATCTCTGCCATCCCTTACTTGGCAGAAGCGAATTCCTGATGTCTGCCTTCATTCATCTCACATGGCGTTCCCGTGAGAGTGCCTGTGTCGGAACCTCCTCTTTTTTCGTAAGTGCACCTGTCACCCTGCATCAATGCCTGCCCTCGTGAGCTTCCCTGCGCTAGTTATAACCGCAGGGACCCTGCTTCCAAACAAGGTCACCTTCGGAGGCAGTGGTGGCGGGGACTTCAACATACGAATTTTGGGGAACACAATTCAATTCATAACAATGAAAGAGAGAGGTAGGGAAGGGGGAGGGAAAGGGGGGTGAAGGGAGGGGAAAGGGGAAGGACTGAGCTGGTCCAAGTGCAGATGGGCTCATGTATATGGCACCTGGTTAGGAGAGTTCTCCCGGGGTAGGCGTGTAACAGTGCCTGGTGATTCTTACAAGGAGTGCACCTGTCATTGAGAGCATCTGCAAACAGTAAAGGGACCGAGTGTGAATACTATCCTGCCATCTCTAGCCCTCCCACCCACCACCATAGGCACCAACTCTGGAATCATGACACATATATGCCTCATATATATACATGTGTGTGTGTGTATATATATATGCCCCATTATAAATGTATATGTACATATATATTTACAATGAATATAAATCATATCTATAAATTTTTAAATTTATTTATTTGAAAGGCAGAGCTACAGGTGGAGGAAGAGACACAGAGGGAAGCTTCCGTCGATTGGTTCACTCCCCAGATGGCCACAATAGCCAGGATGGGTTCAGGCTGAAGCCAGGAGCCTGGAACTCCATCTGGGTCTCCCACATGGGTGGTGGGGGCCCAGTTATGTGGGCCATCCTCCGCTGCCTTCCCAGGTACACTAGCAGGGAGCTAGATCAGAAGCAGAGAAGCCAGGATGTGGACTGGCACTCATAAGGGATGGCAGCGATGCAGGTGGTGGCTTAACCTGCTGTATCACAGTGCCAGCCCTGAGACCATGATTTTCTCACAGAATTCTCCTTCCTTCAAGCTGGCAACGTTGGCAGACGAGGCGTCCAACATTTACTGTCTGCAGAGAGCTTGGGCCTGGATGGTCTCAGTTACAACACAACATAATTTGTAAAAACATTAACTCGAAGATTTAAAAGGGCAGTAAAACGTCCTTACTGCACGCTTCTCGTTGGTGGGGTGGGGAGGGGCATCATTTGCTCATCCCAATTGCTGGATCTTGATTCAGAGCCTGCCCACTATATATGCAAAGTGTACATCAGCACTAGCTATAAATGCCTCAGCAACTCATTTTTTCCACAGTTTACTTGGCACTAAATTCTCTGCATAAATGCTCAGCGAATGATGTGGGTGCTAACAGCAACTGGCAGGCGGGCACACCTGGCTGGCTGACAGGCGGAAAAGATGGTTACGGGGATTCCTAAAGTCAACAGACCATTTGCACCAAGAAGAGTAAGCAAGGCTTTCTGATGTCTCAGCCGTTGACGTCTTGGCCGAAGGCCTCTGCTGTTCAGCTGAACACAGGGCAAACGGGGGTTCGCTTGATGTTCTGCAGTTGCTAGTTCCAGAATATCTGTCCACCCTGGTCCACTGTGCTCACTCCCCAGATGACAAAGGGCAGGGCTTCCCCAGCCGCCATCTCCCCAAACATTCCGGTCAGGACCACAGACACACGCATTTCCTAGTCCCAGCCAAGAGAACAAGGGTTTCAGAGCCTGGTTCAGGGTTCTGGGTTGGTTTTCAGCCAGAAGGTGGAAGGTGTGTGTGTGTGTGCGTGCATGTATGTGTGCATGTTTGTGTAGATACAGGGACAGAGAGTTCTTCCACCTGTGCAATAGCCAAGACTGGGCCAGGCCGAAGTCAGGAGCCGGGAACGTAATCCAGGTCTCCATGCGGGTGTAAGGACCTACTAACTCGAGCTGCTGCTACCTCCCATGTCTGTATTAGCAGGAGGCTGGAGTCAGGTGCTGGAGCTGGGATCAAACCTGAGCACTTCAGATGGAATGTGAGTACCCTAACCGCTCAGCCAAGCGCCCGCCCCGATCTGGACTCTTCCTTGTGCAGCCCCTCGTGCTGAGTCATGTTAGGGAAGGTGCTGGTCCTCTCTGAAGTTAGCTTCCTATAAGATGGGAACAATAACATGCAGGTACTTCAAAAAGTTCATGGAAAAATGGAATTAAAGGTGAGTTTACTTGAGTGCAAAAGGATTTTGAAAGCCATGCATGAGCTTTTCCATAACTGCATTTTCCACAAACTTTTTAAAGATCTCTTATATGCATGGATCTCAAAATTTTTTGTGCCTAAATAAGCTGATCTTTTACTTCTGTTTTCCATGAACTGTTCCAAGTGCCCTCGTACACAGCTAGCAGCTGCCATGAGGATTAAAAACTGCACAGAGCCTGGCCAGAGCCGGCCCTTGGTCAGCGCGACTTCCTGAATTTCCCCCCCTTTCATGGGATTTAAACAGTGCTGAACACTCACTGGGAGCTCTGACGACTCCAACTTCCGGCACTGCTTTGTGACGAGCAAGCGAGAGAGCTGTGGAAGTCTCCGGGAAGGCGGAAGGCAGCAGTGCGCCAACGTGCAGGGACACTAGGGTCAGGCATTGTTCTGAGAACCTGGCATGTTTAAAAACACTAGGGTTCCCACAACGGCCCTGTGAGTAAGAACTACGCTTACTCCTAGTTAACTAACACAGAAACCAAGGCACAGGAGGCCGTGGCTCTGGCCAAGGTCACAGAGCTATTGAAGGAGGCAGCCGGGACCGGCAGGCGGGCAGTGCGGCCCGATCGCACATGTCAGCCACACCAGCGCACTGCCCCTTCTCATAGCTCTGAGAGACAGGAGGCTGGTGTGGGAGCGCATCGCCTGTCTTGGGGAGCTTCTCACTTGGCTTCTTAGTCTTTCGCTTCCTGAACACCCACTTGGAGCAGAGTGTGGCTGCCAGGGAAGCTGCATGGCCTCCAGGGACAGGAGGAAGGAGCAGCAAGGGGCGTGGCTGGGAAAAAGGCTGGAATGGAGCCCTGGGCGTTCAGACAGGACCCGAGGGCGCTCCGGCGGCTGGCAGTCCAGGAATGCTAGGAGTGGGCCCTGAGTGACAGAGAGCATCCGTCCAAATGGAGAGATGAGAGACACTCTCCAGGTAGCGGGAACAGCGCAAAGGAGGTGAGTACCAGGCACAGATAGCCTCAGGGAGCAGCAAGTGCCCAATCTAGCCAGTTCCTTGAGTCAGCGCCAGGTCACAAAGGCCTTGAACGCCAGCCCCGGGATGGCAATCCCAGCTGCATCCCAAGATTCCTATGATCTGCAGAGATCAAAATATGGAAGGATTCCAAGTTATTAACGTGAGTTATTTGGTGTGCATTAGGACTAGAGAGAAGAGGAAAACCAAGGAAGAAAAGCCCACACCCTCGCTTTCTCTCTCTCTTTCTCTCTCTCTCTCTCTCTCTCTCTCTCTCTCTCACACACACACACACACACACACACACACACACTAGCTCGCATGCACGAACGAACACCCTGCTCCTGTACTCCTCAATGGCCACAGCTTTGGGACTCCCAGCTCCCGAGTCAGTGCTCCGAAGGAAGGCTCGGCCTCTCAGGCAGTGGCTGTTGGCCGACTTCTCCCTGGTCTGGATATGACATGTCACACGGTCTCTCCTGGAGCAGCCCCCTGTCCCTGGCCCACGGCAGGCACGGGGCTCCCGCTCCCCTGCAGCGGTCCCTGCCAAAGCCCTCCTAATCTAGGCAGGCAGACAGGATTAAATGGATTAGATTTGAGAGCTGGAGACCATGCCTTCACCTTGCCCCCTTGTGTGATCTCATGCCCCTACCTGACCTCTCCTAGGCACCCACCTGCCAATCAGACAATGTAACCACTCCCCTTTTGGAAGTGAATAAAAGACCTGGAGCACCTGGGCCCCCTCCCTCGCTGTCCCGCGCCTCTAGGTCCCTTCTGGCCACGCTCTGCTTCCCTGCCCACTATGCTGCCTGAGGCTGAAACTAACTGAAGGCTCACTCCACATCGCTCCCAGCCTGCTCTCTGCCTGGTATGGACCCAACTTAGTTTCTAGACTTTTTTCTCCCCTAATTAAAGCCCTCACTTTCCTGCATATTTCTCTCACTGAATAAATGCTAAAAACTGTACCACGTTGCCCGTTTCTTTATAAGCAGCCGATACTTAGAATCATCTAAATATACAGCAAGGACCCTCGAAATTTCAAGTAAAGGTCCCCGATTTCACTCTGGCTCCCATGGACAGCTGAGGTCCCAAGCGTGGGCCCACGCGAGAAGACAGAGGGGTCTCTGGTCCTCTGTGTGTCTTGAGGCCTCTCCCCTGGCTCGGTTCTTGGTGTGGTTGCTACTGAAGGCCACTGGGGAGGGCGCCACTCACAGGCCAGTGGGTGGACGAGGGAATGGCCATTTCTGTGCCACTCAGCCCTGAACGTGCCAGGCCCCAGGCCCCAGCCTCCCCATCCGGGAAACACTTGGAAGTTTCCACGGACAGGAAACTCTGGCTCAGTCCAACACGCTGTTTTCTGAAAACTGCTCTTGGTGTAGTAGTGTGCACTCTGTCACACTGCGCTGGACGGCGCACCTTCAAGCTTGTACTCTCTGCTCCGAGGCCACACGGAACGAGTGCACTTCCTGTTGCACGTGAAGAAAGACACACCCCTCTGTGGGCTCCCTCTTCTCTCAGCCAGACACCCCCGGCTTCTTCCCCTGCGGCCCAGCACTCATCTCAGGCATTTCCGCGGTGCAGGTCCAGTCTCCCCTCCTCAAGACCTATGAGGGCAGGCCGGCGCCGCGGCTCACTAGGCTAATCCTCCGCCTTGCAGCGCCGGCACACGGGGTTCTAGTCCCGGTCAGGGTGCCGGATTCTATCCCGGTTGCCCCTCTTCCAGGCCAGCTCTCTGCTGTGGCCAGGGAGTGCAGTGGAGGATGGCCCAGGATAAGCACCTGGCTCTTGGCTTTGGATCAGCGCGGAGCGCCGGCCGCGGCGGCCATTGGAGGGTGAACCAACGGCAAAGGAAGACCTTTCTCTCTGTCTCTCTCTCTCTCACTGTCCATTCTGCCTGTCAAAAAAAAAAAAAAAAAATCTATGAGGGCACAGAAGGCGCGGCCTCCAGGAGCAGGGTGTAGACGGCTCCACCCCACTCCCCATGTCCTCCATTGGGCCTGCTTGGCCTTGACCTACACAGGCAACGCTGCACGCACACGTCGTGGACACAGAGGAGGGACTGGGAGATGCAGCTCAGATGTGGCCCCCAGAAGGCAAAGGAGCAGCTTGGCTTCCTCACCATCACCCTGGGCTGTGCTGGGGACCCCAGGAAGGCCCAGGGCTGCAGGGGGAGAGAGTTAACTCATGCCGTGTGGCTGAGAGCCATAGTGGGCCACCACGGTTCACGATTCTCAGAGAGGCTCAGGCAGGCAACTTTCCAAATCTAGTTCCCGGAAGAAGCGAACCCCGGGCATTCTGGGCACCTGCTGGGTTTCCTGGGGTGAGGCCCTTGCCTGCTCTGAGCCTCAGCTCTGTCTTTGAGAAAATGGAGATCACATCCATACAGTGAAACTGACCAAAGGAGCCGGATACAAAGCTCGGCTTGCTCTACAAACACACCTTTCTGCTCCCGCTGAGGGTCAGCTGCTCCAGGGAGCTGGGCAGCAGTGCGCCTGTGACCGGGGACAGCACAGGGCCACTCTCGACAACGTCGGGATGAAAAGAGGAAGGGCTGCGCGTGCAAACACAGGCCCAGCCCTGCGTGCCGAGTAGGTGCCTGGTACCACGCTCCCTGGGCACCAGCTGGAGCCCACCCAACGGCAGAGGCCTCAAAGGCCCGCTTCCCTGCCAGTCTCCCGAATGCCTCCTTTGTTCCGGACAGCACAAAAATGACAAGCATCTTTGAGCTCCCCTGTGTTTTCCTAGCTGTTTGTTCTCTGCTCAGAGGCCCTGCGATCACAGGAACATATCCAAGAACAATAGCTGGGGAACTGCTCTGTGCACTTGGAACAGCAGGGCCCAGGGCCTGCTGGCTGGAGGGAGGGCGGCTGTGTCCCCACGCTCACCCCGGGATGGGAAGTGCCCACTGGGCCTGCGGGGCGCCCGCTGCATGACTGGGCCACCGGCTGCCCTCTCTAGGGTCAGCCTCCGTCAACGCCCATGTGACCTCTCTCCTTTCTCAATGAAAGTGCTGAGCTTAGACTTCTACTTCTAAGGCCTACACCAAAGCCCCGAGGCAAGAGGATTGGCTCAAAGGCAGGCAGAGCCGAACAAACGTCCAGGGAAAGAAGTCCTGCTAGCAGCCGGCCTGTCCTCCTGGGGGTGAGAGTGGGGGCTGGGGTCCCTTCCCAACCCTCTGCTGCTGATGCCCCCACAGGGCCGCAGAGGAGATAGGCCTGAGAGACAGCCTCAGGCCGTGCCCAGAATCCTGGCTCTGAGGCTGGCCTTGGGTGACCTTGGAAACTATCTATGCCTCGGTGTCTGTCTGGAAAAATGGGTACAATGTTAACATTGGCTTTCTAGAACTGCCGCCAGGATCAAACAACTCCACCTAAGGTGCTGCGCGCACTAACGTCACATTCCTATCTGCAGCAGTGCCGCCCTCAGGTGGGCCAGGGGCCAGCAGCCAGCACAAGCACTCGGTGACTGTGAAGCTGAAGCCGCACCGCCTGTCTCATCCTCCTGGTCCCACTCGGGATGTCCTGCCCTGGGGCCCAGCTGCTGGGCACAGGATGAGGGGAGCTCAGGGCAAGCTCAGGAGGTAGGGGGAGGGACCCTGGCGGGACAGCTTCTGCACACCACCCAGCCCCCGCCTGTTCCCCACTGAGTTAGGGCTTATTTCCCAGAACCCTCAGCTGCAGGCACACCTCACGCTCTCCCCTACTGCCCACAGGAGGGTTCTGGGAGGCATCCAGCAAGTGCTGGGGACAAGGACACAGCTGGGTGGCCTGGGAGTCTTGTTTGGCCTGTAGCTGCTGTCTCCTTGAACCCCTCATCCCACCCCGCCCTGGGCCCGGGCTCCAAATACCCAGGATCCATGGCATCCTCAGCCTAGGTCACAGCTGCCCACAGAAACACGGCACCCACAAAGCCCCGCTGAGCTGCACGAGGCAGTGAGGGTCGCCGGGCCAGGGCTGCCGAGCTATGCGCTGTGGTCTGCCCTCAGCTTGGCTGCCTGGTCCTATCCGGCCATGTGCCCCTAAGCCTTCTGAGCAGAAACCAGAAAGCCAAGTGCTGCTCCAGCTAGAAATTCAAACAGTAAGCAAGGCTGTGAGAGGCTGGAAGGGCTCCCCCGGTGCACAGAGGAAAGGAAGGGTCCAGCACGGACAGAGATGCACCCCTGACCCCTGCTCTCTCACCCTGGAGCTCCTTTCCCTCCTAGTGGTCCTGGCCCCCCCAGGGCCCTTGCTTGTCTCACACACACTCCCTTTGTAGTTGAGGATAGGAGAACACAGTGCCTTAGGCCAGGATCCAGGTGCAGGTGGTTCAGTTCCTGGAGAGGGCTCCCTTCCCTTCCTGTTCACAGAAGGGGCGAGGGTGCTCTGGGGTCTCCCTTTACAAGGCCACGGCTCCCATTCGCAGGGGCTCCACCCCCATGAGCTAACCACCTGCCAAAAGCCCCGCCTCCTCCTCCACCTCCCCGGGAGTTAGGATTTTTGGGGGGACACACAGATGGTCTGAAAGAGCTGAGGTTAACGGCGCAGATGGGGAGGGGCAGGTTTGATTCCCCATCCCACCTTCAGGCTCCGGAAAATCCCAACGTCCAAACCCCCTGTCGCTGAGCCCTAGGCTGACTCCCCAGCTCTTCCCTGAGGATGTGAAGAGACAGCTGGCAGCCGCAGGCACCACTAACAGGCAGGGAGCTGGGGGAAGAAGGGCAAGGCAGGACAGACAGAGCACAGCAGGGCGCGGGTGGGTTCCCTGTGAAGTCAAAGCACAGGAAAGAAGCAGCACCCAGGGTCCTGCTGCCACAGTGCCTGGGGCTGCCTGCAGTGCTCACCGAGCCCAGAGCCAGGTGTGACAGGCTGGGGAGGGTCCGGGCACCCACCAGGCTCCGCGGGACCCAGCGGGGTGACCCTGAGAGGGTCACTCTGCTCTGGTCTCCTTCTCCTACGCTGAGAAATGACGGAGCCGGGCGAGATGATTTCTCTGCTCCCATTCAACTGTGACATTCTGCCGTTCCACTAGATGGGAATGAGAAGCAGATCTAATCACCGGGAATGACTTCAACCAGTATTTTTAGGTGCCTTCAACACGCAAAGCTCTAACTTACAAGAACAGCAAAAAAGATGCTACCTTGATTGTGAACAGTGGGGGAACCTACAGGTGAGGAAGGAAGCGCCCCCCATCCCCATCGCAGGTCAAGGAGTTTGCCCAAAAGTGGTCATCACACCCACCCTCCCAGAGAGGGCAGATACCACCCGAGCAGGATTAACCCAAGTCAACCTCCCGTACCCTGGGAGGGCACGGAGGCACAGCGGGCTGAGCCACGACCCTTCACCCTCCGACCCACACCCTCCACCCTCTGATCCAGACCCTCCACCCTCTGACCCACACCTCCACGCTGCAATCCATACCTCCACCCTCCAACCCAGACCTGCCACCCTCCGACGCAGGAGGCGTGCAAAGCCTGAGGGCTGGAGGCCTGCACCAGCAGCAGCCTGCATTATTTACCAGATTCTGCATGCGGCTCGGGTTTCTCTGACAGATGGCTTTGCCAGCTGATGGCTCAGAGACCAATTAGGAAGGGCCGTGGACCCCGAGGCAGTGCCACACCAGCAGGTGTCTTTCGTCGCCTTCCGAACCCACTGTGGGAAAGTCCCACGGGTCTCCTGGGAAGCAGGCACAATGATGGCTGAGGAGAGGGGGTATGGGTGCTGCTGGGTTGGGGCCTTTGCCCCAAGGCACAGGCCATCCCCCAGAGCCTCGTGCACCACCCAGAGCACTGGGACCTTCAAAGCTGTCCGGCCTGGCAGGCTTGGTGTGGCCTCAGAGCCCAGGAATACAGGCACCAATGTGGCAAAAGGGGCCTGGAGCAGACGTTTGAGAAAGGTCACACGGAACAAAACCAGCCAGGACCGTACACTTTACTGGACCCCGTCAATTTAAAAGAGGGGCTAAAGTACACACGTGTACCTCAAAAGCTCATGGGAAAATGCAATGACAAGATGAGCTTATTTGGGTGCAAAAATTGCTTTAAATTCTTGCAAACAGGGGTTTTCAAAAAAGCCATGGAAAATGCATACTTTGAAAAAACTACACATGGGTTTGCATTTGTTTTTGCACCAAAATAAGTGTATCATTTAATTCCATTTTCTAAAAAATGTCTGAAGTGCCAAGTATATTCAGGTGGACTTCCATTACTTGTGAGTTTCCTATCTGTGCATTCAACCAAACATCAACAGAGCATACTTGAGAAAATAACTGCATCTGTACGAAACATGGGCAGATTTTTTCTTGTCATTATTCCCTGAACAATACAGTGTAACAACTAGTGACACAGCATTTACTTTGTATTAGGTACTCGTATTAGGTAGTAAGGTCAAGATGTTATAGATTATATACACATGGCATTATACATGGTGTATGCTATACACAAACACTATGCCATTTTATATAAGGACTTGAGCATCTGCAGATTTTGGTGTCTGTTTAAAAGACAAACTATATATGTGTGTATGTATACTTGTGTGTGTATGTGTGTATGTGCATATATGTATGTGTATATGTATGTGTGTCTATGTGCCTACGTGTATGTGTATATGAATGTGTGTACACATGTGTGCATGCATAAATGTGTATTGTGTACACGTGTGTGCATGCACATGCATATGCGCACACATGCATACATGTATACACGAGAGTGCATATGTGCATGTGTGTACATTTGTATGTGTGTGCAGGTGTACATTTTCATGTGTATATGTGTGCGTATGTGTACGCATGTGTGTAGGAGTGTACGTGTGCACATATTACATGCGTGTACATGTAGGTGTTTATGTGTATTCGTGTGTGTATGTATATATGTGTATATGTGTATGCATGTGTATGTGTATGTATACTGTGTGTGTGTGTGTGTATAGAGAGAGACAGAGATTCTTAAGCTTATTTGATTATGAAATCCTCTTCTGCAGGATCGGTATTCCACGGAAGTGACAAGATGCTGATGTAAACTACAGGTACGAATCTCAGCCAGAGGCCTCCCCAGGGGCAATGGACCGCACACAGCATGGGCAGGCTCGGGGACCTGATAACAACAACGTGCTTGATGCTCCAGTCTGCATAGTCCCTGCCGGACTGTGAGCCCCCTGGGCCTGGGGGTGTTCGTGATGCACCCCGGCTCCCGGTGCAGTGCTCAGCAGCAGACAAGCGCTAGGGAAATGTTTGCCGGCTGACTGATGGACTAACGAACTTACGCCTTCATATCTGTTTCTAGGACCCCCAGGCGCCTTGAAAAGGAGCCTCTCCCAGTTTCCAGACGGAGTAACCCAGGGACGTGGGCGCCAACGCCTGCCTCGGCGTCGCGCGGCTGCCCCTGCTGCTGGGACGGAGTCAGCCAGGCTCCGGGGGCCGCAGCTCCCACCACGGCAGGCCGGAGGGCGGAAAGCGGCTGGCTCCACGGAGGCTGCTGCCTGGGCCAGCGCTGCAACCGTCTTCCATGGACACAGGACACATCTGTATTTTCTATCAGCGAGGCCGGGGGCGAGGCCGCTGTGGGTCGTCTCAGTGTGGAGGGAGACGCAGGAGTACACGGCAGGCCAGCCTCTAGTAGGCCAACCCGGGGAGGACCAACTCGTTGCACACTCACTAAGCAGCTCCTCACGAGGAAGGGAAGGATGACAAAGCCGAACCTGACCCCCACCCTCAAGAGGCTAACAGCCTAGGATGAGAGCAATGAGGCCGGCGCGTGCAGTTCGGGCTGCGCAACAGGAAGATGCTGGCATCAGAGGGACCTGGGCTAACGCGTCCCCACGGACAGGGAAGGGAGCCTCACTCTGGCCGGAAGCTGCACTGAGGTTAAGGTGGCAGGCTGGAGCGGGGGCTAAGACTGCCCTTGGGAGGTCTGTGCCCCATCTTGGAGTGCCTGGGTTCGAGTCCCAAATCCACTCTGGATTCCAGCTTCCAGCTAATGCACACCCTGGGAGGCAGCAGGTGATGGTTCAAGTACTTGGGTCTGTGCCACCCACATGGGAGACTCGGGCTGAGTTTCAGGCTCCTAGCTTTGGCCTGGTTCAGCCCTGGCAGTTGCTGGCATTTAGGGAGTAAACCAGTAGATGGAAGATCTTTGCTTGCCTGTCTGTCTCTCTGCCTTTTAAATACAATAAAACCAATTGTTTAAAGATTTATTTACTTGAGAGGCAGAGCTACAGAGAGGCAGAGGCAGAGAGAAAGACACACACACACACACACACACACACACAGGTCTTCCATCCACTAGTTTACTTCCCAAATGGCATCAACGGCCAGAGCTGATCTGATCTGAAGCCAGGAGCCAGGAGCTTCTTCCTGGTCTCCCATGCAGCTGCAGGGGTCCAAGGACTTGGACCATCCTCCACTGTTTCCCGGGCACACTAGCAGGGAGCTGGATTGAAAGGAGCAGTTGGGACTTGAACTGGTACCTATATGGGAATGCCAGCACTGCAGGTGGTGGCTTTATCTGCTAAGCCACAGAACCGGCCCCAAACTAATTTTTATTTATTTATTCATTTTAGTTTGAGGGCTAAACATGATACTTGCAGCCTTCACTCTTCCCAACCGTTTCCCTGCGAAGGGAACACAGAAGGCCAGGGCCTGGGTTCTTTTCCTTCCATCTCCCTCCGAGGGGCTGTAGAAGTTAGGAGAACATCTCTGACCTCCTTAGGAAGCACCAGGAACCAAGGGGGCCGTTCTAACCAGGATGTCCCCAGGAGGGCTGTGGTGGGAGCTGGAGCCAAGATATGCTCACAGAAGCTTGGGGGTGGGGGGTGGGGGGTGGCGGTGGGGTGAGCCTAGGCCAGTGGGCAGAGGAGGAGACGGGCATTCCCCCCACTACCTGGTGTAAAGATCTCAGGTGGGGGCCGATCCCTATAGAATCTAAGCTCAGTCAATGCCCTGGCAGACCTGGCTGGCCCCACACTCCCAAAGGCAAATGACCCCGTGGAGATGACGGTATCACATTGATTTTCAGCTGAAGGAAGTTGAAACGTCCATGGTCAGGCTCTGCAGGCAGGAGAGGGCATGAGACCTAAAGGCCCGGTGGGCACCCAGCTGGCAGAGCTCCTGAGAGACGACAGCCCTAGGAAGTCATGGCGGCTCCCGTCTATCTGCACCTGCCACCCACGAAAGAATGGCATCCACTGACCGGGCAAGAGAAGGGGAGTGTCCAGTCCCTGTCACCTAACAGAGCCTTCTCTAAAGTGACGGTGAACACAGGAGATGCCTCTTCCTGCTTGGAAAGGTGTGTGGAGGTGGAACTAGAAACGGCAGGGCTACTGTTTCCTGCGGGCTTCGCGCAGTGGTTGGTGCCCTCAGGGCTACACTCGGGGTGGTCTCAGACAGGCAGCAGCACACTGAGCAGGGGGAAAGGCAGAGACCTGGGGCAAGCAGCACCTTGCCAAGTGCAGGGTACTCACGGTCTGAGAGGGCCAGCCGGCCAAGGCACACCCACCACGACGCTGGTTTACAAGAACCGAGCCCAGTGGTGTGGCCAAAAGGGACAGCAGGTTGGGCACAAAGAGCAAGGGTCTTTGTGAAACAAAGTGTTCCCAAGCAGGGGGCCCAGCCGAGGGTGCAGGGTGGCAGGATTCGCCAGCTTCAGTGGTTTGGTTTCTGCCTGTTCCTGGCCCGAGTGCCACAGGACGGGGTGGGTGGGGTGGGCAGGGGAACAGAGCCCCAGATGAGACTTCAGATGCTGACTGTTTAACTGTGTGGGGATTCCAGAAACACAGAAAGGAGGAAACCCAATGCGAAGTGCATCTTACCATGATCGATGCTAGGGGCAGTGGGAGCTGGACCCAGCCAGGACTCCACAGGGGCTCAAAGGCTCATGAGGGGGCAGGGGGCTGTGGGAGGCCATTCATAGGGGACTCCCCAGACAGGGACAAGTCCTTGGGGGTCACCCTGAATGCTCACAGGACTGTCCTCTGAGACCAGAGGTGGCTGAGGGCATCGGACTGGGGCATCGGACTGGGGCTGCCACGGCTTCCGCTGCGGAACAGGTCACACATTTCACCACATGTGTACGCATTTCTTTCTTGGCCTCCAAGAAGCTAAACACTAAACAGAATTCTCAGGGAAAGCCATCTAAACATCTTCATTCTTGCCTCCTCTTCCTACTTCTTTGGGCATTTGCATCTCCTTTATTAGATGCCACCTTAAAACCTTCTCAAGTAGATGGAGCCTACAGTATAAATAAATCAATTAAGACACGCGAATTACAATTTTGATTCTAGCAGCTTCTTGGCAAGTTCATGAAGTCCCTTGGGACGAGTGAGAAAGGCATGGTGGGAGCGTGAGGCCCCGCCCAGTCAGCCAGCAGTGCCTCGGTGAGGACACCACGGGTCACGCCCCACTGGGTTCCACCAGCATCTCTGCACCCCACGGCAGCCAGGAGGAGCCCCCACGCTCACAGAGACGAGATCAACAAACCCCTCAGGCTGAGGCCCGAATGACACGCTCCACCGGCAGAGGACACCACACCTGTGGCATGGCCAAGACCTCCACTGTTCAGCCACTAGACTCCCTTTGGCACTGGGCTGGCCAGTGCACACGGCCGCGGCCAAGACACCACCGGTGCCTCCAAGAACATGCAGTCCCATGGGCGAAGGCAGTCAGAACGGTCACTCAGGGATCCCTCATTCATCCATTTGCGTATTCACTTCGCCAGTGTTCTCGGGGACGGTGTCCTGAGGGCCGTGTGGAGCTGTGAAGGTGATGAAGACACAACTCCTGCTGTCCAGGGAGGCGACAGGGACTGGGCTGGACCTCCGATGCTGACAGGCCTCTGCTCTGTGACAGCCTTGGCAAAGGCCCAGCAAGACCAAGTGGCTTCTGAGGAAGCAAGCAGCACGCAGGGACAGGCTGTCCATTCTTGAGAAAAAGAAGATACGGGGAAGCAGATGGCCCTGCTCCTAGCACGCCCCTCCCGGGGGACCAGACTGTACAGCCACAAGGCCGCATCGCCCTCAGCTGGCTGGGAGCGGGCCGGGCGCTCGGGAGCCTCCGTCTGCCTGGCTGCCTAGTGGAAAAACACTGCAAACCTGCTGGCAGGAGATTTGATTTTCTTGCCTGGCTGTGATGCAATTACGACCTCACCCAGCGGAGGGACCGAAACACTCCCAGGGAAGCAGAGAAAGGGCCTTCCATCTTCACTGCGACCTCACTGCAGCAACCGGCTGGGTCCCTCCCGCAAGGTGTTCTCCTTGTGGATTTCCAGAACTTTAATTCCAAGGAATTAAAAGAGGCCCTGAGAGGTAAAGGCAGGCAGAACCTGAAGTGCCTGGAGTCGGTATCTGTATTCTAGAATACGGCTGATCAGAAACGAATTCTGAAATGAGTATGTAAGTCACAGAAAGAGGTAACCCTGCAAATGGATCATCTCCCGCGACACAGAGACTAGACCACCAGTCATCTGTCTCCTCACAGGGAGAGTTAAAAACCAGGGTCCCAGCAAGTGAAAAGGCCTGGTGTGCCAGAGGCCCCAGCGCCCACAAGGGCCTACAACCCGTCACACGTGAGGCAGTGGCCACACGGCTGGCGCTGGCTGTGGGCAGCCCCGGGAGCATTCTGCACTTGCTAGTTTGTGGTCCAGGTCTGCTTATGCAGGCACTCACAGCTCAGCTGCAATGCCGCCCCTACCAGGAAGTGAATGACCAACAAAAACCTGCCAACTGGCCAGGGCTTCCTGTCACACAGACAGGTCTCATCACCCTACCCACCAGGCTGGCCAGGCGTGGCCAGAAGCCCAGGTGCATCTGGTACTGCCCAGACTCCTTTTCCTCTCCTTAAATCTCATCTCAGGGGCCAGCATTGTGGCGCAGCAGATAACGCTGCCGCCTGCAATGTTGGAATCCATAGGGGCACTGGTTTGTACCCAGGCTGTTCCACTTCTGATCCAGCTCCCTGCTTATGTGCCTGGAAAGTAACAGAGGATGGCCCGACTACTTGGGCCCCTGCTACCCATGTAGGAGACCCAGAAGAGGCTCCTGGCTTTGGCCTATCCCAGCCCCAGCTGCTGCAGCCATCTAGGGTGTGAACCAGCGGATGGAAGATCTCTCTCGCTCTCTGTAACTTAGCCTTTCAAATAAATAAATAAATAAATCTTAAAAAAAAAAAAACAACAACAACAACTCAGCTCTCAGTTCTAGGCATCCATGCTTTCACTCCCTTCCAGTCTAACCCCCACCATGCAGCCAACTTGACCGGCTTAAAATGAGAATAAAACCAGACCTCCTCTCTTTCCTGTACCCTACAGGATGGAGTCCAAAGGCCTCTGCACCGCTTATGAAGCCACATGCATGTCTGCTCTGACAGTTCTCTAGCCTGCACCCCTTGGTGCCCTGGACTGAACTCTCCTGGCTCCATGAAGCCCCCAGGCCACTGCCATGCAGCTCCCTCTACCTACAATGTCCTCTCCTCCTGACCACCTCCTGCTTGCCTCCAGTGAGTCACCTCTTCCTGGGGCCTTTCCCAGGAGCCCTTCGCCATCATTGCTTGCCTGTTAGTTGCTTACGATGTCTCCCCAAAAGTACCATCAGCTCCTTGAAGCTGGCGATTTGGACTTTTGCCTCTGGGATCTGAGAACCCTGGGACATGGTTCTCAGTGGTACAACATCCAGCTGAAAGGATGGACGTGTGCACCGACACCAGACACTCAGCGCAACGCTCTTGTCCCTGTGGCCAGCACAGAGCTCCAAGTGTGAACCGAGTCATCTGAATGGTCTTGGGAAGTGAAAAGGCAGCCACATCAGAAAAGCGCAGTAAAAAAACAGCTTCAGACACACCTGTCAGTGCTTTCATTCATTTTACCTGCAAAAAATATTGTGTGGGGCAGGGCAGTGGGGCAAGGTCTTCCAGGAGAGTGGCAGGGAGCCAGCTACTTAGGCTATCACCTGCCAGCTTCCAGTGTGTGCATTAGCAGGAAGCTGGAATCAGGGCTGGAGCCGGGACTTGAACTCAGGCCCTCTAACATGGGATGCAGGTGTGCTAACAGTAGCTGAGCTGCTAGGCCAGAAGCCCGCCTCTGTGTTCAACCTCCTGAGGAACAGCCAGACTTTCCCAGAGCGATTATACCACTTGGCATTCTCCCTAGCAGGGAGGGAGGATTCCAGCTTCTTTTCATCCTTACAATTGCTACTGTGCTGTCTTTGTGATCAGAGCTATCCCGGGGGTGTGGACTGGGATCTCACCATGGCTGTGATTTACATGTCCCGATGGCCAGTGATGCTGAGCATCTTTCCAAGTGCTTTTTGGCCATTTGTCTATCTCTGCTGCCACTTTGCCTGCCTCAGTACACACTCAGTGTATTGTACACAATCCCCAGGGCTTCTTAGTAGACCTGTGGCTTCTCTCTCTCCCTCTTTCTCTCTCTCTCTCTCTGGAGAATAACAGGTGCATCAATAGCATCGCCACCAACACAAGTCACAAGACACAAGACAGAAGTCAGAAGTCACCCCCTCACCCCTCTGAGGATAACTCTGGAGCTGACTTTGAAGCAGCAACGATTTGGCTCCACAGACAGAGGATGGGCAGCCTGCTGCCTTCTAGAAATAGCTGGACAGGGCTCAGCATGGGGCGAAGGTACAAGAATAAGTGAGGGTGGGCGCTGCAGGGCCTTGAGGACTTCGTGGCCAGCCGTGGAGACCCCAGGTAGCATTACATAAATGCTTCTGCGGTCATAAACAAGGTACTACAAGCACAGAAGGCAGCAGGCAGGTAGCTCAGTGTAGGGGTAGAGTGGATCAGCGAACGGATTCGAGGGCACAGCCACGCTGGAGCTCAGCTTGTGAAGTAAGGAGGGTTTCTGCAGCTGGCACTGGCGAAGCGCAGGCCAAGCTGAGGAACCGGCACCAGCAAGGCCCTGACAGCAGCAGCAGGAGGAGAGCAGAGACAACAGGCAACCTGCAGGGGCTGGGCTGGAGTCAGCACCTCTGGGAGGTGCCACGTGTGGCATTCAACTGCAGGGTGTGGGGAGAGGTGAGAGGTGGGAGCAGGGGAAAATGACCTGGGAGATCCAAAGGGGCCTTCACATTGCACTAAGCATGGCGCTGTCCCACAAGCTGTCAGGAAGGCGGCAGGGCAGAGGCCAGTGGGGGCAGGGCCCCAAGGGTCCGCTCAGCCCAGGCCCTGCAAACACAGTGAGTTCTGCAAGCAGTGACATCATTGGGGTGCCTCCCCCACAAATGCTACCCCCCAGCCTATTCTCAGAAACTGGCCACAGAAAATGTTAGGTTGGCCACTCCACCTACCAGTTCCTCCTCTCTCTGTGTCACCTCTGGCATCTCCTTGCCAAAGCTCCAACCCTCGGATGGCCCAATACCCCAGAATCAGAACCCAAGACAGCTTGGGCGGCTCCTTTACCCCTCTTCCCCACCCCACACACTTTCAAACACACACAGTCTTCTTTGTCCATGCAAAGGACAGGAGATCTGACTCAGCTGTCCACAAGGCAGGTGGATTTTCAGTCCTAGCTCCACATTTTCATCAGCACTTTACAAGCAAGGGCAGGCCTGGGCTTAGCAGCTAGCTGTCCTGGAGCAAACCCAATGAGTGTCTAGCATTTGGCCAGTAGGGGCTCCCTATGTCTCCAACTGCAGCAAATCGCCCAAGTCAGCAGTCACAGGGAATGCCTTGGAATCTGCAGCCACAGGAAGAGGCATCTGCAGAAAGTCCCTCGTGGCTGTCCGACACTTCGCCCACTCTCCTTCACGGCTGTGGCCACCCACCCACAATGCAAGCAAGGACTCAAGCTGAGAACCTTCTTCTGAGACGCCTGTTCTCTAACATGAGCAGGCAGGAAGTGACAACTGCTTACGGTGACCCCAGCACATCCAGACGAGGTTCAGTACCGTAGACATAAGGTCACGATAGACTGAAAAGAACACTGGATTATGCTTGAGGCTGGATCTGCCATTTTCTACTTTTGTGGCAAACTCTCTAACATGGGGAGACTCTCTCCTGTCCATCCCGTAGGGAACAGACGGGGCAGTGAGGAAAGCAATCCAGGCAGGAGGTCAGCAGCTAGCAGGGCGAAGAGGAAGCGTCTGGAAGCCAGCCAGCGACACGTCGGGGAGCCAGCAGGACCTCACCCCTAAGGAACCCAATGGACGCCCAACAGTGCCAACCTTCCACAGCCGGAGGACAAGGTCAGCCCAGGGACCAAGGCAGGGCTCCCAGGGCCGGACGCTCAGGCTTGAATCCGGTCTCCACATGTGCAGATTGTGACAGCCCAGCATGAGGCTTTTGCCTTTCTGTGCCTCTACTTCCGCACCTGAAAAGTGGGGACAGAGACAGTATGACCTCATGGAGCTGGCAAACCTCAACAGCCAAGCGCTCAGAACGTGCTTGGCACGTGACACGCACTCCGTAATACGTGTTACTGCCGTGACCCGGTCTATCTCCGTGCACTGTCCCTGCACACTGCAGGAGGGGGACAGCGAGCTTTGGGATGAGCCAATGACGTCAGCCTGCCCCAGGTGACCCAGTGAGCCCGTGGGATGCACCACACCGAGCTGGAGACTCACAGAGTGCTGCCACGGAGCTGCTCCTTGTTTACTTGGAGATGCATAAGTGGCAGCCACCATCCAGGAGACGGCAAGACCGTGGCACAGGTGTCTGTGGCACATGTGGACGACAACTCGGAGACACAACAGGACTCTCGTTTCACCAAAGGGACAGGAACGCAAGACTTAAATTCCATTTGTTTAAATCCCACACACCATTCTCTCTCCACCAACGCTGCACGTTCTGGTGAACTGGGTTTTCACGTTCATAAGGGCAGAAGTAGTTGCATTCTGTAAATGAACTCTTTCCAGTAAGACAAAAATCTCACAGCATCACACCCAAAACGCCCTGCCTGGGGCAGAGGTGGTGGGTGAGTGCGGACGCCAGCACAGTGCCAGGAGCCTGTGGGAGGAGACGCAGAGGAGAAGGGCAGGCAGAGAGCCCGGAACAGGGACAGGCAGCCGACCGCTGTGCCATCAGGCCCTCAGGAGGACGGCGGAATTCACTTTCCTGAACGGCATCAGCAGGTGCGTGGCTTTGCCAGCTCCGCAGGGCCAAACTTGGGTGGGGCCTTTCTTCCAAAATAAGAAGAAAAAGTTGGGGGGCAGTCAACACGTACGCCAGAGCTACAGAAGTAACCGAGGGAAACCCTTGAGCAAAGACCTTGGGGAGAAAACATCCCCCACGGGACAGCCTCTCCTGAACTCAGAAAGCACGTGCATCAAGAAAACGGAACTTCCACGCAGTGCAGGTGCAACCCCTCTACTCTGAATGACCTCAGGCAGACGACCTGCCGTCTCCGAGGCCCTCGGCTGCAGACTCAGGCCGCACTGGGCGCTTGGGCCCAACACCTTTCCTCACCTTAGGAATGTTCACATGGCACCAGTGCCAGGCGTCCAAGTGCTCCACAAACGGTCAGTCACTGAATCCTCATGAAGGGACCACTTTCCAGCAATGACCAGCGCACAGGAAGGTTAGCTGAGCCGGGCAAGGCCCCGTGGCAGGTAAGCAGCAGAGTGAGATGTCAGCTGGCGGTCTGATCTCAGCCTGTGACCCTACCTCTCCAAAGTGCTCGGGAGTACCACCTCGGGCCCGTTCCATGACGCAGCTTCCCCCGCCTGAGACCGGGCCCTTCCTCTAGCGAATGCTGACACTCACTCCCCAGAACCTGCTGGCAGGCCAGGCTCTCCAAGGGCCCTGGACACCACTGTAGCACAGCAATGCAACACCGAACCCCGTGCATGGAGCACTCAAGTCTTTCAAAACTGTGGGAGGTTAGCTCGGGTCTATAGACCAGAAACAGCTAGGGTTTCAGTTCAGTTTTATTCCAATGCAAAAGTTAAGCTGATTATTTTTTTCAATGACAACAGAGGCAGTGTGGTCTCAAAGCAGCCACAGAGAAGGCCCCTGAGGCTGTGACAAATGTCTCAGGGCTGTGAGACCCAGCTGCCAGGCAGCACCAAGGAGTAGAGGCTCTTGGAGCCGGCAGCTATGGAACTGCTCTGCGTGCACTTGGAGGGACACCCACAAGGGGCATGCTCCCCTCCAGGCAGTAGGGGACTAGGTTTACAAAAGGCTGGCAGAACATGCCCACTTGAAGCTGCTAACATCCATCTGAGCATGCCTCCGAGGTTAGGGATGACACAGCACAGAAAATCTCCTGGTAGGGCTGGCGCCGTGGCTTCGTGGGGTAAGCCTCCGCCTATGGCATCAGCATCTCATGTGGGTGCCAGTTCATGTCCCAGTGACCCCTCTTCTGATCCAGCTCTCTGCTGATGGCCTGGGAAAGCAGCATAAGATGGCCCAAGTGCTTGGGCCCCTGAACCCACATGGGAGACCTGGAAGAAGGTCCTGGCTCCTAGCTTTGGATTGGCCCAGCTCTGGCAATTGTGACCATTTGGGGATTGAACCAGCGGATGGAAGACCTTTCCCTTTGTCTTCTTCTCTCTTTGTCTGTAACTCTACCTCTCAAATAAATAAATAATGGAGGCACACGTGTTCTGTACGGCCACATCTCAGAATCACTGCACTGGGCTCTAGGGGTCCTCTAGGCTACTCCCAACAAACGTGACTGGCTCTTCCAGACCCCGTCTTCTGTCCCTTCCTGCTCCTCATGGCCCCAGACATCCTGCAACAAGCGTGTGACCCCTGCTGATCATCACGATCAGCACAGGGCAGGCTCAGGCAAGCCCTGGGGAAGTGGGTGCTGGTTGTTGACTGTACACATGTGTGTTTCTGCTGCCGATAAGGTCAGCCCTCGGGATGCTGGCGTGGGGCTCAGGGAAAGCTACACACTGGGACCCTGGCTTCCCAGGTGAGCACCGTGGATCCGCGTAGCCTTGCTGGCAGGGGCCTCCCTCTGGCCACAGGGAGTCTGCCCCGAGAGGGAAGGCGTTCAGCCACGGCGCTGACTTGCTGGCCCTGAGCAAGGATGGCTCCGGGAAATGAGTTTCCCTGCAGATCTGAAGGCTTCTAGGAGGAGGAGTCTGTGGACATGTCCCATGTGGCCTCCAAGTGCAGGAGCGGGGCCAAGCGGGAGCAACACGGGGAAGCAGAGTCTTAAACGTAACTGACAGAAATGCATGCTCGAGAACTGCTCCAACAATAAAATAACAGGTGGCCTGGGAAGCAGCGGGTCCCCGTGGTGGCCAGTGATGCAGTTCAGCCCTGGTGAGTCAGGGACGCTGACGGGGAATCCCAGCGCGAGCGACGGTGCCCTGGCGCCTTCCCATCCCTGCGGTCCTGCAGCTACAGTAGTGCACCCACAATTGTTGGTCGAGCTAAGAAAGACTTTTCCATTCACCCTTCATGTTTTACAAAGGAGGAAACCAGGCCAGAGAGGAAAGATGTGACTGCAGCCACCCAAACTCACCTTTCCATGCCCTCATCAAACGGCCATTCGGCAGCAGGAGGAAGGAGCAAAGAGGCAGCGAGGGGATGGGAGGGAAGAGAGCACGTACAGTGGTTTCAATCCCCAGGAGTGGGTGACACACAGAGCGCGTCCATGGCTCCTGGAGAACCCAGGCTGGCTGTGAGCACGGCCCCCAGGCCTCCGCAGCAGGATGGGGAAGACAATGCAATAGAAATTGGCTGCTCTTGCAATAGATACTAAAATGGGATTTCTGCGAGTAAGAGGCAGATATTGAAACTCTTTAGATGAAAAGAGATTTCTAACCTCAGTAAATCTTTCTTATTACCTTGGATGGATGGATGGATGGATGGACAGATGTACGAGTGTGTGGATGGATGGATGGATGGATGGTTGGATGTATGAGTTGCTGGGGGACAGGATGCAGCCATTATGCTAATGCCTCTAGGCTAAGAGAAGTTTGAATCCAAGTCATGTTGCAGATATATATGAAAAAACAAAGCCTGTGCCCTGTAGTAACTGAACTCATTCCCTCTCTGGTATAGAAGCTATGGGGAGCCTGACTGGATCCATTCCACATTCAAACTACATCACTGAGCTGCTCTGATGAGCAAAAACCCCAAGAAGCCTCCTGCAGCCGTATGGCCACACACAACCCTACACGCTCATCACACCATCACCAGGGACAGCAGCATGCTGTGAAGAAACCATTATGCTGGAGAAACTCACACAGGTTAGAGCAGAAACACAGCCTTTGACAAAGGCGGCTATAGTTGGAGACAGCAGGGCAAGTTTGTAGGAGGCTCCAGTGTCAAGGCAGGAGCTCACATGCTGGTAGTTATTCTGATGGGAAGACGGATTCACAGGCAGCACCTGCTGCAGATTCCACGAAGGGGGACTCGGTGATGCAGGCTGCATGGTAGTGAGTGTCAGGCTGCAAAACCCCTCGGGATCTCCCCTCTTCCATGGAAGACAGGCAGGGCCCTGAGGTTTAGTCCTAACCAAGTAACCCAGTGACCCTGGGCAAAGGCAACCTACCCCAAACTGAGTCACTTTTGCAAAGTAGAGATAAAATGACTTGCCTTCCTATTTCACAAAATTAGTGTGAGGAGCAAATTTAAAACACAAATATAAAGCCTGTAAATAGTTGGGCACTGCTCATGCCTACAGGATCATTGGCAGGAAGTTCACAGCGCACGCCTGAGTAGCAGAGAAGACTTTGTCTGTCAAAGGACATGGGGACTTCAGGCTTGGAAAAGAAGGAACCAAGATGAGGCCCAAGAAGTACACACCTGACTGCTTCTGGACCATGCCAGGAAGTGGCATTGGATTGTAAGGACCTTAATCACAAAAGTCTAGATCCAAAAAATGGGTTTTCAGACTGAGACATGAACACAGGGAGTGAGAAGCAGAAAGGAAATAGTTGGCCTTGGTAAAGTCACAAGCTTAGGCTGGGCTGGAGGCGGCCAGGGCACCACTCAGTCACACAGTCACAGCAAGCCCAGTACCCATGTGCAGTAGAGATGGCGTTCTGGTTCGTCAGTTGTTGGAGCCAGGGCAGAGGGGCTCTGAACTAGAAGGAGGTGGAGTAGAGGAAGTGAGTGTGAAGCTTTCCTCCGGAGCACAGCTGTGGAGTTGTATGCAGAGATCGACCATACCGGTGCCTCACAAAGCACCAACACCACACTGTTGAAAGCTATGCCCAGTTTGTAACCCAAAACAACATGGGTGGCTACCGTGGGTCACTTCCACCCTGGCCACAGTTTCTGCCCCTTTGCCATGGGACTTTCCACCCTGGTCTTCTGCACCATGGAACAGGAAAGCAAAGTCGTGTTTTTCTTTATGGTCAAGGGCATGCATCTGGCCTGCAAGCTCAAAGGGGTGCAGAGAACAGGGCCATCCGAGGCAGGATGCGCTCCCTTCCTGCACAGCATGCTCCCTTTCCAAGCCAGGACAAACCCCTTCCGGCTTCAGAGGCAACCCTACCTCAGGCTCTACAGGGCCCTCTGTCCTGTAAACACTGCCCACGACTGACCACACCAAGGCAAGTTCTGAACTGTGTAGGACAGGGAGAGGGCGACAGGGCTCTTATCAAGCTCCTCCATGCTTGCTGTTGGGTAACGTGGCCATGACATCGTTTCATTCTCACCCAAAGGATCTGGGCCAGAGACTCTCAATCGGGGGAGAAGGAGGGGCAAACTCCAGCACATCAGAATCGGCAGGCTGACACGAGAGTCCTGTGTCTCAAATGTGCTGTGGAGGGAAGAGGAGAAATCATCTTATAACCAATATGCTGGCTGTGTCTCTGAAAAAAGAGGAAACTGAGGCTTTAAAAGTTTTAAGTATAACACAGGTTCAAGTCCCAGTTGTTCCACTTCTGATTCAGCTCTCTGCTATGGCCTGGGAAAGCAGTGGAAGATGGCCTAAGTGCTTGGGTCCCTGCACCCATGTAGGAGACCCATAAGAATCTCCTGGCTCCTGGCTTCAGATCAGCTCAGCTCCAGCCATTGTGGCCATTTGGGGAGTGAACCAGCAGAAGGAAGACCTTTCTCTCTCTATCTCCCTCTCTCTCTCTCTCTCTCTATATATATATATATATATTTCTACCTCTCAAATAAATTTTTTAAAGAGGTTTAATTATGGAGCCGGCACTGTGGCATAGGGGGTTAAGCCACTGCCTGCAGCACCAGCATCCCATATAGGCACTGGTTCGAGTCCCAGCTGCTCCACTTCTAGTCCAGCTCTCTGCTAATGGCCTGGAAAGCAGCAAAAGATGGCCCAAGTACTTGGGCCCCTGCACCGGCTCCTGGTTCCTGGCTTTAGTCTGGCCCAGCCTTGGTCATTGTGGACATTTGGGGAGTGAACCAGCAGATGGAAGACTTCTCTCTCTTCCTCTGCATCTCTCCTTCTCTGTAACTCCGCCTTTCAATAAATAAACAAATCTTAAAAAAAAAAAAAGTTTACGTATGTCATGTGAAGTCATACAGTAAAACCAGCCATCAGCTCAGCTCTGGCTGACCTTGGGTTGGATACTCTCCCTATGTTCTAGTCCACTTCCACACTGGCAAGAACACGTAGCTTTCCCGTGACCTGGATTTATTCCTACAGCCACAGAATTCAGTTCCCCCTCCCTCATGGCACTATTTGAAAATGAGAACCAAGCGTTACAAGTCTAAGGATCCTGGGCAGAGGGACGAGTATCTTCCAAGGCACAAGACATCCAGGAGTTGGGTGGGAGCGGAAGGAGGGCGATCAAGAGGTCTCCAGGTCAGGCTAAGGAGTTTGGTCTTTAGAATTAGCACAATGCCTCGTATACAGTAGGTGCTCAAAAACACCATCACCAGTTACTCTGGAGACACAGAAGAGGCAGGGTGTCCCCTGGCTGCACAGACTGGAGTGGAGGTGGGCTGTCAGGGATTCCAGGAGACTGTCCAGCATGAAACAAACTTGCAAGTCAAGCAGCCAGGTCTGGCTGGAGACCTTGCAAGAGGCAGCAAATGGGGTGACATGATGGTGAGGGTCAGAACGGGCGGTGGGAGGGAAGGTCTGGGGCTATCTCTAAGTGCAAGGGGTGTGGCCACAGACACTTCCATAACGTCATTTTCTGACCCTCGGCTCTGGGGCGGAGCCAGCCAGCTAGACGTGTTCCCAAAGGCTGGTGCACAGTAGGCCCTGTGGAATCCATCACAGCTGAGCTGTTAAAGCCACTAAGATAGCTTAGTGCCAAGACGGGAGGCCAACGGCCAGCCTCCCCAAATGCTCCCAGGACATGGGACGGGCTCAGGTTAATTTCCCAAGCTTACCTTGGGCAAGGCCAGGATAGGAGTCTGTGTGTCCACTTCCCCTGCCCAGGGTTGGGCTGGATGTGGCTTGTCTGGCTTCGCCCACAGCCCCCGACTGGCTTCTCTTAGTCCAAGACCCTCCCTCCTGCAGTGACCGGAGATCCCAATGCAGTAGACCTAAGGCAGCTTTTCTGAGCCTTGTGCCCTGGCCTGAGGGTGAAAGCCTCTCCATGAGGACACAAAGGCAGGCGGGCCAGTAGGCGGGCCAGTCTCCCCAGCCTCAGGCAGAGAGGGTGCGGCCCTGCCCGGAGGCGGCCCTACAGAGAATCTGCTGGGCACGGCTAATGCACCAGGAAGGGCAGCTCTGGAGAATTGGTGAGACCAGCGGGGATCCACGACTCCGGCAAAGCATTTGCACCTCTCACAGGCAGCGGCCCCTCCTGCACTTTTTCCCACCGATTCCTTCCACATGGAATGATGGCCAAATCCCAGCAGTCCGTTCTCAAAAGCAGCAGATCAGTCTGCAGGCAGTGTCAGTGCCGGCAAGGAGCTGACGAGGTAGTCACCGGGAGATGGGGGGCAGCCCTGTGTTCGGGGCTGTGTGTCCCCCCCAAATTCACATGTGGACTTCCTAATCTCTACTGGGATGGTGGTCGCAGTGGGGCCTCTGGCACATGGTTAGGTCATGGGGGTGGAGCACTCACAGTGGGGTTGGTGCTCTTAGAAGAAGTCACAGAGGGGCAGGCGTTGTACACAGTGGGTAAAGCTGCCACCTACCATGCCAGCATCCCATATGGGTGTCTGTTTGAGTTCTGGCTGCTCCACTTCCAAGGCAGCTCTCTGCGAGTGCACCTGGGAAAGTAGAAGATGGCCCAAGTACCTGGGCCTCCACCACCCACATGGGAGACTCACGTGAAGTTCTAGGGTCCTGGCTTCAGCCCCAGCCATTACAACCATTTTGGGGAATAAACCAGTGAATGGAATATCTCCTGCCCACCCCTCCACACCTCTGCCTGCATAACTCTTCCTTTCAAATAAATAATCATTTAAGAAAAAGGGGGGGGCAGGAGAGAGCTCCCTCACTCTGTCAATAGGAGGAGGGCCCTCACCAGACTCCCCATCTGCCAGCACCTTGAACTAGGACGACTCCACCTCCAGACCTGGTGTTTGACCGAGATGCGGGCTAAGCTTCGCTTATGGAGAGTCACGCTTACTCTCTACTTTGAGAGAACAGCGCCAGGATAGCCAGCGCTTCCTCCAAAAGATGGCAGGTCCAGACACGCTGTGTGACGTAGCTCTGGAACGAAGCCAAACACTAACCTAGTGGAAACACGAGCGACGTTTTGCTGCGATGACAACTTGGAGTGAACTCCCCCTGCCCCCTGAGAAGGCCCACACCTTGTTAGACTCTAAACATAGCTACTGGCCTCGATAACTGGACTTCAAAGTGCATTTGGTCCCTCACTTACGACGGCAGGGCTTAGCAACTTCTCAGCTTCACAAAGTGCAGAAGTGAAATGCATTCGGTAGAAACTACAATTTGAGGTCTGAATGCTGATCTTCTCCCAGGATGGAGAATCATGACTCTCTCACGATGCTGGGTGGCACCGAGCACACAGAAACCACTGGAGTCCTCCATGGCATCAGGTCGCTAAGCTGTGACATTCAGGAGTTAGGTGTGCTAAATGCATTTATGACTGAATATTTCCAACTCATGATGGGGCGGCACAGCCTAATCCTCCCTTTCCTCCAAATTTCACCCCTCCTGTGGTTCTGGTAGGGACAGATCTTAAACAACAAAGACACCAAAATGTACCCTAAGAACCAGAAGCTTGCAACAGCTGTACCACATGTTTTGCAGTAAGTTTCCTATTAGCTAAATTAGAACAAGGACAGGGAATTAGTCGTACAGGAGGAAAACTTAATTATCCAGGAGACACCTAACTATTCCTGAGTCCAAGGCCAGCCAAGGTCTTCGCCACCTTGGCAGAGCAGGCAGCAAGGCCAGGGGCTGGTCCATGCACAAGCTGGGCTCCCTGGGGGTCTGGCATGGCCCAGGCTTGTTGTTGAGGTCACATCCAACAGACAGGAGGATGGCGTGAGAAGCAGCAAGCACACTGCCACGGCACCCCCCGGCCTCGCCAACCCCCGGCCTCACCCTGCTCTTCTTTCTCCCCTCTGGATGCCTCTCGCCATATTCCTCCTGGTCTGGGCCTTCAATCTCCCAAAATGCACCTTCAGACACCAAGAGCAGTGAAAGATGTCTTACGCACATTAAAGCTGAAGCAACTACCAGCTCCAATAATGGGTGAGTTTTTTTATTTCCACCCAAAATACATTTCTGCATGAGCATTATGCGTGGCCTTGATGCCTGTCATCAGGTGAGTCTGAGTTAGCTTATATGCATATGTATATGTGTGTGTGTGTGTGTGTGTGTGTGTGTATTTGATGGAAATTTAAGTTGCCCATAAAAATCAGCTATTTTGAGGAATGGGAGAAAACAATTAAAAGAGCAAAGTATGACTGCAATCCAAGCCCATCAGCATCAGGACACGCCGGGCTCCCGGCCAACGGCCCAGCCTTTAGCCATGTTTTTTTGCCTAGATGTGAGGGCTGACTCTGGTGCACTGATGTGTTTTGTTCAACCAGTAGATTGCTTGCTTAATGGTCTTTGCTATTGATAGCAAGAGATTTCTGGCTTCTCTTAAAAAAAAAAAAATCTGGCAACACTGGGCCCATAGCACCGAAAACATCAGAAACAGAAATTAAAAACTAGGGCATAGATTAGTTTTCAAGCCATTGTTTTCCTTCTCTCTTTCATAATCCATTTTTAAATTTTCAAAAACTTCTTATTATTTCTGGAGGCATTTACTTGAAATTAAACCACTGTGTCCTGAGTTTCTGGCTCACTGGCGGCCTCTCCATGTGCTTGTGACAATGTGCTGTACTCACTGGATAGGCACCTTCTCTTCTGAGAGCTAGTCAGATGTTCTCCCATCTTACTACTTTTAAGGACACAGCCACCCACTCCATCCGATTTTTTTTTAGGTTTATTTATTTGAAAGTCAGAGTCATGGGGTTGGGGGAAAGAGAGAGAGAGAGAGAGAGAGAGAGAGAGAGATTGATTGATTCCATCTGCTGATTTACTTCCCAGATGACCACAATGGCCGAGGCTGAGCCAGGCAGAAGCTGGGAGCCAGGAGCTTCATCTGGGTCTCCCACATGGGTAGCAGGGTCCAAGTACTTGGGCCATCCTCCTCTGCTTTTCCCAGGCCGTAACAGAGAGATGGATGGGAAGTGGAGCAACCGGGACCTGAACTGACATCCCTATGGGATGTCAATGTTGCAGGCAGCGGCTTTACTCACTATGCCACATGCCAGCCCTTCCATCCGATCTTTATGCAGTGCAGTGCGTGAGCTGGGGATGGGGGCTCTTCTGGCCTTATCAGCTCACTGCAGTTCCTGCATGCATGTCCCTAGGTTCTGGCTAGCAGGGGAAGACCAGGAGGTTCCTCCCTCCTGCCTGTTTCGGTCATGCAAAGTGTGCTGCTGGATCACCTGTCTTAGTCTGTAACCTCGGACAGTGCTGCAAAGACGTGAGATCTGAGCAGAGAGGCACCTGCAGGACTGAGGTCACAGTTGGTGTTTCTTCTAAAGCCTGCTGACATCTTGGCAGGAAGGAACAGATGAAGGAAAGGGGGGTGCCCCTCCTCTGCTCAGGCTATCCCTTCTAAACGCCAGGATTCATCTTCAAGTCTTTTCCTGGCCTAGACACCAGCTTCCAGGCTCTCTGGAAGCTGAACACCAATGAGCTGCTGTTATGTCACCGTGGACATGAAAATCTCATTCATTGTCGGCCCAAGTAGAGGGCCAGGATGATTTGACCTTCTTTATGGTTCCAAGTTCATGGTCCTTGGGCCGGTCCACATAGGACGGTCTTTGCACTAAGAGAGAAGTTTCATTCTATTAAAGGAGGCAGTCGTTATTTTACAGAGCCAAAGGGAATCAAGTGAACCAGAAGCAGCCAAGTGCACAGGTCCCTGACTCCCCCTGGCTGAGGTTAATGAGGCCCCAGGAGCCTCTCCATGACCGCACAGCTCTGAGGCTCGTCAGGGCCGGCAGGCCTGCTAATGAGTGCTGTCTACAGAGGCAGATCCTGCAAGCGTCCAGGTGGATCACCACACCTCTTAAGCGACTCTGGCTCCTCAATAAATATCCTCTACCCCAAATAGTGATGTCAAAATCCCAAAGAGAGGGACGGCTGGAAAAACCGGGTTCCTGGGTCAAAATATTCCCATGGGCAGCTTCTTGATGCTGCAGTCAGCTCTGCCACATCCAGAGAGAAGATCGGGGGGGTTCTCTAGGACCAACAGGAAATGGATCACTGCAGGAGGCCACCAGCCACAGGTGCTCTCTTGGGATATTAAAATTGCCTCTATTGTTGTGGACCTGTGATTTTCTCCCTGAAATACTGTCAGTGTGTGTTTTGTAAACTCCTTGCACTGCTCAGGTGTGTAGTAAAGCATGAAGACGGCCTGTATAGACGTTACATTCCCACGGGTAATTTCCCCAGGGGAGCGAGGACGCAGCCTTTGGGTCTTCCACAACGGGAGGCAGCTTACGCTATGGAGAAGTCCTTAAACCTGGGGAGGGAGTCGGATGCTGAGAAGGCAAAGACTCGCAGCGATTACGCTGAGTGACTGGTGGCCCTCAGTGTAGGCAGAAGTAAACCAAGGCTCAGGGGTGAAGTGAAGTCCCTGAGGTCACACAGCCAACCTGACTCTGGATGCAGCTGGGTGCAGCCCTGCGCCCGGCAGTGAGTACACAGTCTGGCCGAACGCCATGGGCAGTGCTCTGCAGAGTACAGCTTCAGAGAGGTCACAGACTCGCCCTCACCCAGGGTCACACAGCATGGCAGGGGCAGGGGCAGGTGTCTGTGCACGCCCGCCATTCCCAAGTACTAGTCTCCACTCCCTCCCAGCACTGCCCCAAGAGCCTTCACCAGCCAGGAGTGGGATGAGGCAGCCTGGACGGACTTGCACTGCAAGCATCCGGAAGGAAACTGGCTGGCACAATGCTGCCCATAAAGAAGAAATAAACACATAAAGGCCACGTGACCTAGAAGGCGCAGACACTATTAAAATACTTAACACAAAAGCAAATTCCTGCCTGGTGGTATGTTCTCAGCAGCTGCTTCCAGCTCGGGGCGGGTCTGGGCTCACTCCAGCACACAGGGCCTGTGCAGCCCGGGAGAATGAAGGCGGAAGCCCATGCCCCCCGCAACAAAGCATGCATTCAGAGGCTCCTCGGGAGGCCAGCTCCAGGACAAAGTGACCATGACCACAGGCTGCGGCCCCGGCTGCCCAACACAAACACACACACTCTCTCTCTCACTCACTCGTTCCAGGGTCAGCAGGAGCCCTGCGTGTGAAGCCCAGCCAGGGCCCTGGTGGCCTCTCCAGTGACTAGGCCCCTGTCCCCGTAGACAGGTGCAGCTCGGGCTGTGCTTCCTGAAGACTCTGCTCCCAGCCCTCACTCTCTAGGCCCTGTGTCCCCTTTGATCTGCTCACCCACGGGTCCGTAGGGAAGCCAGATCACGGGCAGAGGCAGAGCTGCCAAGCAAACAGGGTACCCTGTTAAATTTAAGTTTCAAACAAACAGCCAATAATTGTTTAGCATAAGTATGTCCCATGCCATATTGGGGCCATATGTATTATACAAAATAGTACTTATTACTTATGAGAAGTTTACTTTAGCTGTCCTATGTGTTAACTGACAACCCTATGCCGTCGGGGGTGGGGCAGAGCAGGAGGAACCTGGGAGACAAAAAGCCAGGTAAAGAAAACAAAAGGGGCCTTGTGAGGAGGAAGGGAAGACGTGAGGAAACCCTCTTCCCTGAGCGCCTTCACCCAGAAGCTTCCCCGTGTGTCATTTCATTTGGGTTCCCCAGTCATTCTGTGCGTCACTCTATGGTCCCCCCTTCCGGGAGACAAGCCAGAGGGTCGAGTCCAGTGACCTGCCGAGTGCCTGGTGAGGAGTTCGCCTCTGAGTACAACCCACGCTGCTGCTTCTGCAGCAGGCTGCTCCAGCTGCTGACTCGCTGCCACAATTTCCATAGCCCACACGTAAAGAGCGTCCAACGGTTTCCTCCACTTTGCTATTAGTACGTGAGGAGGCTGCAGGCATCCAGCCTTCACCATCGTGCCCACTAGGAGGCCCCGGCATCCACCCCCAAACCCCTGGGATAAACAGAACCATTGAACAGTCTACCAAGTATCTCATGCCAGTCACTGATTCCTGCAATGTGAGTGGTATTTCTTGAAAAAGTCTGGGTTGGCCACAGGCTTGCCATGGTCTAGTTCACCATAAATAACCCTTCCAACTGCGCTGGGGTTCAGGGATCTATACTTCTTGCCATCACCCAAGACATGCTTCTGTCCATAATCCTTAGGAAATTACACTCTGCGTAATCCTGGATTTGTGAGCCTCTATCTTCTGTCTCCCAGTCCATTGTGGCAGCCAGTTCTTGTACCCGGGCTGTTTCAAAACAGACGCAAATTCTATATTTGCAAAAATACAGTTGTCTGTTCATAGAAAAGTTCCTCAACTCTTTTTTCCAAGTGAATACATCACCACCGAGGACCTGCCCAGGGGTCTGGTCCCCTAGGAAGAGGCAGAAAAAAGGAAGGAAGGGCAACATTCCACCGAAAATGACCACACGCACAACTTTCAGATGAACAAGGTCACAGGATGATTCACTCAACAGAATTTTAACAGGGATCCGACAGAAAGTCCCCACCCCTGCTCTAACATGCCACAATTCCAGCACCAATGCCTAGAGAACAGTTGGTTCAGCATACGTTTGGAAGGAAAAATTGGAGAAACTGTTTATCAAGTAGACAGTAGGAAATATTTCTTCCTCACCCTCCTCCAAGGTTGTAACAATAAAGGCGCACAATAGAGGGAACCAGTCACAAAGGTACTGAGACTGACCGTGCCCGCTTCTGAAGGCGGTCACTGTGGGGCCAGTGACTACAACGTGACACAATGCAGGGATCCACATCGACTCCTGCTTAGTAAATTTCCATATCCAGGCAGGCTCACTTCACCAGTCAGCGCTAGCTTCTGTGCTGTTTTACTGTATTTTCAAGTTTTCCTTTCTTCTTACAGCTTCTTCTAGACTCCACCTTCAAGTGCCCACTTCACACCTCCCCACTCAGGGAGCCAGTTCCGAGAGGGATCTCGGGGGTGGCGACCAGGCAGCCATCAGGGCAGGTGGCCCAGCTACAGAGACCCCACAGACCGTGATGGCCAAGTCTAGGCAGAACAGGGCTGAGGGCCCTGCTCAACGAAAAGGCCCAACTCCATCTGCCCTTGCACCCCACTCTGGCCAACCCTCATCCCCCACCCAGTCCCCCACCCCCACAGCTGCAGAAAGCCTACAGCTCTCTAGTGGAAGAAGGTAAAACGCACACTACACTCATCAGCCAGCGGCCAGCACACGGCTGCACAAACCCCAGTGTCCACAGGGCAGCCACACGCAGGTGCGGAGCACAGGGCCCTGGGCATTTCAGGTGGGGCTTCCGCTGGTTTGGGGGGACCCAGCCCTGCCAACGGCATGCTCCAGGCTCCAGCGGCCGTTCTCTCTGCGCATAACACTAATTAAAGATTCTGAAAGTGAGGAAAACTCAATTTCATTTCTAATCTAAAACCCTTCTGAGATTTCTTTTGGGAAGCCCAGACAATTAAACTGATTTAAGTTACACTGTTTATGAAATCCTACGCCTACAGAAAATATAAATTCTGGCCAACATCATTTAAATTAAGTGTGATGAGGTTTCCAGATTTCCACGCATGATTCGTGAGAAGATTCCAGGCCAGGGCTCGAAGGCATCACTACTCTAACTGCATTTCCTAATTAGGCCAGTCTCAACATCCCAGGGACCCCAGGCCTCCCAGAGCACTCCCAGCAGAGCTGCAGCTCCCCACAACGGGCAGACAACAGGGGACAGGAGAGCTGTGACCACCAGCACCACAGCTCGGGGAGCGAGGGCCTCGCCTGTTCCCCCTCTCGATGGAGGAAGCAAGGTCCCAGGTGTGGTGGCAGTGCTGGGACGAGCACCTAGGACCTGGACTCTTTGTTTAATGTTCCTTCTACCACCTCCGTTTGCCGTCCAAGACCCCAAGCATAAGGTACACCTTGCACAGAAGTGAGGGAATGAGGCTGGCACAGGTAAGGCGGCAGGTGTTTGTCCACGCCCTCCCCCTTCCACCCTGCTGCAGGGCAGAAGCCGAGGCTGTGACTCCGGGCCAGCCAGCCGGTGAGAGGATTACGTAAGGCCCCAGCAGCTATCAGCTCTCTCAGAGGCCTTGCAGGAATTTCCTGTTATGTGAGCTGGGGAAGCGCACCCTGTGGAGCCAGAGCCCCACAGCTCTCCAGTGACTGGGCCCCACTCCAACAGTGTCCCGGGGGACGGCAGTGGGGCTTGCACTGAGAACAAAGAATGAAAACCCAGGGCAGAGTGAAATCCCAGCTCTTTCCAAGCAAACCTGAGCAGCTCCAGCTCTGGCTGAGTTGCCACTCTGGTCACTGGAGGACGAGAAAGCAACAGGCAACTCTCAGCATCCGCTCAGGGCACGGGCCTAGTTCTTAACAAAAACTGATTTCTGCTGTTCCTTTTCTTTTTTTAGAAAAGGAAAAAAAATGGTAAGACCTGGATTACACACAAAAGACTACACACAAACAGGTCCACAGGCACCAGGCGGGAAAACAAGGCACTGCGGCTCACCTTCCACATGCCCGACCCCGGTCCCAACCCCGCCACCCTGGCTGCGGGGACCATCCTCTCCTTGGTCGTCTGACAATGCGTGCTTCCCTGGAGGTGACAGCTCAGTTTCGCCAACATGCACACAGCCGCCACGCGCTCCGTTGTGTGGCTGCCCGGCACTCGGCGGGGTGAATACATCTTATTTCTCCATTCTGCTGGCCCACACATTCCAGCTCCCACAAAGGATGCTGCCCTGAACGTCCTGGCTGTCGGGTGCTAACGTTTCTACACAAGATGCACTTGACTGTGAAACCCTGCAGCGTGCACCGGGACTAGGTGACCCACGCCGTCCTGGTGCCACAGCCATGCTGCCTCTCCCTCCTTACGACACCAGCCACCACCCCACGCCGGTGGAAGAGAAGTGGGGTCACAGCGACACAGAGCCCAGAAGGGACATCCTGACACCCTGTCCATAAGACAAAGCCCAAGATTTAAAAATTCTGATCTTCACAGAACCGACAATCACAACTACTAGGATTTCCAGAAGCAAAATGTCACAATCTCCCTGCCAAAATAATAAGGCAGCATCTGTGGCCGGAGAACCCCGCTGCCGATACTATGAACCGTATGCAGTTACCACAGCATGCTACCAAGTGTTAGGGACAGAAACACGGCACGAGAAATCCAGACACAGTGGATGTCAACAGCCACCACGCACCTGTACACCGGCTGCATCTCTCTGGCTATACCAATGACAGCACCTGGCAGGAAATTGTCAAACTCCTCGAACAACTCCCGGATGTTGGTCTTATACTTCAGGTCGAGGTCCAGCTGAATGATCCGCAGAATCTCTAGAAGAAAGAAAACGACAATGCTAAGAAACACAGGCACACAGACACACACACACACACACACACACACACACACACACACATCCTGGGAGCCTTGACCGAAAGGGCCCTGGGCTGTAACTGCCATCACCAAATGAGGCAGAGTTATTGTCGGAAACAAGGGTCCTTCCTTGACCTGCAACTCCTCTGCACTGGAAGTCTTCACCAACAATTGCCCAATCCTTCCCTCTAACCATGCACATCATTCCATTTAAAACTAGGTGACTGGGGCTGGCTCTGTGGCATGGTAGGCTAAGCTTCCACCTATGGGTGCCGGCATCCCATACGGGCACTAGCTCTAGTCCCAGCTGCTCCTCTTCCGATCCAGCTCTCTGCTATGGCCTGGGAAAGCAGTAGAAGATGGCCCCAGTGCTTGGGTCCCTGCACTGTGTGGGAGACCTGTAGAAGACTCCAGGCTCCTGGCTTCGGTTCAGCCCCGCTCTGGCTGTTGCGGCCATCTGGGGAGTAAACCAGCCTATGGAAGACCTTTCTGTCTCTCCCTCTGTAATTCTACCTCTCAAATAAATCAATCTTTAAAAAAAAAAAAAAAGACAAAAGCGAAACAAAACAAACGAGGCGACCACATGCTCCATGCTGGGCCTGTGGTCTCGGTGTGAGCATCAGTGGCCCACTTCCCTGCAGGAAGGCTCTGCCCAGGACGACAGGTGACGTGGACGCCCTACATGAAACAAGGCGTTGTTCCGCCCTGCAGCCCAGGTGCTGAGCGACCCACCAGAGAGCGAGGTCCACAATGCCAGTGCCTCAGGCCCTCGTCAGCACGTCCTGCACACCCAGGCCCTGCCAGCGTGAGATGCTCACCCAGGGAGACACAGCTGAAAGGCCTCAGATCCGGCCATGTTTGTAGTCTCACGATGCCCTGGCACACAATAGCTTTTTCCTTCGTTGCCTCCAGGTGACTCTGGGAGAGAGGAGGAGGAGGGAGGCGCAGGCTCAGGCCACTCTGCCACCCCTCACCTGGCCAAGCCTGACTGTGCTCCCACGGGTGCCAGACACCAGGCTGGTTGGTGGGGCCCCTGCCCACAGGGAGAGACTGCAGGTGATTGACAACAGGGGAGGGGCTCGTGCTGGAGCACGCAGTGGAGGGGGGCACGTGCACCTCAAAGCCGGGGTGCTGAGGCAGATGTAGAAGGGAGCAGAGCAGTCCCAGGTGATGAGGAGGTTACCCCGCCCGGCAATTACAGCACAAGGGTTCAAGTTCTACTTCTGCTGCAGTTTTGGCCTGGGACCCCAAGAAAGATACTTCACTTCTCTGACCCTCAGATGGGACACTTGTTACAATAAAACAGGGATGATATAAGACTGAGGATGCAGCAATGTGGGAGACGGATGTTCCAGGCCAGGGCAAGCTTGGTGAATAGGAAACTCGCTGAGGCTTGGAGCAGTCAAGGAAGGCTTCATGGAGGAGGAGGCCTGTGGGCAGGTATAGAGGGGTGAAGCGGAATCAACACCCACTCCAGCACACTGGGGCTTCCGCTGAGCCCTGGACCATGATCTCCCACCTGCCCTGTGCTGGGGACAGGATGCCCATGAATTCCACTGAGGTCAGGGGGCAAGTCCTCCCTATCCTGGCTCCCCCACCTCGCGGCACAGGGTTTGGCACTTGGCAAACACTCAGGAACGTTTGCAGAATCTGAAAGCCACTTTCTAAATCAGTTTATGAAGAAATCACAGTTTACAATTCAAGAAGAATCTGTTCCGTGTTCTGTTTTCCTCTGTGGTGCAGAAACAAGAGGTCGGCTGACATTCTACAGGGCTTTTCTGGGAAAAACACAAGCTGAGGTAGAGCAGATGAGAAGTTGGCTGCTCAGGCCAGAGGAAAGCCGGAGGCACCAGGGCCGGCTTCCCTGGACCCCCGGGGGTGGGGAGAGGCTTCGGAAGGAGGGTCTGCCCAGCAAATGCGGCTCTGCCTGGCTTTATGCCGATCCTCGCCGCTCCCGCCAGGCACACAGCAGCAGGACCACTTCCCTGGCTGCATGGAAAAACCCCGTTCACAACACCAATTATCCAGAAACCAGGAGAGGTGATCATCCTGGGAGCAGGGGTGTCAGAAAGTCAGGCTGGTGACACTGCTGGTCTCCTGGAAACCTGCCCTTGACAGAGAGGCAGAGACCAGGGACAGTGTCCAGGCACCTGCTGCTCGGACGCAGTCCTGAGGCTCTGGGGGAAGGAACGGACACTGAGCCAGAAAGAGGGTCCAGGAATGAAGGTTGCAGCATTTGATGCGATGATTAAGTCGCCGCTTGGGACACCCACGTCCCGTTTCAGAATGCCTGGGCTCGAGTCCCGGCTCCGATCCCAATTCCAGCCTCCTGCCAATGCACATCCTGGGGAGAAGCAGGTGATCGGCTCCAGGACGCAGGTTCCGCTACCCACAGGGGAGACCTGGATTGTTTTCCAGCCTCAGGCTTGGGCTTGGCAAGGCCCCAGATGTTGTAAGCATTTAGGGAATGAACCAATGGATGGGAGATATCTCTCCTCTCACTCTTGCTCTTCCTTTCAAATAAATAAGAAAGTTGCAATTACCAAGAAGTCATGATGAGTCATCAAGGGGACAGCTGCTGCCTGGCGCTCAGGACGCACACCACACACACCCCCTCCAGCCACTTCTCTTGCTTCCTTTAGTCCATCTCCTGCACCCCAAGCTAGCCCTCCTGGGCATCAGGCAGAACCCTGGTGGGACAGGGACAGGATAGTCCTACTACCACCCCTGGCAGAGTAACCACATCCTCCCAGGCTCTCCGAATAAGCAGGGCAGGAGATAAAGGCACTTGCCCAGGACACGGGGCAGCCTCACAGATGCGTGATGGCAATCCGTGGTGTTGGCCAAGCTGTGAAAGAGGGGAGAGCCCATCCTGGTGACCCTGGCTAGTCCTTCCTGTAACATTCACAAAGGCCAAACTGAAGCTCCCCCGTTCATGAGCTCAGTCATCTCTCCGTAAGGGGGACTGGCTCCAGGAGCCTGTGTGGATACCAAAGCCCGTGGATGCTCAAGTCCCTGGAGTAGGAAGCTGAAGTATCGCGTGTAACCGACAGACACCCTCCTGCACACGTTAAGTCATCTCTACATCAGTCATAACAGCTAAAACCATATAAGTGCAAGCGGAGAGTTGGTGGATTGGCTGGTTTAAGGAGTGGTGATGGGAAGAAGGGTGCATGTTTGGTGCAGGTGCACCTCATTTTCAGAACATTCCTGATCTGAGGTTGACTGGACCCAGGCACACAGAGACCACAGGTGCAGAGAGCAATCACGATGCCTGGGAAACTGCTGATTTCTTATAACTTTCCAAGGTGCTACCTAGGGTTGTTCCCAGTTGTATTTTTTTTTAATTTTTAAAAAAGATTTATTTGAAAGACAGAGTTATACACACACACACACACAGAGGAAGAGGAAAAGACAGGGAAAGATTGATCTTCCAACCTCTGGTTCACTCCCCAAATGACTATAATGGCTGGGACTGAGCCAGACAGAAGTCAGGAGCCAGAAGTTCCATCCGGGTCTCCCACATGGGTGCAAGGAAACAAGCACTTGGACCATCTAACACTGCTTTCCCGGGTGCACTAGCAGGGACTTGGATCAGAAGTGGAGAAGCAGGGACTTGAACCAGCACCCAATGGGATGCTGGGGCCACAGGTGGTGGCTTTACCCACTATGCCACAGTGCCAGACCACTTGTTCCCACTTTTAGATGAAGAAACAGAAGTTGGGACCAGCACCGTGGCATAGCGGGTAAGGTTGCCGCCTGCAGTGCTGGCATCCCACGTGGTAGTTGGTTCCAGTCCTGGCTGCTCCATTTCCGATCCAGCTCTGTGTTAAGGCCTGGGAAAGCAATAGAGGGCGGCCCAAGTGCTTGGCCCCTGCACCCACATGGGAGACCTGGAAGAAGCTCCTGACTTCAGATCAGCCCAGCTCTGGCTGTTGTGGCCATCTGGGGAGTGAACCAGTGGATGGAAGACCTCGCTTGTACTCTCTCTGCCTCTGCCTCTCAAAAAATAAATAAATCTTTAAAAATAGGAAGGGAGGGAGGAAGGGAAGAAAGAAACATGCTTAGAAAGTTTCAATGGAATAGCCCAAGATCACAGAACAAGTTGTGGAGTGGTATTTGAACCTTGACATTGACGCCAGTTCTGGTGCACCCTGATGCCTCTTCTGATCAGAGGCCCGGGGGCATGCAAAAGGCACAGACCATGACAGACAAACAGAACTGTGGAACACGCAAGCTGGCAGCAGATGCTCAGGCAGGGAAACTGAAGGAATTACGGTAACTTCACTGAAATGAACAAACTCCTGGTGGAGGCCAGAGCCCTCTGCTCAGCCACCAGTCCTCCTCCATCCAAGCTGGCCATGAGCTACATGTGCTCTCGGGTTCCTGAGGCCACCAACACCTTCCTCATTCTGAAAGCGGCAGCCCCACAGTCTCTCTCTGTCCCTGACCCACCTGGACAAGCCCTGGTTAGAAGGCGGGGCTCCCTACACAGTGTTCCCAGCTCTACACACACACACACACACACTGGACAGGCCCTGGTTAGAAGCCGGGGCTCCCCACACAGCACTTCCAGCTCCCCCCACACCCACACAGCACACACAGTGCTCCCAGCTCTACATACACACACACACACACACACACACACACACACACTGGACAGGCCCTGGTTAGAAGCCGGGGCTCCCCGCGCAGCACTTCCAGCTCCCCCCACACCCACACAGCACACACAGTGCTCCCAGCTCTACACACACACACACACACACACACACACTGGACAGGCCCTGGTTAGAAGCCGGGACTCCCCACGCAGCACTTCCAGCTCCCCCCACACCCACACCCCACACACACCCCGGCACTCTTGCAGGAAGGGCACTCAAGCACAGAACGTTCTGGGAAGGCGGAACTCAGGGGCGCAGGGTGCTTCTTGAACAGACCCAGCTCTCTCATGTGGGTGGAGCCTGGGTCTCCTCTTAATAACCCCTTGAATACTCCCTGCCATTTAGGAACTGGCTGGGGGTGAGCCCAGGAAGGGGACGCAGCTCTGAGACACCGTTCAGCACCTTGTGGGCAGGCAGGCCTTCAAGCTGCGAGCACTTCTTAGGACGGGATTCGGAAGGGAAGAGATGGCGGCTGCAGCACCACGTGACCCCTCTGGGTGATGGGAGGTGACTGACCCCAGCACCCTGTTTCAGGCTGCGGCAGACCGCACTCTCTTCCATGCAAGGAGGCCGATAGCCACGCACAGCCTGCTCCGCCCCAGGGCCATCCATCTGTCCAGGTTATCCTCCCATGGGATTACGAAATGAGACACCGCACTGTATATGTCCCTCCCTGAGAAGAGGAAGATGCTTGCTGGGAATGCTGGAATTCACTGGGAAAAGAGGCTTAAAGGGACCCTGCTCCCCGGCTTCCGGCCCTGGCCGGGCAGTGGGGCAGGGCGTGGGATTACATGTCAAGCCAGGCTGTGTGCTGAGGATGAACTGAGACTGAGCTATGGGACTGACAGCACAGTGCGGGGCCAAAGAGGATGCTGGCTGGAGGATGGCGGGAGCCACAGCAGGGCCCCTGAGAAGCAGGGCAGATGGACGGGAGGGCTGCCCTACAGCCAGGACCCGGGGAGCTCTACAAAGCACAGGGAAGACGGTCGGAGGGAAAGGAGGAGGAGATGGCTGCGCAACCCCCAAGGACGGCCACCACGTCCAGACCCTGTGGGAACACGGCAGATCAGGGAGGACAGAAAACCTGAGAGCCACTGACCTGAACAGACAGCCGGATAATAACCACGGTCATCCCCCCATTTTGCAGATGGGGCAGCTGAGCGCCTTGTCACAGGTCACACAGCCAAGCCCAGGCTCTGACTCCCCAGCTGAGGCTCTGAGTTTATTAGCCCTGCTCCCACCACCCCACTCCCAGCAGGGGCCACCGGCTCCCAGACAGCAGAGTACTGCGTAGCGAGGCAGGGCACAGACTAACCGGCGCCCACGGTGACTAGCCCAGGGAGTACCTGCCCAAGGAGGGTCCAAGAAAGGAAGTGGGAGGACCCCACGGCCCATACGCCAGCAAGGGAACGGAGCACTGCTCTCCAGAATCTCACTTTAGCATCAGGCAGGGGCGCCAAGACAACAAGCAAATCTCCACATTCTGCCGAGAATATTCCTCGAGCTGTGTTACAGCCGGAGGCAGGTCCCAGACGTCCCACTCAGGACCCAGAGTCCCCTGTGAGGGCGCAGGCTCAGTGCCTGGTGGGAGACCCACAGCTCCCAGCGGGAAAGCACTGGGGTCACCCCACTCCCCGGCCCGGCCCCCTTCCAGCTCTACCTGCTCATTCCTCGGGAAGTAATTACTGCTGCGACCAGAGAGGAGCCTCCCACCCAGCCCCTTGCGCCTACGCGGCCTCCTGTGTGTTCTTTCCAACAACCACAGAAACGAGAGCTGAAGATGGTGGCTCGCTCACCGGGCAGGGAGGCTGGGATGGGCACCCGGCATCTGAGGAACACCCTTGCGCTGAGCATTCTCCCTGGGTGAGCTCAGCCGCCCAGTGGCGCCGACCTGGCCTGCTGGGGGATGGCAGAACCTGGAAGAGCTCCCAACACTTCCACAGCCTGGGCCAGCGGCTGCGGCCCAGCACACTGGGATCCAAGGAGGATGACAGCTGGGCAGGCTCACCTGGCCTGCTTTGGGGAAGGGAAGAACTGCTGCCTCCATGGCACAGAGCTCCAGGCCAAAGCCCCCAGTCACAGAATGAGGCATGTTTGATCACAAGACAAGAACCGCTGGAGAACATCAAGCCCCAGTGACAAAGATGCAGAGGATCAGGTGGCCCTTCTCTGGTCTGACATAGTTCTACTCGAACTTCATCTGCAGGGAGTAAAAAATAAAATAAAATAAAATAAAAAACAAACAAAAGAAAGTGGTGCCAGGTTGCTGTTGTAGCTGCTGGCTAAGCTCCCTGCTAATGCACCTGGCAAGCAGAAGAGGGTTCAAGTGCTTGGGCCCTGCCAAGCACGTGGATGGGGTTCAGGGCTCCTGGCTGTTGTGGGCATTTGGAGAGTGAGCCAGCGGATGGAAGATCTTTTTCTCTCTTCTTGTCCTTTTCTGTCACTCTGCCTTTCAAATCAATAAATAAATCTTAAAAAAAAAAAGTGGTGCCAGGGTTTATATCTGCTATCTGCTCACCCTACCTTCTCCTGCTCCAGTTTCAGGTTAAAGACATGGAGCCACTTAGCTGTAGACAGTTGGCAAATGAAGGACAAGGCTGCCACGTGCTGTTAAAGGTGCATCTTTCAGGACCTGCGAGACCTCGGTGCCATCACCTGCACCACGGCCCTGGGCGGCAGCGTTCCTCAGGAGTCGCCGACACCTGCTGCAGGGGTCTGAGGCTCGCAGCACACGACCGCACACACAGCCGCACATTCGGCCTGGGCACCAGCTGGGAGAGTCCCACATCCACACCCCGCCACAGAAACAGGCTCGGGACAGCTCCTCATCTGCTTCCAGTCAAGCCAGCCACAAGGCATGTCATCTGACCGGAGATGGGGTTACAACTGGGTGAGTAACCAGCAACACCCGGCAACAAACAGCGGCAGAATAAAATGCCAGAAGAAAAAAAACTGACAGTTCCTTTCCTCTCCCCTCTCTTCTCTTCTCCTGGAACTGACCTCTGACCACACACAAGCGAGCACGCAACAAGACCAACTGGCACAGGATGCGGGCACATGTAGGCGAGCATGGGGCCCGCCAGCCAGGAAACAACACCGGAGCGGCAACTCGGCTGGGCAGGCGCCTTGCTTCCCTGCAGCTGGGAAACCGCTTCAGAGCCTCCCACAGACAAAGGCTCACAGCAGATCAGGGGGCTTCCACCCGAGAACTACCCCGAGCTCGGAGGCAGCCAGGACTTGGGGCGGTTGGAAGGGAGGACAACGTTCATCTCTGCACCTGGGCGTTGATAGGCTGGGGGCCTAGAAGCAGGCACCTGGCTTTCTCGCAGTCCACTCTGAAAGTCCACGGCGAGCTGCCCCCACCTCGCCCTCCCCAGCACTTGGCCATGGCTGTTTAGAGGCACCTGTGGCTGCAGGGACCTCAGGACAGTTGAAAGGCGTGCAGACTCCCGCCAACTGCGAGAGACTCACGACCTCGCAGGGGCTGCATGGTCGCCCTGTGACCCCGCCCACCTCCCTCTCACTCCTCCCCCAGCCACACCAGACTGGCCTCTCTCATTGGCCGGCTGTACCATGAGACAGGGGCCCTGCCACAGATCTGGGCTAAGTCCCGGAGCAGACCTGTGGCTGGAACTGGCCATGGTGGCGCTCACATCCACAAGGAAGCTTGGGTAGCTTCCCAGCCAGGCCTGGCTCGGGCCGCATGGCACCCTTGTCCCTGCCCTTTGCGGTGGAAGGCCCAGCTGGCTGAATAAGGGAAGAGCTGCTACAAAGAACAGGGCAGCCAGTGCCAAGCCTCCGGCAGAGATTCCTGGGGCTCCTCCAGCCTGGCCAGCCCACGCTTCCTCTGCGGGAGCAGGGAGTAGCTGGCTGGGGGCCAGGCCCAGGCTCTGCGAGACAGGCGTTTCTACCTCCCGCTCCCACCCAAGGAACCCCGGGCCCACAGAGCAGGCTCAGCAAGGACGTACTCGCAGATGGGCCGGCCTGATGGTTTGGCCCACCACCTACAAGTGCCTGAGCAAAGCCTCCAGCCATCTCTGAAGGCCCTTTTTAAATCCCGTCATCTTTCAAGACAAGAAAAGTGTCCCCAACAAGGGTGAAAATAGCAGCCGGCTCCTGCTTACCTCTGTGCAGTGACTGCGGCTCTGCGACAGTGCCCCCCACCCCAGCCCTCAGCCACCCGCCTCGAGACCCCAGCTCTGAGGGGCAGGAAGACGCTGGGAGTCCCTCGCATTGAGCAGAGACCAAGGGGAAACTTTTGGAAAGAGGGTTTAGTGCCACAAAAGTAAGGAGAGAAAGGAAGTTTTTAATGATAATAGCCGACACAAACAAGGGACTCCAAAAAGTTCATGGAAAATGAGCTAAAAGATAAGTGTATTTCAGTGCAAACGTAATTGACATCTATGCATGCAGGGAGTCTTCAGACAGTTCACAGATCATGGGTATCATGAACAAACTGTGCATAGACAGTTTGCACAAAATAAACTTAATTACTATTTGCACTCGACGGCACAGGAAATGAAGGTGCTGGGCATGGAACCAAGGTCACGTGCCCAGCAGGGGACATCGCACCGGACTCTGATGGGCTCCTGGGCGCCAGGATGTGGCCCACACTCGCTCTGCATGCTCTGCCCTGCCCGGAAGTCCCTGACTCTCACCCCTGCTAACCTGTGTTTTTCACATTCGCAGCTGGCCGCCTTGAGGGACGAGGGGAGTGGAGAGGAAGCGGAAGAAAATGGAGTTCACAGGAGTGATTTATGCAGCCTGCTAGCAGCTCTGGGGACAGGTTTTGGGGCCAGGAGGTCGAAATTCATGAGCGCACTCAGTTCTACACATTAGCTGTACAGCAATTCTGTCTTCCACCCTGTTCACTCCGTCACGGTGAGCACGGAAGGCTGAGAGCCAGCCATGACTCAGCCATAGTGCTGTCTGCAGCGCTCAGCACTGTGTTTTTTGGGACAAAACAAATGATTATGGAAAGGTGAGGTTTTGCTGCAGCAACAGCGTCACCTGAGTCGCCTTGCTCACCCTTCGCGCCTCCCGAGCGCTGTAAGTCATGTGCCTTAGTACCGGGCAGAATTAATTTTGAGCTTCGCAAAGGCTTCAGAGACATCCACAACACGCAGGGGAGGCAGCGCACAGAACACCCACCTGCTCCTCTTGCCACTGTGCATGGACTTACCTGTCGAGTCTGGTAGGCAGCGGGAACTCGATCCGGAGAACCTCCCATTTCTATAGGTGAGAGACCCACGGTCCCCGTTGGCCCATCTGTGGCTTAAATCTCTCTGGGATTGGCCAGAGATTTTATTTTGTTTATCTCCCAATGCGTAAGTCCTAAGTTCTCCCTGCTACTTGGGCAGGACCACACTTCTCCTTCGTTCACAGCAGTCTGACTAGGCCTGAGCTTGGCTCTCCCAGTCTTTTTGCACAGACCCCTGGGGCCATGAGCCGTGGAAAGCAATCCTCTTTGGGCAGAATTTGCAGGTATTTTCCAAAAATAATTGCACGGCTGCCACTAGTCTGCCCGCACTGTCCCACCTCAGCTTTCCAAAGTCCCCCTCTCTTGGAACTGAATCACCGGGGTGCTCCACTCCAGTCCCACGAGCCCCTCTCTGTGCACACTCTAACCCCTCGCGCCCTCACTACTGGCGTCTAAGCTATGTATGGATTCACTGTCAGGTTGGAAAAGCCAATATAAATCTCACGCTGCTGCCTGCCACTCCTCATGCCCACACTGTGCCCTGACGGTGCTCCTGTCCATGACAGTCCTGCCCCTCCGGTTTACTCATATGACAGTGACAACAGCAGGACTAATCCTTTATATTTTTACAGTGGGTCACCATGTTCAAAGTGCACTCCCAGCTCATAAAGCACTTTCCCCATGCTTTAGTTCATTTGATCCTGTACAAGGACCCTAGAGGCCAGGTACATCCTGCTGATTGGGTTCAACTACATATAACAGGACTGCTAGAGGAACGCTGGTCTGAACACACACTAGATGGTAACTGAGCCATCCAGGGGTGGTGTGGATGCTCCAGAAAGTTAGGAAGGGTTCAGGCCCCTTTGCCTACCCATTCTGCTATCCTAGATCTGGTTTCCATCCTCACGACAACCTCATGGTGCAACGTGGCTAGTGGGGCTCCAGCCAACATTCCAGATAACAGAAAGGAGGAAAGAGAAAGGACATTTCAGACCTTGCTCCTGCAGTGAAGCAGACCCGTTAGGCATCCTTCCTGAAAATCTCTAACATTTCTTCCTTCTCATAGCTCAACAGGCAAAATTTAACCCAATGTTTACAGCTAGCTGCCAGCAAGGCTGTGAAATGCATTCTTTTATTGGCACAACGCTACCCCCAAATAAATGGGATTCAGTTGTAAATGAAAACAAGAGAACGGGTATGGAACAGCAATTATCTGTAAGGCAAGAATTGATTCTACCCACTCTACAGGTAAAGAAACAGAGGCTCAAAGAGACAGTCTTGCTAAGGTCCCCTGGTCAGTAATGACAAGTCTGTGCCATCCGATGCTCATCCTGCTCCCTCTTCCTTGCTCGGGGCCCCCTGCTGGCATGGAGCTGCTGTTTGCTCACCCTCCAGACGTCTGCTCAGCCCCGACCTGGTCCATGTTGGTCTGCCAATGAGACCACCCGTCCAGAGCCTGCCTCCTAAAGGACTCCTGTCCTTTGTCACCTGCCTGCCACTGTCCCTGCACTTCTGTCTCACTGTGCCTCTTGGAGCCCAAGCAGGGTCATCGGCAAAGGGGACCGAGCCAGAGACAGCCAGACCCCAGCAAGCTGGGCAAACCCTCAGAGCAGAATCACAATCCCAGAGCTCCTTCTGCAATGCCGATGGGAGTTCTGTGAGCAGGCACACCTCGCCAGATGGCTGGCATCGCCCAGACGGTGACAGAAGGAAGACCTCCCGTGTGACCACTACCTTGCTCCCCCAACACTGACCAAGCAGTTCCTGCACACAGCCTGGGACGCGCTGACTGCAACGCCTAAGCAAGCACAGGTGGTTCTGCTCTCAGCGTTCCAGCTCCTTGGCTGCCTCGTTCAGGTCTCTGACGTGAAGGTGTCTGAATCTGGGCAGCAGTTCCTGCCAGCGTCAACAGTGAACCTGCCACCCTTCCCTGGTGGAGCTGCCTGTCACGTAGCACTCACCCTTCTCCAACGGGGAGTCCTTGCGAGCCACCACCCTCCTCACACTCCAGGCCTCTGCGTCTCCCAAGACCCCTCCAGCTGAGCGCAGCACAGGAGCTGCAGCCAAGAGAGCTACCCCCCTTCAGTTTCCTCCTCTAGCTGAGGTCTCAGTGCTTCCTTCCGATTGCTGAGGTCAACAGGAGCCTCTCTATCACCAGTCTGTTAAGAATGACCCCTGGGGCTGGCGCTGTGGCATAGTGGGTAAAGCTGCCGCCTGCAATGCGGCTTATCCCATAGGGGCACTGGTTGGAGTCCCTGCTGCTCTGCTTCCAATCCAGCTCTCTGCTAATGCATCTGAGAAAGCAGTAAAAGATGGCCCAAGTCCTTGGGCCCCTGCACCCATGTGGGAACCTGGAAGAAGCTGAGCTCCTGGCTTCAGATCAGCACAGCTCCGTATGTTGTGGCCATTTGGGAAGCGAACCAGCAGATGGAAGATTTGTCTCTCCCTCTGTCTCTCTCTGTAACTCTGCCTTTCAAATAAGTAAATAAATGTTTTCAAAAAAGGTGAAGAAGGTCCCCTGGGGCCAGCATTGTGGTGTAGTGGGTAAAGCCACTGCCTGCAATGTCGGCATCCTACATGGGCATTGGTTGGTGTCCTGGCTGCTTCACCTCCAATCCAGCTCCCGTAATGGCCTGAGAAGAGCAGTGAAAGATGAACCAACCACCCCAGCCACCCACATGGGAAACCTGGAAGAAGCTCCTGGCTCCTGACTTTGCTTGGCCCAGCACTGGCCATTGTGGCCATCTGGGGAGTGAACCAGCAGATGGACGATCTCTCTCTTCCTTTATAACTCTTACAAAGTAAATAAACAAATCTTTTTTTTTTTTTTTTTTTTTTTGACAGGCAGAGTGGACAGTGAGAGAGAGACAGAGAGAAAGGTCTTCCTTTGCCATTGGTTCACCCTCCAATGGCCGCCACAGCCGGTGCACCGCACTGATCTAATGGCAGGAGCCAGGTACTTATCCTGGTCTCCCATGGGGTGCAGGGCCCAAGCACTTGGGCCAGCCTCCACTGCACTCCCTGGCCACAGCAGAGAGCTGGCCTGGAAGAGGGGCAACCGGGACAGAATCTGGCGCCCCGACCAGGACTAGAACCCAGTGTGCCGGTGCTGCAAGGCGGAGGATTAGCCTAGTGAGCCGCAGCGCCGGCTTAAACAAATCTTTTTTTAAAAAAAAAAAAAGAAGAAAGAAGAAAGAAGAAAGAAGAAGAAGAAAAGAATGACCCCAGGCCCTTGGGCTGGGAGTATAGACCCCAATTTTCATTCAAAACACAAACCTGCCTCCTAAGGAGCAGGGAGCCACAGGGAGAACTAAGAAATTCCCTTTATAACATCTCCCACAGCACAGCCCACAGTTGAAAAGATTCTGTCCAGTAGATTGCACTTAAGTACAAATTAATTCACTCCCTTATTTTAATTAAATTGTCATTTCATTAATTTTATTTCTCATTTTAACCAAATACAATTTAAGTTACTTTTAATTTTAATTAGTCATAAAATGCAATAAATGCAACTGAAAGTAAGGAGGAAAAAAGGTTTTAACTTCTAAATATTTTAGTATACACTCACTAAGAAACAAGGACACTCTTTCATAAGCACAACATAAAATCCAGGAAATTCTCTGAAGGGAGGAGAGAACTTCCACTTTGACTATGACCTTATCTAAATAAGATCAAAGTCAACGAACTCAAAAGGCTTCTATAGCCTTGGCAACTCATGACTAGAGCCTAGGGAGATTACTGACACCATAAACAAGAGTGTCAAATTGTTAAGTCAACAACAGGAGTCACTGTGTACTTACTTCTCATGTGGGATCTGTCCTTAGTGTGTTGTCCAATGTGAAGTAATGCTCTAACTAGTACTGAAACAGTATTTTAGTGTTTCTGTGTGGGTGCAAACTGATGAAATCTTTACTTAATATATACTAAATTGATCTTCTGTATATAAAGATAATTGAAAATGAAACTTGATGTGAATGGAATGGGAGAGGGAGCGGGAGATGGGAGGGTTGTGGGTGGGAGGGAAATTATGGGGGGGGAAGCCATTGTAATCCATAAACTGTACTTTGGAAATTTATATTTACTAAATAAAAAAAATTAAAAAAATCCAGGGAATTAACATTAATACATTAATACCACCTAATCCCCAATCCCATTCAAAATCTGTCGGTTCTCCAAAAACAAAGACATAATTTCTGGCAGTGGGTGTTTAGTTAAAATGGCAGTGAAGACACACACATCCAATCCAGGTATCGAAATACCTGGGTTAAGCACCAGGCTCAGCTCCTGACTCCAGCTTCCTGCCAATGCAGACCCTACGAGGCGGCAGCGATGGGTCAAGCAGCTGGGTCCCTGTCATCCACACAGGGTACCTTACGGAGTTCCCAGCTCCAGGTTTCAGGCTGGTGGAGCCCCAGACATTCTGGGCATCTGCGGTGTGAACCAGCAGATAAGAGATCTGTCTGTCTCTAATAAATGAAAGTACACACACAGTCTCTCGCCCAGGACTGCCTCAGTTGTCCCACCTCTTCAATCTGAAATACTTCCTCGGTCTTCCTTCATCTTCCAGGGCAAGCTGAGGAGTACAGGCCAGCTACTCAGCACATCGCTTGGTCTGGGTTTGCCTAACATTTCCATATGATGAAATGTGGGCGAGGGACCTGCTGGAGAATGCCACACAAGCGACACTGGGGTCTCCCTGCACCCCATCAGGGAGCACATCGCGGTGGGCTGTCCCATTCCTGGCGATGCTAACTTGGAGCACTGTGAAAGCACCCTTTTCTGTCTGTGATGACAACATATTGCAGGGATACACAATGAGACTCTGACAGCACCATCTTCCTCACCGGATTTCTAGCTGCCTGTTTTAGCAAAATTGATGATTCTTGCCTCCGATGCCCAAGGCTGGCTTCCCGAAGCCTTCTTTCCTTCTGCGTCTCTTGACTGGTGTGCTGCTATCCGGGTGAGCTCCGATGGCGAGCTGTGCTGAGCAAACTCTTCCCTGACCGACGCTGGGGTGCAGGGGAGCTGGGCCAGGAGGGCTGTCAGAGCTGTGACACTGGGCACTTGAGGTGGCAATGCCCCTCCTGGAAAATGGCCCCACAGGCTGGAGGGTCAACATCCACCATTACATCAGTAGATAAAAAAGTGGGAGCTGACTGCATATCAGAGGCACTTCTATATTTTTAAAAGATTTATTTAAAAGATTTATTTTTACTTGAAAGGCAGAGTGACAGAGAGAGAGAAACAGAGAGAAAGAGATCTTCCATCTGCTGGTTTACTGATTCACTCCCCACATGGCTGCAATGGCCAGGGATGGGTCAGGAAGAAGCCAGGAGGCTGGACCTCCATGTGAGTCTCCCACATGGGTGGCAGGGGCATGAGGGCTCAGACCATCTTCTGCTGCCTTCCCAGGAACATTGGTAGGAAGTTGGATGGGAAGTAGAGCAGCTGGGACTTGAACTGGTGCTCATAGGAGACGCTGGCATTGGAGATAGTGGCTTAACGTGCTGTACCACAATGCCAGTCACTAAAAGCACTTTTAGAAGGCAGCAACAGACCATCTTCTCTCCCCCCATGTGTTTATGTGAAAAAATAACAAAACAGACTCCATCTTATCTAATGCACGTGAACTTAGGAATTTAGAAAAATACAAATGGGCATTGGTTACAGCCAGGTTCACGAGCCTGGCTTTGCCGCTGTGCCCAACCGTGGGCAAGTCACTCCTCAGAGCACCCGCTGTCTCGGACCACGAGGACACACACGGGGATTCTGAGACCCCTCGCCGTCCTGCCACCCTGAGATTCTGGGCAGAGGCGGCCTCTGACACCCCCTCCTCCCCTCGTGGTTCCCGCAGCAGTGAGGACGTCAGTCAGGCAGGCATCTCACCCGTGTCCGCCCAAGCGAACAGTCACAGGCCCTGCTGTGTGCCAAGCTCTACGCTGCGTGTGGATGTTCAGAAATGAATGGCACCCTTCCTACCTCAAAACGCACACGCATCCCGCGGTCACTGCTGCTGCTGTCCCAGCCTCTTCTGACTCCCCAGGTGGTGGCCCTGCTCACCAGTCACCCAGCGAGTGTTGGGAGAGGATGCTCCAGCACTGCGCCAGCGGGGCCGGCTGAGAGAGGGCGGCCACAGCTGGCGGACTGGACCCGCCCTAGGACCGCGGCGCCAGGGTCCCCTCTTCAAGCCCCGTTCTTCACAACCATTTCCTACCGCCACCAGGGCGCTCACACCGACTCACCACCTGGCAGATGCCCCACACTCCAACACTTTTTTTAAGTTAATTAATTAATTTATTTTTTTGACAGGCAGAGTGGACAGTGAGAGAGAGAGACACACACACACAGAGAGAAAGGTCTTCCTTTGCCGTTGGTTCACCCCGCAGTGGCCGCTGCGGCCAGTGCGCTGCCACAGCAGAGAGCTGGCCTGGAAGAGGGGCAACCGGGACAGAATCCGGCGCCCCAACCGGGACTAGAACCCGGGGTGCCAGCACCACAGGTGGAGGATTAGCCTAGTGAGCCACGGCGCCGGCCCACACTCTAACACTTTTAATCTCCCCAGTTTGCACTGTACAAAGGCTGAAAACTGAGGTTCACAGAGGCTCAGAACCTGCCTGAGGGCACAGACCGAGTAAGTGTCAAAGCAGGAAAGCAAAGCTCCCAATCTGGGTTCCTTTGCCTCCATCCACCCTGCGCCTACTGTTTACCTACTGCTATGTAACCAACTGCCCCAAAGGTTCCTGGCTTCCAGCAATAAAGCACCATTTTCCGTGAGGTTCTGGGGTCAACAAGGCTTAGCTGGGTGCCTCTCATGTGCCTCTCATGGAGATGCAGACAGCGCCTGGGGCCGGAGTCCCGGAAAGGCGGGGCCGGAGTCCCGGAAAGGCTTGGCCGGGCTGGGCATCCGGGGTGGCTACTGGCAGCCCTGGCATCCATGCTGGCTGTTGGCTGAGAGCTCACTTTCATGCGGGCTCGCCCTGGGGTTTGGCTTCCTCCAGCATGGCGGCTGGGTGCCAAGGCCAATGGCTCCAAGAGACCCAAGCTGAAACCGCGAGGCTTTCTGTGACCTGGCCTCAGAAGTCACGTGGCATCACTTCCACTACATCCTGTTTGTCGGAAACAAGTCACAGGGCCAGAGTCAGAGACAGGGAGCTCCACAGACATGTGACTGCCGGGGGCGGGGCCACCATGCACCCTCTCCCCAGAGTGGGATTACAGGTTATTTAAATGAAATCTTTACACTTTCCCAAGTTTTCTACTACTACTACACAAATACTACTCATATACATATTTTTGTAATCACAGAAAAAAATATTTGAAACTACACAATGTTATATGATTATCAGTATGCCACATGTATTATTGTGCATATACAGAGAGGCACATACACATGAGCAAGAAAATGGGCAATTAAAATTTTTATACCTTTTCAAAATGAACATGTATGGTTTTTAAATCAAAACTATTTTTTAAAAAATTTGCTTCCTAGAAAATATCCATTTTTAGGCAACGTACATGAGACTGAAGGCATTTTGTCATGATCTCGGCTTTTTCTTAGGATTCTTCCACAAGGTCCAGTTATCTGTTCTTATAACATTTCTCCTAAGCTAACCATCTAGAAACTTCTGCTTCACCACAAAGTAGTTCACTGGGCTTACAAATGCACTTTTGAAATAAAAAGCAAACAATCATCTGGAAGTTACTCTCACCTTGTTCCTTTTTCCTATGGTTTACTTAACTGTATTTATGCTGTTTTCCTCACCTCCTCTTGCTAAGTACAAAGGGACTTCAAAAGATTCATGTAAAATTAAAATAAGGAGCCGGTGTTGTGGTATAGCAGGTGAAGCTGCCACCTGCAATGCTGGCATCCCATATGGGCACCCAGTTCGTGTCTCAGCTGCTCCACTTCTGCACTTGGGCTCCACTCCCATGAGAAACCCAGAAGCTCCTGGCTTCAGCCTGGCCCAGCCCTGGCTACTGCAGACATCTGGCGAATGAAGCAACAGATGTGAGATTTTCTCTCTCTCTGTCTCTCTCTTTCTCTCCCTCTCTGTAACTCTTTCAAATAAGTAAATAAATCTTAAAAAATGAAAATAAAAGTTTTATTGCAAAAGTTTTTTCAAGTCCATGCAAACAAATGATCTTCATGAAAAAATGCATATTATAAAAAAACGATGTTGGGTGGGCACTTGGCCTAAGAGTTAAGCTGCTGGTTGAACACCCGCATCCCACATCAGAGTGTTGGATACCTGGCTGACTCCAGCCGGACTCAATTTCCTGCTAGTATGGACCCTTGGTGGCTCAAGGAGTTGGGTTCTTGTCACCCACACACAAGACTTGGATTGAGTTCCCAGCTCCTGCCCCTGGCTGTCACAGGCATTAGGAAGGTGAACCAGTAGCTGGGAGCACTCTCTGTCTCTCAATCTCTTGAAATAAATCAACAACAACAACAAAATTTTTTAAAAGCTACACAAAGATTAAAAATTTTTTACATGAAAATTAACTTACGCTTTAATTCCAGTTTTTCATGAACTTTTTGAGGTACACCTCTTACATCTTGGAAGTCCAAATGGCAGGTGTAATAGTATCTGAGCAGCTTGGCCAAACCCACAAGGCTGCTGGGACAAGTCCTTCTCCCAGCGGTCAGTGTGTGTTCTCAGAGCTCCAGGCCTAACAGAACCCAGCAAAGAGGGAGCAGCCTTAGAGATGGGTGGGGACCTCCAATCGTGACCAGGGAGTTCAGTGGAGCCCTGTGTCTAGGGAGGTAACTCAAGGCTAAGCAATGCCCTCTGCACAGATTTTAACGACGTGCAAAGCTCCCCAGGAACCACGGCGGCTGAACTGAGAGCTGCCGCTGCCTAGAGCTGTACAACACAGGCTGCCTCCCTCTGGCCACGGCCGCCAAAGGACACAGGGTGAGCCTGGACAGGGGGCTCTCAGGATTGAGGCCAGGGCGCACAGCAGTCCTGGGTAGGGGATGCAAACGTGGGCTTGCATTCTTCTGGCAGCCCCACCCTGCTCATAGGAGGGCAGGCCCTGACAGCTAAGCAGGGCTTTGCCCCGCGCCTGAGCGCCGGGAGCCTGCACACGCACATCTGTTGAGTCAGTCGGTGCTGTTTTTACCCAGCCACTTTCCGACCACAAACCCAAACTCCAAATTTCATGGTTTTGGGTGGACTCAGAAACCCGAATGGGCCTTCCTTGTGGTTTCACTGCCCGCAGGCCTGTACAAAGGGAACACTTCGGCACTGCTAGGGAAGCAGACAACCTGTTAACCTCTTCTTGGCAGCCGGCGTCTCCAGGTCTGGAGGGCTCTGATCAAGCAGGGATGCCACGGCCTGTCCCTTCTCTCCTCCAGTGACACAGGTGGAACTCCATGGGTCTGTGTTTAGGGTCTGGTCCCTGGAAAGCCAGCACAAACAGACTTGCTTTGGGAAACTTCCAGTCCAACATGAAGAGATCAAATGGCCTCCATGCAATGCACAGTGAGGTCATCTGAGACTTCATGGCCGTCATTAGTGACAAACACCCAGGCACAGCGTTCGATCACGGTGGGCGATGGAAGGGCAAACTGAACAATGGTAGAGGTACTCCCAAATAATTCCAGCTACAAAGCCAGGTATAACTGTGTGGCCGCATAAACAGCAAAGAAGGGGGTCCTCCTCTTCCGGGAAGCCAGCTAGAGTTCTGCGCTCTTTTCCACGCTCCCTTTCCGTTCACATCTTGAGTATGGTCATGATGACTGGGAACCTCAATCCCCTACACATAAACAAAGTCTATCAAAAGCACATCAAGCACAGGCAGAGCTGTGATCTTGTGCTCAAAGATGGAGCCCTTCTCCTTCTCAAAACAAAGCCCTGGAACTGCACCACAGTCTCCTTCTGCAGCTTGAGAAGCTGCTAGGAGAAGCATTTTGCTTGGGAAGGAAATCGCTCCCCCAGGGAGCTGCTGGCTGGGCACTGTGGAGTGAGTGTGAGTGTGCAGCCCCGTCCTCTGAGCCTGGGGCAAGTGAAAGCTTTCCCTCTGAGTGCGCATTCCACGGGAACACACAGCCTGCCACACGGCCAGCCACGGACTGCACTGTCCTAAGACACTGTCGTCGTCCCTGTTCAAGACGAAGGGCCCTGCATTCTTTCCACCAGTCAACAAATGCCCACTAAACTGTTCCTGTGCTCGGATGCCGTTCTGGGCACTGCAGGTAAGGCCGGGAAGAGCCAGGCAATGGCCCTGCTTTCCTGTAACTTCAGGGCAGCCAAGGTGGCTTCTGACGGCGTGGAGTGTGACGCCCCGAGGGGCTGCCAAAGATGGTCCTATGGGCGAAGGCACTTCAGAAAGCAATTCTTGCGGTGCAGACTTAAACTATGAGGAAGCTCAGGAGGAAGACGGAGCAAAGGGACCACCAGGGAAAACTCAGAGAATGCATTTGGCACATTCAGGGAAAGGGGCCATGGTGTAGCAGCGAGGGAGACAGGCACAGTCATGACGAGGACCAGTGGGCACCGTTGCAGCGAGGGGCTCCAGGCAGCAGAGGGACGAGATCTGGAGGGATCCAGGGCTGATCAACGCCACCACTCAAGATGCAGCCCCTCTCTACCCCTCTTCAAGCATCCTGCAGCATAACCTGGTGAATCCCTCAGTACCCTGGCTCTCTGGACCACGCTCCAGGGAGAAGACGCTCACTGGAGACCCGGATCAGTGCTCTCCCATCAAGAAACCTGGACCTCTCCTTTATTTGGGATCCACAACCTAACTTGTGAGGCTGGGGTCCAAAGACACAGGCTGCTACTCTTCGAGTGAAGAAAACATCAGGAAAGCTCAGCAAAATACACGTTCTCGGGGCAGGTGTTTGGCAAGGCATTTACAATGCCACTCGAGAGACCCACGTCTCATGCTGCAGTGCCAGGCGCAGATCCCAGCCCCACCTGTTCCTGATCCCAGCTTCCCACTAATGCATACCCCAGGCGGCAGCAGTGATGGCTCAAGCAGTTGGGTCTTGCTCCTTACATGGGACACCTGGGTTGAGTTCCTGGCTCCTGGGTTTTGGCCTGGCCCAGTCTCAGCTGTTGTGGGCGTTTGGCAAGTGAACCAGTAAATGGGAATTCTCTCTCTCTCTCTCCCTCTCTCCCTGCCTCCCTCCCTCTCTCCCTCTCTCCCTCCCTCTCTCTCTGCCCTCTTCATGCCCCTACCTTTCAAATAAATGAAAATACGTAAATCTTAAAGAAATACTGAAGATAACATAATTTTGTTTAATAAAAAAAAAAACACAAAAATATACATCCTCTCGTTCCCAAATATTTCCCTTGCTTGTGGTCTGGTTCTGGTCCTGGCTCTGGTTCTCCTTTGCGATATTACCACAACATTCATCTATCCTTGCCAACTGAGCTGGGAACAGCTGCACACGAGGCAAACCGGAGGGTCCTGGAGGTGGACAAACAGCACCATCGAACCCTTGCTCCATGCTCCCCGCCTCACACCCGTATCCAGAAAAGCAGGAGCAGGGACAACAGGCAGCAGCCATCAGGGTACTCATGCAGCCTCCCAGTCAGCTGTAAAGGAGTGTGCGTGCATGTGCATGTGTGTGTGTGGGTGTGCATGCGTGTACGATGTAATTCATTCATCGTTAGTTTAATGCACACACACCATCTGGCACTGATTTGTGCTAGGGGTTGAAGGGACAGGGATGAGCCTTCAGACTGCTTGTGGGCTACTGGTGCTCCACCACACTGGGGTTAGAGCTTCAACCCATGAATCTGGGAGGGGCATAACTCAGCTCATAACAAGCCTTGAAAGACAGACAGGAAACAGCACCTGTCTATGCAGGAAACGGATATTACAGAAGGAGAGACTGGTGACAGCAGAAACAGGGATGCGAGGGGCCCCGGGGAAACGAGGCTAGAAAGGCAGTCTGGGCCAGCCCCGGAGGAGCCCAGTGCACACGTGGGCAGGGAGCCATGGCAAGTACTGATCCCTAAACCGCCAGGATCAGGCCTGCACACTGCCCAGCTCTCACAGGCTACTGTGTGGGGCTAGACAGAGGAGGAGCTAACTGGGAGAGTCAGGATGAAACAGGATAAGCTCGGAATGGGCCATGGTTCCAGATGGGGGCATGCTGCAGCCACAGGTGCTCAGGCCCTCCTGCACAAGCTGGGTAGAGCCCACCCTGGGCACTGGGGGAGCAAAGCTGAGCTCCCTAGGTCCAGGGCTGCTGGGCACCCAGAAACTTGCTCAAGCCCCCTGGACAAAAGCACTTTCCCATTATGCTGTCCAGAGAGGAGGCCCTGGCACAGCCCAGCTAGGAGGTGTGGCTGCACACAATCACTTGTGCTTCGGAGGGCTGGGGCTCCACAGGAGGATTCACGGGTAAGGCGTGAAGTCACCGCTTCCCATCTGATCAACTCCCCGCGCCCTGCCTTGCCCTGCTGACTCCAGGGTGGGGAAACGGCAGTGCGGGCATCCCATTTGGAGCGCTGGTTCCAGTCCCAGCCGCTCTGCCTCTGATCCAGCTTTCTGCTCACGTGCCTGGGAAGGCAATGGAAGACGACCCATGTACTGGGTTGCTACCAAGTGGGAGGCCAGGATGGAGTTCCTGGCTCTTGGCTTTAGTCTGGCCCAGATGTGGCTGCTGTGGGCATTTGGGGAATGAACCAGTGGGTGGAACATCTCTCTTTCTCTCCCACTCTCCCTCTCTCCCTCTCTCTCTCTCTTTCTCTTTCAAATAAACAAATAAAATAACTCTTCAGCAAAAACAAAAGTCACAAGCAAACAGGCAGGAGCTGAAGGCAAGGTAGGGATAAAGTGGACATACACAGACTTTTATCTGCCCACATACCTAAAAGGTAACATCATTTTATGCCAGCTACTCTCCAGTAATGACCCACACCTGAGAAGAGGCACCCCTGCCCCACCCTGGGGTACATATCTGAATCCTGGGCACAGGGGGCAAGACAGAATGTTGATCCCCTTGTGGGTAACCCAGATACCTGTGTGCTCACCCTCCACCTCCAGGATTTGAATAACCGGCGAGAAAAGAGACAAGCCGGTCCCTGGACATAAATCCCAGTTCTATTTCTCAGTCTTGGACACAATCCACACTCGTGAGCCGTCAGTACGCAGCACCCCGGGACCCTCTGCTTTAGTATTCAGATGTGTCATGTGCATGAAGCTCCCTCCGCTTCTCCACATCTGGTGTTGGCAGATTCGCTGGTATTGATGAGGCTGGAGAGCCGCAGGAGAGGACGGCGCTGCCTCCTTACGCTCACCCAAGAACTCTGAACGTGCACACGCAAGGCAGCCGTCTGGGGTTGGGACTGACTGTACAAACAGTTCCCTAAGAAGAAGCCGAAGTCATTGTTCCCATAGCAACCTCCTTACCTCACGGAGCACAGGCCTACAGGGTCTGCTGGAAATGGGATTCGGAACGTACGGTAACTACTGAACCAACGGGAAGGAACTCTCAAGCCCCTCGAGGGACACCACGCCCTGACCTGCTGACACAGCTGACTGCCCCTCCCTGGCATGTTGGGGACACCTGCCCGCCTCCACGTCCAGGCCTTCTCATCAGCATGACCAGCCCGGAGTTCCTGCTCGGAGGCCGGGGTCCTGCTCTTCCATGCTGTGTGCACCCCCAGGCCTCAGCAGGTGCCTCCTTGCTGATCTCGGGCTCGTCCCTCTGTGGGCTTCGCTAGCTATCCACACAGAATGGCCTGTTCCTCACAGTACCTTTCGCATAGTTCTATTGTGTGTACCCAGCATGGTGCTTGGCTGGCTGGGTATCTGTGCACCCCACAATAGTGTGAACAAGTCTCCCCCTCTTTTTTATCCCCAGGTCCCAAAACAGGATCTCAACAAGGCCTCAATTTCAAAACGAACTCACATGAATGAAATCAGGACTCTGTCTTTATTCTATATTAACTATTTTCATTAACAACTTCTTAGAACAGAGAGAAACATGCCTACCAGCCTTGCCAGGGTCATGAAATAGACAGAGAGGTTAATTAGGGGTGGGTGCTTAGCTCAGTGGGGAAGCACATCCCGCTTTGGGGTACCTGGGTTCAGTTCCTAGCTCTGGTTCTTGATTCCAGCTTCTTCTTTATTTGAAAGCTGGAGTTACGTAGGGAAAGAGAGAGAGAGAGAGAGAGCGAGAGCAAGCGAGGTCTTCCATCTGCTGGTTCACTCCCCAAATAGCCACAGTGGCCAGGGTCAGGCCAAGCCAAAGCCATGAGCCAGGAACTTTTTCTGGGTCTCCTACATGAGTGCAGGGGGGTACTTGGGCCACCTTCCACTGATTTCCCAAGCACCTTAGCAGAGAGCTGCATCAGAAGTGGCATAGCCAGGACTCAAACCGGCACCCATATTGGATGCCGGCATCACAGGCAGTGGCTTTACCTGCTATGCCACAGTGCCGGCCCTGACCCCAGCTTCTTGCTGATGCAGGTCCTGGGAGCACTGGTGATGGTGCAAGTGACTGGCTTCCCACCACCCAGTTAAGTAGATTGAGTCCCAGCTCCCTGCTTGGGTCTTACGCAGCCACAACCATTCCAGGCATTCAGGGAATGAACCCATGGACGGAAGCCATGGACGGAGTCTGCCTGCCTGTCTGCTTTAAAATAAACTCATTTAAAAACAAAATGAATGGTGGGCTGAGGCATCGGTCTCTGACAGAGCCCAGAGCAGCAGGATCAACAACCAAACCACACTCAGTCGAGCCCTGCAGCCTTGCATGGACCAGAGCTTTGCCTTAGTCATGACACTGAAAATCGGAGGGTGGGAACAGCAGGTGTCTTGACTGGGGCAGGGACCACAAGGCGAGTGCAACCATCAGAACTACAGGAGCAGCTCCCTGAAGCCCTGTGCCTTTCCCTGTGTGCAAGGGTTCTCTTGAGAGACCAGAAATGGAAAGGGGCACAACAGTCTGACTCTGCTTTTTGATACTGACTGCTGACTGCTTCTAAGCCTGACCCTGCCCTCGTCCCTTTCTGCCCCACATCTATGGAATCTGCTGAGAAAACCCAGATGCTCACTCTTTCAGTGCCAGCATGAAGTGTACACCACGCAAGCCCCAGCTCACGTGGAACCCTCACCCCAACCTCAGGCCCTGAGCACCACACAAAGCCTAAGCCAGCCAGCCTCCCTTCTCTCTCTCTCCCCTCTCTCCCTCTCTCATTTCCAGACGAACTTGGGAAGCCTGCCCGTGCTCTCCCCAGGAAGCCCCCTTATGTGGAGCCAACTGGGCTTCTTCACCGAGACTGAGTTCCATTTCTGGGCGGCAGCTCCCTGCCGTCAGGAGTCCGAGCAGCCGGCTCCTTGGGGGTGCCGTGGGAGAGGCTCGAGAACCAGTGATGGGATCATACCTCAATTTTTCTGACCCTGAAACCCCGACCCGATTCAACAGCTCCTTTACGGCTGCTGCTGCCTGCTGCAGTCAACGGCCCGACCAGCACAGGACACGAAGTCCAAGCAGTGCTAAGCCAGAGGAAGCTCTGCATGTGTGTGCGCATGAGCGGGTGCACAGGGAGAGGAGGAGGTACGGTGATGAGATACACACCCCAGGATTGGGGCTGGTGCTGTGGTGCAGTGGGTTCAGCCACTGCCTATGGGATGCCGGCGTCCTGTATGGGCTCTGACTACAGTCCCTGCAGCTCCACTTCCCATCCAGCTCCCTGCTAATGGCCTGGGAAAGCAGCAGAAGATGGCCCAAGTGCTTGGGCCCCTGTACCCACTTGGGGAACCAGGAAGAAGCTCCTGGCTCCTGGTTTCCACCTGGCCTAGCCCTAGCTGTTTTGGCCTTCTGAGGAGTAAACCAAAGGATGGAAGATCTCTCTCTCTCTCTCTCTCTGTAACTCTGCCTCTAAAATAAATAAATAAATCTTTTAAAAAATTCTCAGGATTGTGGTTACTAGCTCATAATCAATCTCAATAAGGAAACTACAGGAATTAGAAACAAGCTCTACCCAGTAGGAACTGCTGCTCCCCACTCTGAGGAGAAGTGCAGGAGTGCAGACAGAGCATCGATTTAAAAGTGCAGTAGGTTAATCCTCCACCTCCGGCACTGGCATCCCATATGCGCACCGGTTCTAGTACCGGCTGCCCCTCTTCCAATCCAGCTCTCTGCTGTGGCTTGGGAAAGCAGTAGAAGATGGCCCAAGTGCTTGGGGCCCTGCACCCACATGGGAGACCAGGAAGGAACTCCTGGCTCCTGGCTTCGGATTGGCACAGCTCCGGCCGTTGTGATTATTTGGGGAGTGAACTAATGGAAGGAAGACCTTTCTCTCTGTCTCTTCCTCTCACTGTCTGTATCTACCTTTCCAAAAAAAAAAAAAAAAAAAAAATGTGTGCTAAGGGAGGCCTTGGTCCCTGGAGCCCTGCGCCTGCACCCTGCGTGGTGTGAGTGTGTGAGGACCACCGAGGATGCCTCGCCTGTGCTCCCTACTCTACAGGGCTCTGCGGGGCCCTGTCTCCTCCCAGCTCATCTCCCCCCACTGGGGCTCCACGCTGCTGACAGGGCAGGGCTGAGGTGAAGGTGGGAGACAGACGGCCGGGAGGACACTCTGAAGGGCACCCAGCAGCGGGGCCCTCACAAGCGCCTGACCGCATGAGGGAGGAAGGGGGAAGCAGGGCAGGCCCGAGGTGCCCACAGCGGGCCTGGGACACGCTGGCCTGGATGCACGGAGCCACTTCTGCATTGAAGGCGAGGGCAGGGAGGGGTGCACACAGCCCCTCGGCTCCAGGAGACCAGGCTGGGGAGGGCCGAGGATGGAGGAGCCGCTAGGGTTTGGGGATGAGTCACCTCTGGCCTGCCTGGTCCCCTATACTTGCTTCCTTGGCTGTCGCCACCCCTGGTTCCACAGCCGTTTCTGGCTGCTTTTCTCACTTAATCAATCCCCTCTTGAACAATTTCCTATTCCTTTTTTTCCACGGGGGCTATGTTCCTCTTACTGGCTCTGGAGCCTTGGAAATAGGCAAACAGGTAAGGCCCAGCCCTCCGAGCGCCAGATGGTGGCAGCCGCAGCACAAGTGCACCTGCGAACATGACCAGGCGCACAGGCTCGATAGCTCCGCACCCAGCAGAGGCAGTGTGCAAGGGCGACCGCTGTTCTTCCTCCCCTGCAGGGGCCTTAAGCCACAGGTCTGCTCGGCAGGAGCAGCAGCAACAGACTCTCTGGGAGCCACTGCAGGAACCTTATTCCTATCCAGGGTTTTGCTCATAGGAGGTCCTCAAAGCTGGAGTAATCTAAGGCTCTCAGCTAAAAAGAAAGTGAGACAGCTGATCACTACTTGGCTAAAGAGAGTTGACCAAAAACCAAAACATGAAATACCCAAGTGAGGGGCCAGCATTGCAGTGCCGCAGGTGAAGCCACCTACAACGTCAACATCCCATGTGGACACTGGTTCAAATCCCAGCTGCTCTACTTCTGATCCAGCTCCCTGCTTACGCTCCTGGAAAGGCAGCAGAAAATGGCCCAAGTGTTTGGGCCCCAGCCATTCATGTGGGAGACCTGGATGAAGCCCCTGGCTCCTGGCTTCGGCCTGGGCCAGCCCTGGACATTGGGTCCATTTGGGGAGTGGACCAGCAGAGGAAGATCACTATAACTCTGCATTTCAAATAAACAAATCTTATTAAAATGCCCAACTTATTTCAAAGAAGTCAGTGTAGACAAAAGACCTAAAGGTGGGGAGTGCAGAGTGCCAGGGAGGAGCAGCACGCGTGGGCAGAGGCGCCCACAGCACACGCTGGGCCCAGCTGCAGGTCAGGGGTGCGGAACTGAGAGCAGGGATTTCTCTGTGTGAGACAGAACGGGGTTGTTTCGAAGCCAGCGCTTGTGAAAGCTCAGTATCCCCCGTGGGCTGATTCGTCCTCTTTCCTCCAGCCATGCCGGCTGCATGAGTGACGAGGGTGTCCCTTTTTGCACTGGTTGCCAGGCTGAGGAGGTGCACACCTTGGTGTCTTTTCCTATGAGCCTACACTAGCAACTCCTACATATGCACCCCAGAGTCTCTGTTTTTGTTGTTTCATTTTAAGCTTTGTTATTTTAATAAACACCTCAGGCCGGGCACTGTGGCTCACTAGGCTAATCCTCCACCTGTGGCCCTGGCACCCCAGGTTCTAGTCCCGGTCGGGGTGCCAGATTCTGACCCGGTTGCTCCTCTTCCAGGCCAGCTCTCTGCTATGGCCCGGGAAGGCAGTGGAGGATGGCCCAAGTGCTTGGGCCCTGCACCCGCATGGGAGACCAGGAGAAGCACCTGGCTCCTGGCTTCGGATCGGTGCAGTGTGCCGGCTGCGGTGGCCATTTGGGGGGTGAACCAACGGAAAAGGAAGACCTTTCTCTCTGTCTCTCTCTCTCACTGTCTAACTCTGCCTGTCAAAAAACAAAATTAAATAATAAATACCTCAAATTCTCTGAGGAGCGTGGCGGGGAGGTGAGGGGGAGATGAGATAATAAATGACAAAAATAATAGCACTGCAATGCACATGGAAACGTGAGTGGAAGATGTGTGAGTCACTCAAGCACAGACAATGGTTAGGCTCCAAGGCTGAGGTCCAAGGTCAGTTCCCAACAGATTTTCCTATTTCTCCTGAGACACAGTTGCCCCAGATCTCCAATAAAATACGCACCAACAAACACACCTTCTATCCCAAGAGGCACTCCACTTTTCAAGTTCAATTCCAGAGCAGCAGGACTGCCGACTGCCACTGGGGGAGCTCTTGCCCCTACTGTGAAGGGCGCGTAAATCCAAGTCCCTGTTTTTCTAGCCATCATCTTTCCCAACATTGTGCCAGCCCTTAACCAGGGGTGTGGCACATCATCTAACTTCTCCACACTGAATTTTCTCACCTTGAAGATGGGAAAACTACAGTCACTGCCTTCCCGCCTCACACAGCAGCTGTGCAGATTAGGAATCAGCGCACAGACCTTCAGAATAATGGATAGCACAGGGAACGGCGCTGTGGCATGGCACATGAAGCCACCCCTGCAGTGCTGGCACCCATATGGGCGTTGGTTCGAGTCCTGGCTGCTCCACTTCTAATCCAGCTCTCTGCTATGGCCTGGGAAAGCAGTAGAGGATGGCCAAAGTATTTAGGCCTCCGCAAAGTATTTAGGCATCTGCAAAGGAGACCTGGAAGAAGTTCCTGGCTCCTGGCTTCGGATCGGCACAGCTCCGGCCATTGTGGCCATTTAGGGAGTGAACCAGTGGATGGAAGATCAATCTATCTCTCTCTGCCTCTGCAACTCTGCCTTTCAAATAAATAAATAAATAAATAAAAGAACATCCTAGAAGCTGGCCTCTGATCATGATGCAATTAAGGCCACATACCACTGCTGCATTCCCCGCCAATGAGGACTCCACAAGGCAACCTGCTCTTCCGGGTCCCACGCGGCAAAGCCCTGTATTCAAGGTGCAGAGCTGGCTCCAGCCAAGCACAGGTGCTCCCCCGCCCCGCCAGCAGCTCACCAGCAGCTCTGCAGCGCAGGGGAGCGTCCTGCTTGGTTTCCCTTCTCCCCCACCCCCTGGAAACCCAGCCAAAGCCAAGCTCTGCTTTCAGCATCAAGAGAGAAGATCTTAACAGAAAGTCATTGGTGAAACAAAGGAAACTTTAAAAAAAAAACAATAAAAGATATATTGTTTCATGTCTTGACGTGAAATCTATTTTTCAGACAACAACTATTTTAGACATTTTTATTTTAGACATTTTTTATTTTAGCTACCTCCCCATAAAAGGTCAGAATTAAAACCTTAAGGGTGGGGCTGCCAAAGCAACTCCCCAAACCCACAAAGATTTACTGAGGAGCATTTAATGTGCCTGGTGCTGAAGTACACACCATGGATAAAAGAATTCCAAAATCTACAGAGAGACAGGACAGAAAGATGGCATCCCTGTAGCTTATATCATACATGCATATACCACATCTCTTTCCTTTTCTATAAACGTCTTTGAGGCACACATTATTATTTTCATTTTTAAACCAAGAAACTGAAACTCAGGACAAAACAAATGATGAAAGTCACACAGATAGTGGCAGAGCTAGAATGAGGTTCAAGTTCATTACCCTGCTCCACTCACTGCGCCTCCTACTAAATCCTCAGGGCTCAGGGTAGAATTGGTCTGCTCTCGGGTTCCCCAAGAACTTGGCTTCCAACTACCGTGACCCTGGCAAGAAGGCCTGGTTCTGAGAATCCAAGGAGGACAAACCATTTTCGGAGCCAAGGGGACACAAATCTCTCCATAATGGGTCCCATGCTCTGCTTTCTCTGCAAACAAGAAGGAAACAAAGTTACCCAGAGCCCAGCCGGCATCTACCCTCCCCCTAGGAAAAGTAACCTGCAACCAACTCAGGCTCCCTACTCCCCTCCACACCCGAGACTGGGAGGAGGATCCTGTGAAGCTGGAATGGCCAGGACGAGTGTGACGGCCAAGACTTCCCAGGGCTAACAGCTCTTGATCTTGGTGGCGGCCAAGGCTAACTGCCAGGCATCTCATCTGGGGAGAGATCTAATGGTATTTGACAGCTTGAAATCTAAAAGGATTTCACTGTAAATTCTGGAATGAAAATCTTCCTTTAGATGCCAGGCTGGGGCCACAGTGTAGGAAGGAGAAGAAGGAAGAGTGGAATGAAGGATCTAGGCTGTGTGATACTTCCCAACGTGCACGCATTTTTAATCTCCACCACTGACCCAGGAGGACCCCAGGAGCCAAAGCAACCATCAGAGCAAGATGCACAGAGAGCCCGCACCAACACCAGCAGGGTAAAGCAGCTCCCTTTGCGTTCTTTTGTTAAAAATGAGTTAATTCAGTACAAAGGACAACGGCCAAGCTTGGCGACTGCTTCATTTTTACAGTGACGGACTATACATATTTTTCAGAAAATATCTTTCAAAATGATAGCTTCCTTTTGGGTTTCCAGCTGTCAAATACCATTTAGATCATAGAAAGGGGCTCAGTGAGTTGCAGTGGTCTGTGTCGTTGCTTTTGCCTTTGAACCTACAGCAGAATCAAAATCCCAACGCTCCCTCCTAAGCAGTCACCATAAGTCAGGCCACTGTGATAAACGGCTTCCTGGTTCTAGAAGTTCAGCAAAACTCTCAAAATGGTCCACAAGAACCTACTAAGAAACCTGTGAGTCTCTGTGGCTCAGGCCTCCCCACCCCGCACCATGGCCTCTCAATCGCCCGACACTGGGGTCTGTCCCAGACACCAGGAGCTGGGAATGTGCTCTGGGGAACTTACGATTCCGAAACAAGGGCCTACTTCAGTTAAGACAAAAGTCTGAAGATCCCTTTCACGTCAAAGCCTTCTCACCTGGACCAGCGAAACGGTCCATAGCGAGAAAAGGAGAGTTGCCTAGCCGATCCCTATGGCAAACAACCCTGGAGCTTCATTTTCCCGAGGGCTGGGTATTTCACTGGGCTCACTTTGCAGACTGCAGGGTACAGGAGTTGTAAACAAGGAGGGCCAGGCATCCTGCGTGTCTACCCTTTGGCAGGGCAGTGACAGCTCCACAAATAACCTCACTCCCATAAAACACAAAAAAGGAAGGAAAAGGAATGAGAAGAATGGAGTGGACAAGGGGGGAGGGGAGGAAGGAGGGGTGCGGAGTGTTGGGAAGAAGGGGCCTGTTCTGGGAAACAGAGGAACAATCAAGGTTTTGGAATGCTCCGTGTCTCTGAACTGAGACTAAAGAATGGAAAAAGTGGCTCAGCTGGGGAACGTTCCGTCAACATCACTGCTCAGTGGGACAGGAAGCACACGTGCAGCGACACGGGGGAGGGTTACAGACACAGGGGACCCTCCCAGAACCATACCCTGGGGACAGAAAGACCCTCACACAACACAAGGCACTGGTGACCAGGGGCAGCGCTGGAGTCTCGGGACAGTTGGAGCTTCTTGGGTTTGCTTCTTTCCTTGAGTTTCTGGGGTCCCCAAATGACCGTGGGTAATGAGGCCAATTTGTGCTCACACGGAGATCAGCTTTCAGAGCTGAGAGCTATGCTGCTCGTCACACCAGCCCCCCAGAGCAAGGCCAGGCTGCTCTGGCCAGAGGGCAGGTAGGTCCACCTCGGGGTGCTAAGGGACACACGGGGCACAGGATCTTCACTTCCCCACAGTCCTTCTCGAAGCCTGCAGGTGAGCCTTACCTCTTACTTCTCTGAAGGGGCCGCACAGCCATCTCTCTCCCTGCATGCACATCCCCTCTCCCTCCCAACAAGCCCAGAAGCCTCCCCTTCCCTCCTCGCTTCACCCACATCGCTCAGCTCTGCGCCCTGGGCACTTCCCTGAGCTCTCCCTCCTGCCCTTTGATGCCTCCAACACCTGCCCCGAGCGCTTCCTCCTCTTGCATTCCCTTCACTCCTGAACATCTGAACCAGCTCGCTCAGCTGCTTCTGCTACACGCTGTTGCCCCAGAACTCAAAGCCAGCACAGAGCAGCTGCCAGGCTATGTCATTCGCCCATAAAACTTCCATTGCTGCTTCCTGACCATGGGCCAGCCAGCAGAACTCTTCACTGGGCTTCAACGAGGTCCATGGGATCCTCAAGTCCAGGCCATTCTTTCAGGTTCTTCCCATGTAAGAATACATGAAAGGGGCCAGCATTGTGGTGCAGAGGGTTAAGACACCACCTGTGACACCTGCAACCCATAGGAGCGTCGGTTCAATCCAGCTCCCTGCTAATGTGCCTGGGAAAGCAGCAGAAGATGGTTCAAGTGCCTGGGCCAATACCACCCGTGTGGGAGACCCAGATGGAGTTCTGGACTCCTGGCTTTGGCCTGGCCTAGCCCTGGCCACTGTGGCAATTTGGGGAGTAAACTACCAGAAGAAAGAGCTCTATTTATTTATCCCTCCCTTTCTCTCTCTCCCTCTGTCACTCTTTCAAGTAAATCAATAAATAAACCTTTTCTCTCTTTTTTTTTTTTAAAAAGCACATCTCTAGATAAGAATGCAAATCATGCTGATATGCAGTATTCAAAAGTGGATAGAAAATGTATTTTATTAAAAATTATGCAGATTTCAAAATAATTTTGTACCAAAAAAACTGTCTTTTCAAAAAATTTATTTATTTTCATTTTATTTCAAAGGCAGAGAGAAAGAGTTTGAGACAGACACAGATAGAGAAAGCTATCCCATGCACTGGTTCAGGCCTCACGAGCCTGTAACAGCCAGGGCTGGGCCAGGAAGTAGGAATGCAGGCCGGGTGTTCTGTGTGGGTGGCAGGGACCTGACTTCTTCAGGCATCAGGGCTGCCTCCCAGGGTATGCACATCCTGAACTCACACCCAGGCAGCCAGCGAGGGATATGGGGATTCAAAGTCATGTCTGCACTCCTAAATGTATCTTTTAATTCCACTTGCTCCACAAACGCTTTATGGTACGTTTATCTTGGTTAAAATTCCATCAGATCACACCCACCACAGGTTAGGTCGTCAGTCCTCAGCTCTGTTCTCAAGGCCCCGCAGAGCCGCACCGTGCACTCCAGCCCCACTGCGGAGGCTGCAGGGTCTCAGACGCACGGAGCTCCTTCCAGCCCCACGCAGGCCATACTCTTAGCCTGCACCAGTCCTCCTTCCTCTGAGCTTCACCCACCTGTCTCACCTTTAATGTGACATCACCCCACCACCGCCACGTGTGTGCACAGACACACTCGCACACGCTCCAGCAAAACCTCACGCACGCAGCACCTGGAGCTCCCTGTCCCTGCTCTTATCAGAGCTGCTCACAGTCAGCCACCAGCACAGTTATCTGGTTAGTGTCCATCCGCACTGCATGTTCCACGAGTCAGAGACCACATCTGATTTTCCAACCCCCGTGCCCTTAGCACCGAGGCAGGAGGTGACGCCCAGTTGGAACTGCATGCATTTCTTGCAGAATAAGCGAGTCAGTGAGGGAGTGCCGTGCTACTCCTAACTTCTCCCTCTTCCCAAGACCCCTTCCTGGCAACACTGGCTGAAGCTTTGCTCTGTCTTCCCCCCAGTTATCTCCATCCCCTCTCTTCATGTCTGCCTCTGCCACCGTTCAATTCTTTTCAGGAAATTTCTATTTATCCCTGTGATGCCATGAGGAGCCCTAAGAATACAATCATCTCCTCCTAACCACTTCTCCGGAGGTCTGCTGGGCTGGAGCATTCAGCAGGGGTCAGACATGGACTTCACCCCTGGAAATCACTTCCCCGAGCTTCTTTGATTTTAATTGCCTCACGCTCCAATGGAGGTAGAGTCCTGTTGACTGAAACTTGTTTTCCATTTGCAGCCAGAAGAGAAGGGTTGCAGGCTGCGTTCCAGGCCACGCGCTCGCACCGTGATGGCAAGACCTGGCTGAGGACATGCCTGGACGCGATTATCAAAGTGGCGCACTTGCAAACCATGTGAATGCCAGGAAACACTGCAAGCTCCCCTTCCTTACTAACCACTTCAAAGAGGTGCCCTTGTTTACTGTCAACCTTTTACCCCCAGCTTTGTTTTCTAAACAAATTCCTTCTCTCTGACAAAGGAGCCACTAAACACAGCCACTGGACATAAAAAGCATTGGAAGATGTTAAGTTCGATCATGCCTCAAGGAGTCTGCTTGCCTCTGTATTTATTCATTTATTTTTCAAAGACTTATTTATTTGAAAGTCAGAGTTACACAAAGAGGGAGGGCAAGAAGAGGGAGGGAGAGACCATCCATCCGCTGGCATTCCCCAGATGGTTGTAACGGCAGGGCTGGACCCAGCTAAAGCCAGAAACCAGGAGCCTCATCCGGGTCTCCCATGTGGGTGCAGGGTCCCAAGCACTTGGGCCATCTTCTGCTGCTTTCCCAGGCACGTTAGCAGGGAGCTGGATTGGAAGTTGAGCAGCAAGGACTTGAACCAGCACCCGGATGGGATGCCGGCATCACAGGCTGTGGTTTTACCTGCTACTCTAAAACGCCGGCCCCATAATCAAACTCTTGGAAGATAACAAGAAAGTCTTGAAAGTCTTGAAAGCAGCAAGAGAAAAACAACTCGTGTTCCAGAGAGTATTAACATGATTAATGGCTGACTTCTCATCAGAAACAAAAGCAGTGCCGTGACACATCCAAAGTACTAAATGGAAAACAATACTACTGACCAAGAATTCCACATCTGGCCAAACAATTCTTCTAAAATAAAGACAGCTCTAAATTAAAACGTCAAACAGAAGACTCCGCTAGCAGATCTGCCTCCTAAGAAAAACTAAATGAGGGGCCGGTGCTGTGGCATAGTGGGTAAAGCCGCCACCTGAATTGCTGGCATCCCATATGGCACCAGTTCAAGTTCTGGCTGCTCCAATTCCGATCCAGCTCTCTGCTATGGCCTGAGAAAACAGTAGAAGATGGCCCAAGTGGGAGATCTGAAGAAGCTCCTGGATCCTGACTTCAGATTGGCACAGCTCTGCCTATTGCAGCCATTTGGGGAGTGAACCATCAGATAGAAGACCTCTCTCTCTTTCTCTGCCTCTGCCTCTCAAATAAAGAAATAAATCTTTAAAAAAAAAAAAAAAAGAAAGAAAGAAAAGAAAAGAAAAAGGAAATGACGCCAGATGGCACTGAAATCCAGAAGAATAAATGAAGTATCTTTAAGTGCATCTGAAATAATACATGAGCCAATTTTTTTAAAAAAAGACTAAATAGGCTGGCACCGTGGCTCACTTGGCTAATCCTCTGCCTGTGGCACTGGCACCCCGGGGTTCTAGTCCCGGTTGGGGCGCCAGATTCTGTCCTGGTTGCTCCTCTTCCAGTCCAGCTCTCTGCTGTGGCCCCGAAGGGCAGTGGAGGATGGCCCAAGTGCTTGGGCACTGCACCCGCGTGGGAGACCAGGAAGAAGCACCTGGCTCCTGGCTGCGGATCAGCACAGCGCCAGCCATAGTGGCCATTTGGGGGGGTTAACCAACGGAAGGAAGACCTTTCTCTCTCTCTCACTTTCTATAACTCTCTCTGTCTCTCTCTCTCACTGTCTAAAAAAAAAGAATCTGTCTTCAAAAAAAAAGACTAAATAAATATATTTTCTTATTTTTTAACTTTTTAAAAGAAAAATCTACATAAATCAAAAATGATAACACTGTATTACTGGGTTTATGACACGTAGATGTGACAAATACGAGGATCCCAGCATGGAAGGAGGAGAGCACGCAGCTTTCCAGAAGCAAATTCCCTCTTTCATAGGCTTTCAGTTCTTGTTAACCTGCAGAAGCTGTGATTTTCAGATGCACATTGTACTTCTTAGAGTGACCACAAAGAAAACAATTCAAAAATGCAGTACACAAAGTCAAAAAAAGAATTCAAATGGTCGCTGAAATACATGCATTTAACAATAAAAGAAGGCATGCAAGGGGGAGCAGAGGCGTAAGAAAGACAGAAGGGAAAAAGGAAACAAAGAAAAAATGGACAATCACCTCCACTGATCTCATGAAACAGGAGGCCTCCCAACACTCCATACAAAGGCAGGGACTGCCAGGCAGGAAGTAAAAGCTCTGTCTCAACTATGGCACATTCTACATTCAAAGACACCAACAGGTTCTCAATCAACAGGTTGAAAAGCAAAGAATGGGAAAAGCTCTATCTACTACCCAGTAAGCACACATGAGCTGTAGAAGCCATACTCAGATTATTAAAACACAAAACTGATTTTAAGACCCCACTGTTGGGGCCAGCGCTGTGGCATAGTAGGTTAAGCCTCTGCCTGCAGAACTGGCATCCTGTATGGGAGCTGGTTCAAGTCCCATCTTCTTCCCTTCTGATCCAGCTTCCTGCTAATGCCTGGGAAAGCAGCAGAAGATGGCCTAAGTGCTTGGGTCCTGCATGCACATGGGAGACCTAGAAGAAGCTCCTGGCTTCTGCCTTCAGATTAGCCCAGATCCAGCCATTGCAGCCATTTGGGGAGTGAACCAGCAGAAGGAAGACTTCTCTCTCTCTGTCTGTAACTCTGCCCCCCAAATAAATAAAATAAATATTTAAAAAATTCCCATTGTCGATAATTGATAGAACAAGTACACAGAAAATGAAGATAAGCCACAAACTTGGAGAACAGTGTTTGCAAATCATATATCTGATAAGGAACTTGTATTCAGAAGATATGAAGAATGGATACAACTCTGGGTAGGCATTAGGACTGGTGGTTAAGATACCAGTTGGAACACCTTCATCCTGTAACAGAGAGCCTGGGTTCAGGGCTGTGCTCCCAGTTCCAATTACCTTCTTCTTTCTTTCCTTTTTTTTTTTTTTTTTTTTTTTTTTTGACAGGCAGAGTTAGAAGTGAGAGAGACAGAGAGAAAGGTCTTCCTTTTGCCGTTGGTTCACCCCCTAAATGGCTGCCATGGCCGGCGTGCTGCACTGATCCAAAGCCAGGAGCCAGGTGCCTCCCCCTGGTCTCCCATGAGTGTACAGGGCCCAAGCACCTGGGCCATCCTCCACTGCCTTCCCAGGCCACAGCAGAGAGCTAGACTGGAAGAGGAGCAACCAGTACAGACTCTGGCTTCCCGACTGGGACTAGAACCTGGGGTGCCAGTACCGCAGGCAGAGGATCAGCCTAGTGAGCCTTGGCACTGGCCTCAATTACCTTCTAATACCCATCTGGGAGGCAGCCACCCACACAGGAGACCTGGATTGAGTCCCTAGCTCCTGGCTTCGACCTGACTGTTGCAATCTGTAATAGAAAGACAATGGGGCCAGCACCGCGGCTCACTTGGCTAATCCTCTGCCTGCGGCGCCGGCACCCCGGGGTTCTAGTCCCGGTCGGGGTGCCGGAGTCTGTCCCGGTTGCTCCTCTTCCAGGCCAGCTCTCTGCTGTGGCCCGGGAAGGCAGTGGAGGATGGCCCAAGTGCTTGGTCCCCTGCACCCGCTTGGGTGACCAGGAGGAAGCACCTGGCTCCTGGCTTCGGATCAGTGCAGCACGCCGGCCGTAGCGGCCATTTGAGGAGTGAACCAACAGAAAAGGAAGACCTTTCTCTCTGTATCTCTCTCTCTCTCACTTCTAACTCTGCCTGTCAAAAAAAAAAAAAAAAAAGAAAAAAAAAAGGACAATAACAATGATGAAGGTTGGGAAGACTGTGGAAAACTGGAGCCCTCCTGCATTACTGGAGGAAATATAAAAAGTACAGCCATGTGGGAAAAATGGCAGTTTCTTAAAAAGTTAAACACGAGTTTCCCAAACAACCTAGCAATCCTGCTCTGAGGCATCCACCCAAGGAAAATTAAGATATTCAGATTCTTCAAAAGGTCTGGAAAATGCAACTAAAAGATAAGGCTTTTTAGTACAAGAAAATTTGAAATCCATGCATAGTTTTTGCAAAATATGCATTTCCATGAACTTTATGAAGCCCCCTCACAGGTGTTCACACAAAGACATACACACGAATGTTCCTAATAGGAATATTCAAAATAGCCTCAAAGCGGAAAGGATCGACATGCCCACCAATCCCTAAGTACATGAACAAAACGTGTTACAAGTATGTAATGGATTACTGTTCAACAACTAAGTAGGAGCAAACTACAACGCATGTTATAACATGGGTGAGCCTCAAAAACATGCTAAGAACCCAGGTGGAAAAGATTACATGGTGTATGATGCCATTTATGTGAAACGTCCAGAAAAGACAAACTTAACAGAGTCAGCAAACAGAACGGTGATTACTTGTAGGCAGGGAAGCAGCAGGGATGAGCTGCAAAGAAGCCCCAGGGAATTTCCTGGAAGGCTGAAAGGTTCTAGAACTGGACTGTGGTAATGACTGCCCAACTCCAAAAATTTACTAAGCAGTGGGTGAATGTTATGGTTTATAAATTGAATCTCAACAAAGCATTTTTTAAATAAAATGTACATAAAGATTCTCTTTTAACCATAAAATACTCACTTAAGAGTTACAATGGCAATGGTTGTTGATGTTGAATGCCATAGTGCTGGGCCTTTCCCATGGGCGACCCTCCAATGATAAAATTGCCTTTGGTTCCCATAAATTTTTTTTAATTTGTTTTATTTATGTGAAAGGCAGAGTTCCAATGAGAGGGAGAGACAGAGAGAGGTCTTCCATCCACTGGTTCACTTCCTAGATGACCGCAATGGCCAGGGCTGGGCCAGACTGAAGCCAGGAGCCAGGAGCTTCTTCCGGGTCTCCCACATGGGTGCAGGGGCCCAAGCCCTTGGGCCATCTTCAGCTGCCTTCTCAGGTGTATTAGCAAGAAGCTGGATTGGAAGAGGAGCAGCCAGAACACAAACTGGTGCCTATATAGGATGCCAGCATCGCAGCAGACCTGCTACTCCACAGCGCCGGCCCACCCATAAATGTTTTCTCACCTGAGTTTACAGAAAGCATGGTGAACAGTGTCTGGTCTTGCAGAGCGTTTTGTTAGTAGTAGCTGTCGCTATGACTGCTTCATCCTCAGTGCTGCTGGCGCGACTGAGACAGCCGGTCTGGGTGCTCTGACATGACACGTGCTCCTGGGGCAGCTGCTGCACGGTCCTTCCCCAGAGGCCCTCAGGCTGCGGGAGCTGCCCCGCTACCAGCCCCACAGGGAGGTGGTCACCGTTCTTCCTCTGGACAGGGCCTCTCTCAGTTTAGGGCAGGGAATCGGCACCCCAGAAGTGCTGTGCTGGAGCCGGCCTCCCAGCAGGCTCAGCTCCTCGGGCAGCTGGGATTTCAGCACCCCCAGCCTCACCTGCTGGGGTCTGCACTTGGACCTGCTGCTTTTACGGTAGCCTGGGAGCTTCAGTGGGTCTGAGCCTTGGCATGACTTCCAAATACTGCGGCCCTTGCTCCTCACCAGGCCGGCCTGTGTGTGCTTAAGACGCCAACTCCAGGCCCTCTAAGCCTGCCCAAGGCACAGCCTGCTTGCCCGATCACTGGCCAACTTCCTGCCTTCGCACAGCTGAACCCCACTTCCCCCTACAAGGCTCTGAGTGAGGACTGCCATGAGCAGTGCCCCAAACGTGGGCCTCTCAAACCACTCGGAGCACAGGCAGAGCACATGCGAGACAGCTTTCTGCAGGCACGGACACCTTCCTCTTCTGAGCTGTCCGGAGCAGAAGCCACCAGCCACCTGTGGCTAGCAGCTGCCCTATGAGGCGGCACGGCTCTGCGGACTGAGAGCTGGCCTCGCAATCCCTGGCGCGGCACTGGCAGCAGGGGTGCTCCCTAGCTTCAGGCCGCTCACCCTGCCCCATGCCCCAAGTCCACAAGGCTGCTGGCGTCCTCTCCGGCTCTGCCAGGGCGGCCCTGGACCAGCACCCCGGACACATCCCAAGAGTCTGCTGGGGCCACAGGAGTTAGCAAAGACATCACAGGACTACTCCTTCAATCTTTCAGCAACACAGGGGCAGGGTGGGGAGGCCGAGGAACAACACAGGCAAGGCAGACAGAGGAAGACGCCACTCCAAGGAGCCAGGCCCCTGACGAAACAGAAGGGGCTGGCTTTTTTTTTTTTTTTTTTTATTTGTTTAAGAGACTGAGACAGAAAGAGTTCCCATCTACTTCATCTACTGGCTCATTCCCCAAATGCCAGCAAAGGGGAGGGTGGGGGAGGGATGCTGAAGCCAGGAGTTGGGGACTCAGTTGAGGGCTCCCTTGTGAGTTAGCAGGAATCCAATCACTTGAGCATTTGCCACTGCCTCCCAGGGCCTGCATTTACCAGAAGGTTGGAACCAAGAGTCGAGGCTGGGTATTGAACCCTGGCATGCTGACGTGGGCTGCAGGCATCCCTCCTGGAGGCTTAACTGCCAGCTCCAATGCCTGCCTCTGCCCTCTCTCCCTAGATCTGAATAGTTTTTTAATAATCTCATCACTACCTTCAGAGTCAGGGCCCAGTTGTGGATAAAATTTAAAGCTAAGAGTCACATCGTACAAGGACAAAGGGATTGTTAAAAAATGCTTTGTGGGAACTAAAATGCCACAGTAATGAGGAATATTGCATGAGACAAGACTAAACCGGCTATAATTGTCAGCTAAAGGAGCCATTAACCTCACTTGATGGAAATTTAAAAAAAGCAGCAGATCTGAGGACAGGCAGAGGAGGGGCAGCAGGCAGATCTTGTTTTGGGACTGGAATGTCCTTTCAAAAAGCCGGCGCTGGTTAATCATCTTGCAGCGAAGCCGCTTTGGGATGACAACGAATCAATATGCATGGAGGCATTGTTTTCTGCACACTTGGTACTGACGTGGCACTGAGTTTTCATGGCTCACCCAGCTTTTAACTGAGACAACAGCAGCTAGTGTCTACTTTCCTCTGGGGTGTTTATTTACAACAAAAATGCAAGGCTATTTCAAATTGTTTCAGGGAAACTTCAAAGGACAAGAGTCAAGCCTTAGCGGCATGGTATTCAGATGGGGCTCTGGTGATATACGTTTAGAAGCGAGAACTGTGGGGCCGAGGATGGCCACCAGCTCCCTGACCTGGCATATCAAACTGCCCAAGTCAAAACGACCTACACCAATCTGAATCAGAATCCCTGCCTTAGAAACGATTACAGCCCCACCCCTCGCAGGCCCCCACTTCTCAGTGCTCCAGAGAAGCCAATCAAGGCTTGCTCAGGGCTGCTGGTGCCCGACGTGTGGCTACCACCAGCCCACTCCCGCTGCCCGTCCCCAGCCCGTCCACTTGGCCTCAGCTGCTCCCCTAACCCAGACCAGGAACTCCAGAAAAACTAAGCCACTAGTTTTCCTCTGGTACTTTGAGAGTTTTAGGTCTCATTCACCGTGAGTTGATTTTTGTACACAGGGAGAGAGCTCTTCTCCATCTGCACATGCAGTGCCCAGTACCCTTTATAGAAGAGACTGTCTGCTGCCCTAGGGGGTGCTCTCCATGCCCTGTCAGAAACCAGGTGGCTGTAACAGCGTGGACCCATTCCTGGGTTTCTCTGCTCCGCTCCCCGGGTCTCCGTGTCTAGTTTAAGCCACACTGCCTTGCCCCACACTCTGAAGCTGGGCACTGTGATTCTTTTGGCTTCTTTTTGCCCAAGATGGCTTAGGCTCTTCAGAGTCTTTTGTGGTCCCATAGGAACTGCAGGATTGTCCTTTCTGTTTCTATGAAGAATGTCATTGATATTTTGATGGAGATTGCATCAAAACCTTTAAATTGCTATGGGGGTGTGTGTGTATGTGTGGATATTTTAGCAATATTATTTCCATCTAGGGACATGGGGTATCTTTCCATTTATTTGTATCCTCATGAATTTCTTTCATCAATGTTTGACAGTTTCATTGTAGCGGTCTTGTATCTCCTTTATAGAAGAGAGGTTTTTGAATTTCTTCACAACAAGGAAATAGTAAATGTATGAAATGCTGATTACACAAATTACCCTGATTTGATCCTTACATAATATATACCTTACACCCCATGCATCTACGCATTACTACGTGTCAATTAAAAAGAAAACTGAATTGACAGGCTCCCCCTCAAAGGCCCCGCCCACCAGGGGTCTTCTGCACACCCTGGAGAGAGCAGCTGACGGCCAATGCCGCTGGCTCACGTGCTATCACAGACTTCACACTCAGCTTTCCCTGATCCAGAAAATCAGAGTGGCAGAAGTGCGACTAACTCATAACAAAAGATGATCCAATAAGCATTCGACCGGGGCTTGGGGATATGGAGTATATCAAGTTTACCCAATTCTGTCTGGTTTGGATTATAAAAATTAAGTTGTATTTCCTGACTACAGAGAAATTATTGACGAAAGCATCCCAGAAGAATGCTTGGGGAGGAAGGGATGCAAACTCAGGAGGCAACACTTGGCACTGATGATTCACCAGGAGGATGAGTAAGTCCGAGTAGGAAGTAGACGCAGAGGGAGTGGAAAGTCGACCTTCTCTCCCCCTCCCCAGGTTTCCGAGGAGGCATGCAGGAGCGTATCGCCCAGGCAGTTCATCTTGGGAAGGCCAAGTGCCTGAAGGCATTCCAGGCCATGCCATTGGCCACTGGTACAAGCAGTCGGAGAAGCCGGGATGAAGAAGTCCCAGCCCAGGCCACGCCCACGCCAGCAGGGGACACCGCCGCAGCGTTCCTGCACTCGACCAGGCTTATTCGATTCCTCTTCACAAACCGATACTGTCGTTGTCAAGGACCGAGCGGCAGAGCTGCATATGATCCGAGTTGGTGTCACCCCAGTACTCTTAGTTATTAATTGGAAAGGGAAGGGGGCAGAGAAGAGATCTTCCATCTGCTGATTCACTCCCCAAAAGGCTGCAAATGGCCAAGGCTTGGCCAGGCCAAAGCCAGGAGCCTGGAACTCTATACAGGTTTCCCATGTGGGTGGCAGGAGCCCAAGCACTTTGGTCATCATGCTGCCTTTATTTGAAAGGCAGTCACAGAGAGAAAAAGAAAGACACAGATCTTCCATCTGCTGGTTCCGTCCCCTAAGTGACTGCAACAGCCAGAGCTGGGCCAAGCCAAAGCCAGAGCCAGGAACTCCATCCAGGTCTCCTACATAGGACCTGCAGCTTTCCCTCGTGCATTACCTGCTGGATAGGAAGTAAAGCAGCCAGGATTTGAACCAGCGTTCTATTATGGGATGCCTGTCGCTCCCCCTCTTCGTGGAGGAACGACACAAGACCCTGCGCTGTTCTTTTGTCTGCTCGGCCCTCCCCGGGTTTGCTGCTGGTTCTTCCCGGGTTGGCTACCGACCCTTCCACCTCCGTGGAAGGGCGGTTCCCCCTGCCACTTTCCCCACTTCCGCGGGGGAGCGGCACACCGCCGGCCGGCTCTCTTGGGGGCTGCACAGGTGTTCCTTCAGATAGATGTTCCCCTTAGATGTTCCTGGTGCATGTTGTCTCTCTCCTCCTTTATAGTCCTCTTCCACCAATCCCAACTCTGCTACCCACACGCCGAGTACGCTGCTCTCCTCCAATCAGGAGCAGGTCCTGCTGCTTATTGGTTGAACTGGAGGCAGCTGCGTAGAAGCTGTTCACTCCTCTCCCAGCGCCATATTGTGGGAGAGCAGATGCATAGAATAAGTCTTAATTCGAGTAACTTAGTCTAGTCCGAGTTGCTCCCAGTTGCTCCCCACAGATGCCGACATCACAGGCAGTTGCTTAACCCACTATGCCACACGCCCCTCCAATAAGTCTTTTTGCCACCTATGGAGAGGCCTAAGCTAAAGAGTCTTCCCAGGGCCTATCAGCTGCCAGGTTTCCTCACCAGGACTCCAGCCATGGTGACAAGCTCAGGCTGCAGAGACCCCAGCCGGCTCCTGGGTCACATGTGTTCACTGAAAACGAGTGTACCACACTTAGGAGCCTCGAGGGAACCTCCCAAGCTGGTGTTAGAGGGACGCTGGTCTGTACGTCAGCCAGGATGACAGAGAAAGAGCATTCCATAGCCGAGCCAACTTGAGAGCTGCTGGGTAACACTAGGAAAACAGACTCCCTAACTTCGCAGTGTCTCCAGTCATGATGCTGGGCACCATGAACCTCCAAAAAGGGAAATGAAGAGACAATGTTTCCACAGATCCTTTTCCATCACTGCTGTTCACAGTTCCCATAAAGATCTCCCCGGAACCAGCAGTTGAAGGAATGCTGCCCCCACGGCCCCTCGCAGAGCTGATCTTTGGGAAGGCCATCGGGCAGCCCAGGTAGGAGCCCACATGCCGGTCTCATCCTGCCTCCACTCGCACCTTGTCCCTGCTTCCTTCTCTACAGAGTGGGACGGATGAGGGTCTCCGTTCCCTGGGGGGGCTCCCTGCGCACAGCACAGCTCACTGCTAGGGCAGTAGTGGCGGGAGCAGTTGGTCAGATTCCAGCACCCCTCTGCAATCATGCCTGGAAAGCACTTCTCCCGGTGCTCACCCAGAGACCTGCCACGGGACAGGCAGGCAGCCTCCCTCCATCGCTGCCAGTGGGGCTCCTCCCAGGCAGGGCTTCAGTGCCCAGCATTCCCTGAGCTCCTGCGCTGAATGCCCTGGGGCAGGAATCTGGGGCCCACTGCCACATGCAGCACTCCTGGGGACACCTGTCCAAACCGGGCTGGGACAAGGGGTCAGCCGGCTGCCCCGCCGCTCTGACCTCATCTGCTCCTCGTCAGTTTAAGCACGGCACAGACTATGGAAACAGCTGTGGGCCACAGGAGGGAAGCCAGGCTCTTGGCCCGTGGCCCTGCACACACTCCAGGGCCCACTGTGCCCTGCCCTCTGCCCCACCCTCTGGTTGTCAGGCTCCTCATCAGATGCGAGCGGGAAGAAGGCAAAGGTTCCCAGCTAGAGAAGCATGCTGGACTTAACCCAGGCACTTTTCTCAAACAGCCGTGTCCAAGTTCAGTGTCAGACCTGCTGAGTTGAAAGCTCTATTTTCACTGTACATAATTTAACATGTAAATTCTTTTATAAGAACCTCTATGCACTGGAACCCAGGCCATGCATGTGCAAAGGCTCCCAGGGATGGACCTGCCCTCTCACTCAAAGCCCAGACGTGATGGATCACAGCACCCTCCCGGCAGCCCATGAGAGGCCCCAGACTTGTGGGTTCCTCTAGAGAGGGGGACGAACCCATCACCTTTCAAATGGATGGGTGGACAAGGTGGGGAATTCCTAAGAGTGCGGGGCAGGAAGGGCCCTTGGTCCCAGCCAGGAGAGGTGCCCCATACACCCTAGGTGGGGGCCCTACTCACAGCTACCCATGTCTGGGAGCCCATGGCACTCTGCCTTTGAACCATGTGAAACCATCTGCAAGTCACGTTCCGACAACAGCAAGCACCCCTGTCCCAGAGCCCCCTCCTAAATTCTACGCGCACTTTAGCCCCGGTCCTATCTCGAGTTTCTGCTGATCCCTTCTCTGTCCCTCTGAGCTCAGAAACTGTACTGGAGCCCTGGGCTTCTCTTCGACAAGGCCTGGGTCCACTCCCCAGCTTTTCACACTCTGGGCTACATCGAGCTGGCCTTTCAAGACCCAAGTCCTAGCTGGGCTGATGCGTGCACACGAGTACAACCACGCACCCACCTGGGGACCCGACTGACCAATGTACAAAGGCACCATAACCCAAGGCTTCCCGCTGACTCATTCCATGTCTTTGACATGGCTCCTTCTCTGCTCCTCCCCGGCATCGGTACGGGTAACCAGGAGCGAACCAACCACAAGCACAACAGCAATGACCAAGGCTCACTTCAGATCTGGTCTCGGGGGCGCAGAGTCCCACTCTTCTGCAGCTGTCAGAGGAAATACAGAGGGGCCCTTCCCCAGGACCACAACAAAAGATCCAAACTTTGAGAACTAATCCGGAAATTAACTGTCAATGGAATGAGGCTGCGATGTAATCTTCAAAGACCGACGCGATGGCTGGCCAAGAAAAAGTGGCAGTAACCATCTGATAGGATACATTAATAATGGAAAACTGTGTCAGACAAAAGACAGAGCAAATCTCAGACGCAATGCTGCCCCAGCAGTACCCAGAGGAGAGGAAGACCCAGCCCTGGGCTCTGTGGCATGCTGGCTCCACTGCCCTCACCTGGGCCTCTCTTTCCAAATCTCTTCCGCTTTCACTGCCTTATGTGTAGACAGCCATGGTGACCAGCAGCCCCCAAGGTGGAAACATGGGAATTCTGAGAACGCAGTCAATTTGGGTCCAGAAGCCCAAGGTGTGAGACTGGCCTGATGCAGGCTTTCCAATCCTCGGCATCCAATACCCCACTGGGCCCTCCTTGAACAAAGAATTCCTTTAGATGAATTCAGAGAATAGAGTAGGTCAGGACTATTCTTAAGAGTAATAATAGTTCACTTCTTGGGCTGGTGCTGCAGCACAGTGTGTTAAAGCCCTGGCCTGCAGCATCGACATTCCATATGGACCTCGGTTTGAGTCCCGGATGCTCCACTTCTGATCCAGCTCCCTGCTAAAGCAACGGAGGATGACCCAAGTTCTAGTGTAGAGGAAATATGGCCACAGAGACAAAGAAAAGAAAGCAGACACCTCCTCTGAACACAGACCTTGAAAAGTAGTTGTTCACAATTAGCTAGTGAAGCAGCTGCCCACTGTGATCTTGTCTAGGGAGGGAAGATGTCCTAAGTTCTGCTTCTGTAAACTCCAGTCATGGAGCTGTCCTAATAAACCTGCCCCTGGTATCTCTCTTACAAACACACCAGACCCACCGACCACTGGAAGTGTGGTCCTAAGTCACATAGGCTGCAATTCAAGCCCACCAATGCTGTAACAGCTAAGGCATGATGCTGATGAACCTATAAATATTGTAAGAAACTTGGCACTGTTGCTCAGTTCTTGGGAAATGATTCCAGCTGAGCCCGCTGACATAAACTGCTTGATCCTCCACGGTCTCTGGTGCCTGTCTGAATGGAGGGAGTTTTCCCACCCCAGGTTTCTGAAACTCCTGGGCACCTGCATGCTTGTGGGAGACCTGGAAGATGCTCCTGGCTCCTGGCTTCAGATCAGCTCAGCTTCGGCCGTTGCGGCCATCTGGGGAGTGAACCAGCGGATGGAAGACCTCTCTCTCTGTCTCTACCTCTTGCTGTAACTCTTTCAAATAAATAAAAAAAAAAATCCTTAGAAAAAAGTTCACTTCTCTGTGTACACATATACTGCAGTTTACAAAGTATTTTATCACAAATCACAAGATAATGTTCCTTATAATCTTGGAATAAAGAAGGCTTTTCTAGGAGCAATACAAAACCTGGAAGTCCTAAAAGACTGATGCATTGACAGCACATTTTTTAAAATCTTCACAGATGAAAAAAGAGTCAAAAGATAACAAACTACCAAAAAAAGTTTTTGATAAGTATCAGGGGAGAATGCTGATTCCTTTAATAAATACAGAGCTCCTTGAAATCACAATGAAAAAACCAACAACCCAATAGAAAAAAATGGGCCAATGATGTGAGTCATTCACAGAAAATGAATTTCAGGGATTCTTATCATGTGAAAGGAGATCCAATTTTACTCAAAGTATGAAAATACCCCACTGAGAAATAATTTTCCTCCTATCAAATTGGCAAAGATCAAACAGTATGCTTGGATTATGAGCTATCTAGGGAAACAGACAATCTCAACCACTGCTGGTGATAGGAGAAGTGGGGATGTACAGGGGTGGAGGGCAATTTGGTAAGATCTAACAGATCTGAAAACGCACACCCTCTGCTTGGCGACGTCATTCTAGGAACTTCTCCAAAAAACATGCAGTGCATGTGCGATGTCACTTCGGAATAAGACGGTGACCGTAGCATTGCCTTTAACTGGAAATAATCTAAAGCCCAGATTCCATAGCCTGCTATAAGGTAAGGCACCTACACATGCTGACCTGGAACTCTCAGCAAGACACACCGGCAAGGGAGAGAAATAAGGTGCAGAACCTTCCAGGGCAGTGAGGACTTAGTGTAGGAAGTGAGGCTGGGAAGGAGACCTTTTCCTCTGTATGCCCTTTCTCTGGATTTTGTTCCATGTGCAAACAGCAAGGCCAACAAAATAATGAGTTTCATTTGATCCATACACATTGATAGCAAACGTATCTACCACATTAGGAAGTGAAACAAAAGCAACTTGCAGGTCAGGATGTAGAGTTCACTCTCATTTATAATTTTATTAAAAAAAAGTTGCTGTGTGTCATGGTGTGCTTCAAAATGAGTAAGGGGTGGGCACTGTGACACAATGGGTTAAGCCGCCCCTTGCTCACTCAGGACGCCCACATCCCACATCAGAGTGCCTGGGATCAAGTCCCACCTCTGCTTCCAACCCAGCTTCCTACTAATGTGCACCTGGGAAGACAGCAGGTGATGGCAAGTGCTCGGGTCTCTGTCACCCCCATGGAAGACTCGGATGGTTCTACAGGCTCCTGGCTTTAGCATTTGGGGCAGTGAACCAACAAATAGAATCTCAATCTCAATCCTCTCTCTGCCTGCCTGTCTGTCTGCCCATCTCTCTGTCTTCCCTCCCTCACCCTCATTTCAAATAAATAAACTATAAAAAAAAAATATCTATTTACAGAGCCCATTCTTGGAGAGGAGAATAGAACATGGGTAAGAAACACAAAATGTAGGAATTAGCACATGGGTTGCCTTTAATAATATGCATTTGTAAAATTTTTCTTAATTAGTGCTTATAACTTTTTGTTTTGATTACCCTTTATTTTTCTAGAAGTTCCATTTGGTTCTGCTTCAAATATGCTAGGTCACTTGTTACAGTTTCCTGTTTCTTTTTTTTTTTTTTTTTTTGACAGGCAGAGTGGACAGTGAGAGAGAGAGACAGAGAGAGAAAGGTCTTCCTTTGCCGCTGGTTCACCCTCCAATGGCCGCCGCTGCAGCCGGCGCACCGCGCTGATCCTGGCAGGAGCCAGGAGCCAGGTGCTTTTCCTGGTCTCCCATGGGGTGCAGGGCCCAAGCACCTGGGCCATCCTCCACTGCACTCCCGGGCCATAGCAGAGAGCTGGCCTGGAAGAGGGGCAACCGGGACAGAATCCGGCGCCCCAACCGGGACTAGAACCCGGTGTGCCGGCGCCGCAAGGTGGAGGATTAGCCTATTGAGCCACGGCGCCGGCACAGTTTCCTGTTTCTGAAGGTACTTTCAAGCTCGCTTTTCTTTTCTTCAACCATGGTCAGCACACACTGTTTACAACCCACCTCTGACCATTCTAACAGCTACAGTCTTGCAGGGCTACTTCTGCCATCTCTTATTTTGTGGCTCTCACTCACTGAATTTTGTTTTCTTTGTGCTCGGTTATTCTTGGCTGTGCACTGCTCATTGTCTTAGAAACTTTATTCGAATGAAAGTTATCAGGATAGCTTATAATTAACTTCGGAGATTTGTGGATCATCCAAATCTCCTTTTCCTACTAAAGAGTGCAAGCCCTGGGGTCAGGCAGCCACAGGGTGCTCCTGCTGCATTTTCCTCACCTGTAAAGGGCGGGGGGGGGGATTATAGCTCCTTTCTGGCTTACATGGGATGAGATCATCCCTGGGGACAAGGTAAGCACATTTGTTATTACCAAGGCATCTTGTGTCGAGGACCAAGGAGAGAGCACAGGGAGAGAAGACTGGGAATGGGCTCTCTCCCAACTGGTGTGTAAGCTCAGTGTACAGGGAGCCATGGAGATGTACCTAGCACCTCTCCCAAACTGACCTAGTCCATGTAGGTGCCAATTAAAGGATTTCAGAAATTAAGACACAAAGGAGTGGCCTATGACTCAAAGACAATCCTCCCGGGCTCTCGGAGCCTGCACTCTGGCTCTGCAGAGAGTGAACACCCACAGGTTACTGCTAAGCCACTGAGGCATGAGGAGGGAGACAGAGCATGGCTCCTTGGAATGTCCAGGAGCTCCACCCCCAGCCCTCTGTGGAGCACTGGGACTGTCATCCTTGGCGCTAGGACAGTGAAGCAGAAAAAGCTAGGAGGTTCCACTCAGCCTCCCTAAGACGCTCCTAACTCTCCTCTGCCCAGGATCCCTGCTCACTCCAGTGTCCTGCACCAGCCTGAGTGTGGGGTGGCAGGTGCCGGGTGCAGCAGTTAAGGTGCCATTTCAGACACTCGCATCCCACATCAGAGTACCCAAGTTCAAATCCCAGCAATGATCCTGATCAAGCCTCCTGCTAATGTACACCCTGGACGACAGCAGGTGATGGCTCAACTCCTTGGGTCCCTGGCACCCACGCGGGAGACCTGGATTGAGTTCCAGACTCCTGGTTTTGGCCTGGTCCAGCCCTAGCTGTTGTGGGTATTTGGGGAGTGAACAAGCAGATGGACAATCTCTCTTTCTCCCCTTTCTCTCTTCATTTAAAGAATCAACTTACTAATTAGTTGACTTTAAAAAAATGAACACCAGCACCAGGGACCGAACATTCCTGGCCTTCAACAGCCTTGTTTCGGGAGTGGCCGCACCCACCCCCACCCCACTGGAAAGCTTTCTGGGGTCCAGATACCATTCAAGAGAGCAGCACACGCAATCCCAAGCCCAGGCTGCCTCCACTGTGCCAGCATCTCTCTCCAGCACCTTCCCCCTGCAAAGCCTTTCCTGCGCCAGCCCCCACCCCTGCACTACACGGGGACACAGGGACTGTCAGCCTGGATGCTGACGCTGCCAGCCCAGGGAACCACTGCACTTCTTGTCTGAGGTCACCAACAGCGTGGGGACACATTAGTCACTCCAGCCTCCAGAACCGGTGGGCACCGGTCGACAGCTCGCAAAGGGGAGGGCAGGATGACGACAGACTGAGGACATTACGGTCACGTTAAGACAGCACGAGGAAGGGGACAGGAGGTGCTTTAAAAAGCCTCAGCTTCCTGTTTCTAATACAGCCTGGAATTTACCACACACGTGTCATAGAAAACTGGCATCATCTTAAGCAAATCTGCTATGGATCCATGGCTACATGCACACACACATACGCGTGTGCACCACACAGAGGCAAGGTGACCCAAAGGACGACTCTCCCAGCAGCTGGGGTGGTGGTGCAGGGAGCGCCTGGTCTGTGTCAGGGACCGAGGTCTGCATGAGTTGCCAGGGTAGTTTAAGCATCTCACTCCCCTCCAACTCCAGTGTCCCATACAGCCCAAAGAGAACTTGACCAGGCTTGACCTGTGGCACCCCCCATGACCCAGCTGCCTTCCTGAACCCAGCCAAGTTAGGAAATGAAGGGCAAGGTGTTAGCAAGTGACAATCAATCAATACAAGTCTGCAGTGTTTCCCTAAGATTCTGTGCCCCAGATTCCCCGAGCCCAGGGCCAGCGAACTGCACCACTCATGCCATGTGCATAGGAATGGGTCCCCAGAGCTATGCAACCTTGACTTTTGTGCAGGAAGCTCTGTTGTACAAAGGGCTTGGCTGGGCCCCTAGCTCTCTCACTCACATTTCAGTGACATGGGCTATGGTGGTACCGGAGGCATGGACATGTGCAAAAAATCAGACATCCCGGGGCTGTGGCCCCGGGCAGTCCACGTTACCTTTGGGCATGATCTGATGCATGGCCACCGAGAGGAAGAAGATGGAGTCGCTGTAGTAGGTCCCCGAGCCAGCACTGAAGTGCTTCTGCATGGCCTGCACGACGGGGAAGAGCTTGTCCGTGAGCACAGCGACATCGTGGAAGATGACCTGCAGCGGGGCACAAGAAAACCACACGGGTCAGTGACTGGGCCCTCGCCCTTAGCGCCAGACGCCCAGCACGCACACGGGCCCACAGAGGCAGAAACAAATTGGGCCTCTCTGGGGTCCGCGCACAGCAGGCAGAGGTTAGGAAGCAAGTGGGAGTTAAGGCAACAAGGAATAATGGGGCCACTGAGCTTCAAGCTGGGCCACCCCGAAGGCAGCGCTGTGCCCAGCGACTGGAAACCACATCAAAGGGGTGGTCCTAGAACCCAGGGTCCCCAGCAGGCCACGGTGGCTGATGCCACTGCGGGCAGGGTAGCTTCCGGGGGCCTCGACCTGTGTCCTGCAGCACCACCAGGCACTCCAGCTCTCCTCTCCTTGCCCAAGAGGGCGAGCCATGCAAGGACCTGGCCCCAGGAAAATGGTCAGGGCCACGGTATCGGGTATCCGCAGCCACCAACTCAACCAGCCCCTCCCGAGCATTCCCGACACTGCGGGGAGCCATGAGAGCAGTGAGAAGACCGGGCGCTGCTGTCCTCGAGGCACCCAGGTCACGTGGAGCCCCAGACGCTGCACACGGATCCCCAGGACGACCAGGACTTCAGTGAGGCAGGCATAACGCTAACAGCCTCCAAATTACAAATGAGGGGGCCGGCGTTGCGGCGCAGCGGGTTAAGCTACCGCTAGTGATGCCAATGTTCCATATCTGAGCACCAGTTCAAGTCCCGGCTGCTCCGCTTCCAATCCAGCTCCCCAATAATGGCCTAGGTGCCTGGGCCCCTGCCACCCTTGTGGGAGACCCAGATGAAGCTCCTGGCTCCTGGCTTTAGCCTGGCCCAGTCTTGGCTGTTGTGGCCATCTAGGAAGTGAACCAGCAGGGGGAAGATCTCTTTCTCTCTCTGTCTCTCCCTCTTTCTCTGTTAATCTGCTTTTCAAATAAATAAAGTAAATCTCTTTTTTAAAAAGTTTATTTAGAAATTACAGATGAGAAAGCAAACACCCAGACAGGTCCCAGCACTCAGGTCCCAGGGCTAATGGGTGTACAGTCTCCAGAGCCCCAGCCCCACCAGTCCTTCCCCTATAAACACATCCTTGTCCCTCAACAGCAGCCGACAAGGCAGGAAGACATGGCAGGACCAGTGATTAAACATGAGTAATAATGGGGGTGGGGTTCCCAGCTGACTGTATTCCAGAAGATCAGAAGTCCATCCCACACACAGCTTGGCCTCAAACGACACCAAACTCCCATGCCCGCTGCTCGAGTCGGTCCTGCAAGCTTTTCCTGCCACTCCAAGTGCCCAGCAGCATCCACGGCATCCTCTCTACATGGAGCCAGAAGCCTGGGGATCCCACCTCTTTCTTCCTCCACCCTCCTAAGAGATGGCGACCCTCGTCCTGCAGCCCTCTTCCCTGATAGCGGACAAGACAGGACAAGCCTGCCAGCTGCCATCACACTGACTCCCAGCCGCAAACCCACCTACATGGTGCCAACAGCGAAAGGTGGAGCCACGTCAACCCACAGTCGGCCAGCTGGTGCTGCCGGTGACCTGCCAGCGGGACAGGTGTAGGGGGTGTCTGGGGAATTGTCGAACAGGTGGGCTCTGTCATTTGCCTTCCCCTCTTCCCTGAGTGGGTCTAGGGTCCCAGGGTCACCCGCACAGCCGCTTCCAGAGCCTTCAGTGGTCACATCACAGCTGTGCAGTGGTGGTAAGTGCCCTGTCTGCTTTCCCCTGCTTGGGGTTCTGGTCTACATTTTTTTTAAGATATATTTATTTATTGAAAGGCAGAGTTACAGAGAAAGAGAAAGAGAGAATCTTCTATTCTCTGGTGACCATAATATGACCATAATGGCCAGGCCCAAGCCAGGAGCCTGAAATTGCACCTGGGTCTCCCACATGGTTACAGGGAAGCAAGGACTTGGGCCATCTTCCACTGCTTTCCCAGGTGCACTAAGCAGGGAGCTGGATAGGAAGTGGAGCAGCCGGCACTCAGAACAGGTGCCCATATGGGATGCCAGTGCTACAGTTGGTGGTTTAACCCTGTGCACCACAACACTGGCCACTTTGGTCTATATTCTCAAACACCTCCCTTCTATTTCTCTTCATCCTGTATTTGTTTTAGCTCACATGAAGTGTCTGCTGCTACCCCCAAGGGCCCTGAAACTTCTGTTAAACTTAGAAAACGTTCACACTGCGCTGGTCCTCATCACTCCCTGAGACGTGTTTTACGTAACTCTTCAGATCCTTTATTTTGGAACATTTCTCTTGCAAGGTGCTACTCTTCCTTCATCCCTTTTCTGCTTCTTTGCTTCGACTCTTTCTTGCGGCCTCCCAGCTTGACGTGCAGAATCCAAACCAGTTCCCAACACAAACACCAAGGTTTCTCAGCCCTGCCCCATGACCACCCTCACAGGTTGCCCTGCCTCCTACCTCACCCATGCCAACAGCCTCGGCTGTACCCCCAGAGTTATTTTCCAAATACACAAACCCATGTCTCTCTATCCTTGGCTTCAGAACTTCCAACGAGGTGGGTGTTTGGTGCAGCAGTTAAGATGCTACCTGGGACACCCACATCTCGTGCCAGGGTCCTTGGGCTCACAACCGGGTCCCCTTCTGGGCCGGCTTCCGGTTGATATGTACCCTGGGAGGCAGCAGATAACAGCTCAAGTACTTGGGTCCCTGTGGCTAACACATTGGAGACTAGGATGGGGTTTCAGTCTCCTGGCTTCAGCTGGGCCCAGCCCTGGCTGTTGTGGGCATTTAGGGGAGTGAACTAGCAGATGGAAAATCTCTCTCTCTCTGACTTTCAAATAAAACTAAACATATAAAAATAAAATAAAACCACCCCCCAAGAGCTCCTCATTGCTTCAGACATGGCCCAAATCCCTAGCAAGGCTTAGGAGCACCTGCAGGCAGGGCCCTGGCCACCCCCATACCCTCCCCCAGTGACTGGGCAGAACTGAACCAAGCCAGCTGGCCCTAGCTTTGTGGCTCACATCCTTGCCTCCCCACAGCCTCCCACAATTCCTCAGGGCCTTCCCGCACCTGAACTCATGCCAGGCTTCGTTGATGCTGCAGGACCCGTGCACCAGGTCTCTGTCTCTGCATCTGCTGGACCAGGCCCTGCCAGAGGCTGCCACTGGCTACACGAGAGGCCATCAGTACAAGTTTGCTAAATGAAATGAACTGTACTCTGGGCAAGCTGCTTCTCTGAGCTGCAACACCTTCACGGGTAACACAGGAATCAAAACACCTGCATCTATGGGGGCTGCTAGGATGATCTGGGACAAGCATGGGACGCCTGCTGCTCTTCCTCCTAAGTGTGAGAGCCCCCGCCCCTCCGCCCAAGGCCCGAGTGCCCCCTCCTCACGAGCCAGCATTTCCCTCGGAGCGTCCGCGCACCGCCAGCCACACCAGGCAGCTGCAAGGCGACAGGAGGCTGGAAGCCCACGAGAGGGGTCTCAAAGAAGCGGCAGCCTCTGTGCCCATGTAAAAGAAAGAGACAGGAACAGGGCGCAGGGCCTGCCAGTCCCACTCAGGGAGAAAAGGGAGTGTCAGGGCCAGCTCACCCCCTCCCCAGCCCCACCTCTCCCCAAAGCCTTCCCAGCGATAACTGCATCCCATCAGCATTAATAGATTCACGAGGACAAACTGTGCTCGGGACACTGTTCCGAACGCTCACCGCCAAGCCCGCTCCGATGAATATTTCATACAATAAATCTACTTAAAGAGAATTCAGATGCTCCATAGGGTCCGCTGTCTGCAGCAGGAAGCAAACCACGTGGTACAAACTGTGATCTCCCCAGCACTCTCCGGAGCCCCTGGCCCAGCCCTGCTGCCTGGCAGGGAAAGCACAGCAAGAGTGCAGGGAAAACAGGGAGGGGGAGGAGGCCCCTCTCCGCCCTAGCCTCCTCTCTACCCAATTCCCCCCCACCCCAGAGCCAGGAAGGATTAGCAGGTAACCTAGGAAACCAGGAACGGAAGGTGACCCAATCCCCTCTTGAAGGCAGCTGGGCAGTAAGAAAGCCCCAACCAGTGGCCTGTGCCAAGGGGAATATGTGATTATTGTGGATGCAGACCAAAAAGTCCTCCTCGCTCTGTATATGTATGTAGACAAATTTAAAATTAAAAATTCTATTAATCATAAAGTGTTCTCTTCCCCTATGCTCGGCTTATGAAGTGAGTTCCTTTTCAATCCCTTCACAGGCCTCAACAGCAATGTCTCCAGCCCCGGAGTCACCCTCAGCAGCCACCCAACACGCACGAGGCACAGCTCCCTAACAGTGCAGGTTTTCTGTGGGAGGCTGTGCAGCCTTGGGGGCAACAGAGCGTGGCTTAAGTGGTTGAGGCTGCACCATTTACCTGGGAGACCTAGGTAGAGTTCTGGGCTCCTGATGGCAGCCTGGCCCAGCCCCTGCTGTCATGGACATTTGGGGAGTGAACCAGCAGATGGAAGACTTCTTTCTTTCTCTCCCTGCTCCCCAGTCCCCCGACATGGGCACTGGTTCAAGTCTCGGCTATTCTACTTCCAATCCAGCTCTCTGCTGTATCCTGGGAAAGCAGTGGAAAAGGGTCCAAGCACTTGGGCCCCTGCACCTGTGTGGGAGACCTGGAAGAAGCTCGTGGTTCCTGGCTTCAGATCGGCCCAGGTCCAGCCATTGCAGCCACTTGGGGGGTGAACCAGCAGATGAAAGATCTCTCGCCCTCTCTCTGCCTCTGCCTCTCTGTAACTCTGCCTTTCAAAAAAATAAATAAATCTTAAAAAAAAAAAAAAAAAAAAACAACAACAACCAGTCTGATGCAGTTGGCACTAACAATGTGATTCTGAAGCCGGACCCGTACTTTAAGGCTTTTTTAATCAGCCTGTAATCACATATTTGTAGCTCCTTCCTAATCTGCCTTTGATTAACAATGCTTAAAAGGCTTGTTTATAACAATACTCCATACATATAATTATGAGGTCACTCCCCCCAGGAATAATGATTAAATCTGTGCTGAATTTCTCTGCCTCCTTTCATTTTTAATGAATTCTGTCAAGAGCAGAATTCAGGTAGCAGCATCCAAATTCAGTAAGGACCGAGGCTGCTTCAGGCTGAGGTACCCTCAAACAATGCTGCTTTGTTCAGATCGAAGGATGTGATTGAGAGAGAGCAGGGTAACAGAAGAGCTCTGGAAAGACTCAACTATCTTGGAAAGGAGAGCCTGGGGGAGGAGGGAGGGAGAGGGAAGCTTGCCTCATACTCTGTCACACTCAGCACTCCTCCATGTTGCCCACACAGGGAGGCCGGAGCAGCCGGCCACAGCACTACCCGGTCCAGACAGCAGCAAGCAGCCTTGCCAACCCAGCCCGTCACTGAAGGGCCGCACCAGGGCTCCACTAAACTCTCACTGGGGACGTAAAGCCATGCCAAGACCTTAGCTCAACTTTGGGGAGAAAACTCGTTTATCACTTGGCAAGGAGTCGGGTCATGGCCACGTCCTTGGAAAAAGAAGAGGGTTGGTGAGGGCTGGCCCTGAGCACGGCACACGGCAGGTGTGCAGGAACCCCCAAGGCCTGCATGCAGAGGAGCAGGCCCTCCTGCAGCAGCATCGCCAGCCACTGCGCAGCCACAGACTGTCCCCAGGAGAGCTGCTGGAAGGGACAGTGACAGCACAGGGCCCAGGGAACTTCACTCAAATGGAAAATTCACAGTCTACCCCGCCCAGGCCTGGGCTCCATGGACAAGTACTGCAGGAACTGCAGACACCAGAGGGCCTGAGGGGCTGCCTGATTCTGTGCGAACACCTGGACTCAGCAAGACGGTGCACCATCAGCCACAGAAATGCCACCCATTAGCCACTGCCCAGCACAGGGGGCACCCTGGCCGGGCTGGAACCACGCCAGTGGTGGGGAGTCAGTGCCTGCATGGGCCCAAGAAACAGGGCGGCCCAGGATCAGATACTCAGCCCTGGACTCAGAGGCAAAGGTGCCACGCAGATGTCAGCAACTCTGGTCAACTGCTGTGCCCCAGGTGGCCCACGGAATGGGAAAGAACTCCGAGGACTGTTTCCATGGGGGCTCCGGAGCTGGAGAAAGGACTGGTGACATGGTCATCCCCCTTCCATTACAGTCAGAACACCTTCTCCATATACCAACCTAGACCCAAGAAAAGAGTGCATTCTGAGCCCACAGACTGTGATGGGAGCTGCCTGGCTCCGTGTTCCTCTGGCTGCAGGGCAGGTAGTTCCCGGCCCTGCCCCATACTAAACTCTGCCCACACCTCCAATCCCAACTCCGCCCATGCCCAGCTAGAAGCTTCCTTCCACACGCTACACCTGGCAGGGAGGAACTATCTGCAGATCAGGCTTCTAAAGCTTCACAGACTCCCAACAGAAGGTATTGGGATGTATCAAAAACATCACGGAGTAAGGACCTTGCCTCCCATTGGAGGGGAGGGTGCTGGAGAAGACAAGGGGCAGGGCAGGTGCCAGGGTTTGGGTGTGGCATGGCCCCAGGGGGTTGTGATTAGAAGCTGACCCCCCAGTGTGGTGATGTTGGGAGGTATGGCCCTTTAAGAGGTGGGGCCTAGTGGGAGGTCCTCAGGTAAACAGAGGGTGCTGCCCAGTCTGTCTCCGGCTTCCTGTCTGCAATGAGCTCTCCGGCTCACGTGAACCTGCTCCTGCCACCAGCCATTCGCTGGAGGCCACATGGATGGGACTTGCAGCCTCCAAGAGCGTGAGCAGAATAAACCTCTTTTACTGAAAAGTAGCCTGCTTCGGGTTTGCTTGTACAGTGAGGCAGAACCTACTCAACAGCAGACCTCTCAGGAAACCGGCAAGCACTTGGCACATGGCCACAGAGGAGTTGTCCACACGGTGTCAGAGCGAGGGCAGGTCCCCAGCTCTCCCCCGGCCCCTCAGCACCCTTCAGGACAAATGGGGGCCCAGCACCACGGCACCCCGTGCTCTGAGAGTGGTGGGCGGGGACAAAGCCCCACAGCGGCTGCTGCAAGCATATTACCGATCGGAGCATCGACTCCAGCAGTCATCGACTCCAGCAGTCATCGACTCCAGCAGCGGCCGGAGGAAAAATGACTATCTGAAAATAAAACCGCCCTGTTGAGTGACCTTCCATTTCTCTGCTGACAGACTGGCCATCCCTGAGCCTGCAAGCACATCCACACTGGCGTGTGAGGGCCATGGCCCTGGCTGCCCTCCCCCGCCCCCAGGACGCTCCCCCAGCACCTTCTTGCGTTGCCATCCTCACAGCCACGCAGGTGCCTGCACAGACACCACCCCCGAGACCTTCCCTCACCAGGAGAAGCGACCACAATGGTGACAGCACGCACAGCACGCACCCCGCCCTGGCTATCCCAGGGCCAGGTTCACCTTCCCCATGACTCCCACCACCACCCGAGCTGTCCCATCTGTTAGGTGTTTAGTCACTCACATCTGTCTCGGCCAGCCTGGAAGGCTGGTCCAGCCCTCGGCAAAGCACTTCCCACGTATTGGGGGTCCAGAAAGTGCCTGCTGCAGGTAGGAAGGGACAGTGATGCAAGCGTCCCGCGGGGAGGGCTGATGGGCAGCCTGCCCAGCACACAGACCCACGGCCCTGCTCGACCCCTTCCTGGAAGGACCTGTGAGCCCAGGCCCCCTCCTGGCCCAGGGAGTGCCACAAGTTTCTCCCTCTCCATCCTGGTCCTCACCCAAGGAGGGAGCTGTCTTCCTGTGGGCCTCCCTGCCACCTTTAACCTGCTGGGCGGAGTGTCCCGCAGAGCTGGGATGCACTCTCTCTCTTTGTCACTGACAGATTTCAAACCAGCCTGCAAGCTGCTTCAGAGCAGCTGTGCCCTATTGTTAAAGCTAATGTCTGAGAAGGTATCAAAGGTGTTCCTTTAAATGGTATTTTCCAAGACTAGCAAGTGACAGATGACTGAGAGTGAGAGGATAGACTGACAGATGCACAGATCTCTCTTTCAGAATCACTAGCAGGTCCTAAAAACACTGCCAGTTATCAGTGACTCGATGCTGCCCTCTCAATAACTTCGCTCACTCTCAGGGGCTGGCACTGTGGCGTACCACTTGCGACACCAGCACCCCACATCGGCGCCAGTTCAAGTCCCAGCTGCTCAGGCCGGCGCCGTGTCTCACTAGGCTAATCCTCTGCCTGCGGCGCTGGCAACCCGGGTTCTAGTCCCGGTGGGGGGCGCCGGATTCTGTCCTGGTTGCCCCTCTTCCAGGCCAGCTCTCTGCTGTGGCCCAGGAGTGCAGTGGAGGATGGCCCAGGTCCTTGGGCCCTGTTCCTGCATGGGAGACCAGGAAGAGCACCTGGCTCCTGGCTTCGGATCAGTGTAGCGGCCACTTAGGGGGTGAACCAACAGAAAAAGGAAGACCTTTCTCTCAGTCTCTCTCTCTCTCTCACTAACTCTGCCTGTCAAAAAAAAAAAAAAAAAAAAAAAAAAGTCCTAGCTGCTCTACTTCTGATCCAGTTCCCCACCAATGCACTTGGGAAAGCAGTGGAAGATGATCCTAGCACTTGGGCCCCTGCACCCAACGTGAGAGACCCTGGTTCCTGGCTCCTGACTTCAGATCGGCTTAGCTCCAGCTGTTGCAGCCATTTGGGGAGTGAACCAGCAGATGGACGACCTCTCTCTATCTCTGTAACTCTGTATTTCAAGTAAATAAATAAATCTAAAGTAATTTCCAACACCACTGCTGTGACCCACTTTACCCAGAGTGCAAAAGCTCCAGCCCTCACCCACCCCCACCCACCGCTGTCTGCACCGCCAGCTTCCACCTGCACCCTGATCTGTATGGGTGTCCTGGGGCTCCTGAGACACTCAGCATCATAGCAGGGATGAGCCACGTTCCAGTCGTGTATCCCTAACCTGGATACTTTCAGGGCAATGAGACACGGCAGGGAAACGGAATGCGGCAGAGACAGGCCCACGGGAAAGCTGGTGACGGAGGAACCAGCAACAGCACCGGGACCCTGGTCTCCAAGGAGCCCTGACCTGCAGCAGCACCAGCAGGAGGGGCACCAGCCTCAGGATGCACAGCCTAGCACCGGGAGCTAGGACCGGGACTACAGGTGGGAGCAGGTGGGACTTTCAGGAGGGCGGCGCCCTTGTGCCTATAACAATCCATTCACCGGTCACTGAAATGGCGGGCCAGGGAGTTACCTCAAGAGTGGATCTGTTCACTGTAACAAAAAATGTCCTACGTGAAGGATCTCTGTGAGTGGACCCCAGCAGAAAGAAGGGGCCATCAAAGAAGGATGTACTTTTCTCTGAAGGGAGGAGAGAACTTCCACTTTGCTTATGACCTTATCCAAATACTGACAGAGTTTGTGAATTCAAAAGGCTTCCATAGCCTAGGCAGCTCATGTTAAGAGCCTAGGGTGGTCACTGACATCATACGTAAGAGTGTTAATTGTTAAATTAACAACAGGAGTCACTGTGCACTAACTCCCCATGCAGGACCTCTGTCCTCAAAGAGTTGTATTATGAGAGTTAACTGTAAAATTTGTTCTCAGTTTGTGTGTGTGTGTGTGTGTGTGCAAATTGTTGAAATCTTTACTTAGTAGAGAGTTGGTCTTCTGTGTACAAAGTTAATTGAAAATGAATCTTAATGGAGAATGGGACTGGGAAGGGGACGAAGAGGAGGGGTGGGAGTGTGAATAGGAGGGTAGGTATGGTGGGAAGAATAACTGTATTCCTAAAGTTGTACTTATAAAATGTGTATTCCTTAAAAATAAATTTAAAAAAAGAATTGGTCTGTTATAAAGGTCAACGTGGCTCCCCACGTGGCTCCTCCCCACGTCCTGCACCTCCTAGGGACAGTTACCCCAGGGACGGGCACCTGGCCAAGCACTTCTGGACCCAAGTCACAGCACCTGGGTTCCATGCCCAGCTCCAGCTCCTGATTCCAACTTCCTGCTATGGGGACCCTGCGTGGCCATGGTGATGGCTCGAGAAACTGGGGTCCCTGCCATCCATAAGGATGGCTCCTGGGCTCAGCCTGGCCTGGGTTGTTCCAGGCAACTGAGAAAGAGCCAGCACATGGACCCTACATTTGTCTGCCACTCACCAGGAAAAAAAAAAAAGCCTTCCCCAAATATAGCTTCTCACCTTGGACCTCCCAGCTTCCCAATTTTTTCTTTATAAATCACCCAGCCTCAGGTATTCCATCATAGCAATGGAAAAAGGACTAGGACACAGCAACAGTACCGTATGGCTACACAAGCTTGCACTCTTGACTGAGGGGTGCTATAAGCATAACCAGTCCCCTGACCCCTCCCCCAGGGAGCCACGCCTCCTGCTCCCAATTCCCTGTCATCGTTTTTTCAAAGGCAGAGTCAGTCCTAGTGTTCATCAGAGCTCACTAAAGGATATTTTTGTAGAACAAATAATCCTTGTGTGGAGGGCATACACATTCCACAATTCACCTCTCCCATAAATCACAAGGTGTTGGTTTTTTAGATTTGGTATTAAATTTTCCTGGCAGTAACAGTTTGTTTGAAACAATGTTTTCTAACCACCACCTTAAAAAAGGGTATAAAAGGAAGGAGAGAGAAGGAAAGCAGAGGGAGGAGCAGCAGCAGGAGCCACGGGGCAGGGCAGCGGGCACCTGAGGTCACAGGGCCGTGGGGGGTGGGGAAGGGGTGCTGCGGGGATCATCCCAGGACCTGTGACACCCGTGGGAGGCACCTGGCCAGTTTCTGGCTTCCACTGGGCAAGCAGGCCAGTATCCTTGGCCAGGGGTTGGGGGACTGCACTGGCTCTCAGACCCCACCGGGTGCACAGGCCTGACCCACTGAAAGCCAGTGCTGCGCCTTAGCACTGGCCATGTCCACCACCCCCCTGCACCCAGAGTGCTCCACTGAGCTCCGCCAAACTCCGCCCAACAGACTCAGCGGTGCTCTGAGGCCCCCTGGTGCTTCCCAGATGGGGACCTTTGCCTCTAGGAATGCTAAGAGGCCCACAGGCTGGGCAGTTTAACTCAGACAGCCTGAGTGTCAACTGCCAGACAGATGAGCACAAACACTGCAGGTCTCACAGATGTCACCCAAGGGAAGGCCAGGTGCACAGGAAGAAGGCTGAGGGGCATCAGCGCAAGCTATGCCCCAAGCAGCGACACTGCAGCTGGTGCCAGGGCACCGCCAAACACTGGGGAGCAAACATTCCCACCACAGACTTGGCAGGCTCTGCTGGTGTCTGTCGCCTCCTTTTGCGTGTCTAAAATGCCAGGCACAGCACGGGCAGCCAGGAGTGGGAGGAGCTCCAGACGGCGTCCCCTGCCCTGGCCCCCTGCTTCCCCAGGTCAGCACATCACCACTTGCCTGTGACCTCGAGAGGCCCAACCTGCCGGGGATGTTCCCGATCTGGCCCTTCCCTGAGCAGCACTGCCGGCAGACACTGCACCGGGCAGACACGCGGCTCACAGCCGGCTGCTCTTTCCGAGACCACAAGGAAATTAAATAACAGGTGTGTCGGCAGTGTCGGCAGTGATGCAGACAAACATGAGCTCATCCGCTCCTGGCCGGGACCATGCTCTCTACAAGGGAGGTGACCATCGCTGGTCAGTGAAGTCATCCATCCAAGGTGACGCCGTGGAATAAGATTAGAGAGAGCAGAGAGACCACATTCACATAACATTTATCTCAGCATATTAATAACAACTCTTCAATTTTGCTATCACATTAATCTCTCACTATCTCTATAAATTAAGCTTTATCACAGCTATGTATGTTTAGGAAAAACATCATATTTCAGGGGTCAGTACTATCTAGTTTCCAGCAACCACAGTGGGTCTCAGAGGGTGTCCCCCAGCTGGTAAAGGGGACCACTGTATTTTAGTCCCTCTCCAGAGCACTGCTTCCACCATGTCCTGTGTGTGCACACCCCCACTGTGTCCTGAGTGTGTACACTCCTGCCATGTCCTGTGTGCACACACCTCCACTGTGTCCTACATGTACACACCCCTGTGTCCTGAGTGGGCACACCCCCGTGTCCTGGGTGTACACACCCCTTTGTCCTGCATGTGCACAAGCCCGTGTCCTGAGTGTGCACACCCCCATGTCCTGAGTGTGCACGCCTCTGTGTCTGTGTGCACACCCCCATGTTTTGTGTGTGCACATCCCCATGCCCTGAGTGTGCACACACCCATGCGCTGCCGGTGTGCACCCCTGCTGTGTCCTGCGTGTGTACACTACACACACACCATCTCAGGCAAAAGAGTTAAACACACTGTTGGTAGCTTCTTGATGCTCTGGACTTACATCTGTGTTTGAATAGACTATATAATCTACTCACCTGATAACACACTATACTATCCACTCACCTAACATCACACTATCTACTCACCTGCTAACACGATGTACAATCTACTCACCTGATAACATATATCATACAATCTACTCACCTGCTAACACACTGTGCAATCTACTCATCTGCTAGCCTGCTGTATAATTTATGCATTTGCTTTTCCTGGCACAAATAATGAAACCTAACCCTTTGGAGCTCCCCTCTTCACTGTCTCATTTAACCCTCTTCCCACCAGAACAGCAGCCCCACCCAGGCAGACTTCCCACCTGCTCTGCCCCTCTGTTCACCAACAGACTTCTGCTCTGAGGACAGCACCAGCAGAGTGGGTGTACAGCAAACACCCGCATGCTTCAGAAAGCAGCAGGACTGGATAATTTACATAGACCTCGGAATGTTCGTCTCAAAGAAAGCTGCGCCCTGTGTGGCGTTGTCAGTGACCCGTGCATGCCAGCAGCAGCCCTAGGCTTTCCTTGTCAGCATAAGTGCACATTGGCCTTAAGCCCCAGGGGTCTAGGGACAGTCCCTGAAGCTACAGGAAGAAATAGTCCATCTAATGAGCACAGTTGGCAGACGCCACAGGGAGGCAGCAGGCCACTGCCACCACCTCCCTGACCTGCTGGCTCCCTAAGGATCAAGCCTAAGGGAGACCCCCACTAAATACAAAAACCAAGCTTGTGAGTGGCAGGTGTACAGGGAAGTGACTCCACCCTCGCACTTCAGACAGGGAAACGGTGGGGCAGGGGCGGCGCTGGGGGAAGCTACCCACAGGTTACACTGCAGCCCCTGAAGGAGCCAGCCCAAGCCAGACGGCCTTCTCCTGCACTCCCACACCTGCAGCCCGTGAGGGAAGCAGGCAAGAGGGCCAACATGATGGCGCAGCTGGGTATGGATCCTCAGAGCTGAGTCCAGACTGAGCCAGAGGCTCCTTCCCTGCACTGCAGGGATGCAGAGCCCTCAGGGAAGACTGGCCCACACCGCCCGCCTCCAAACAACCAGAAAGGGGGGGGGGGGGGATGCTAAGGAGCCACTCCAGTCTGCGCTCAAAGTTCCCTCCTAGTTCCAAAGCTGCCCTGGACTTTCTACTTCCTGTTTTGAAGGCGAAGAAAGGGAACCTACAGCAAGTGCTGGGGAGACCCTGGGGTAGGAAGGGACCCCCACGCTGGAGCAGAGCTCAGCAGGATCCTGTGCAGCTCAAGATGCCCCTACCCAGAACAGGTGGCCCCTTCCAGGTGCGGGGCCTTCGGCGACCCCAGCGCACCTGTGTCTGCAGGTGTGGCCCTGGGAATCCATCACAACAATGCCTGGGTGACAAAAAAGTGGGAGCTGCTCAGCCAACTCCCAGAGGGAAATGGGTAAACAGATATCCACCACAATGAAATATTACCCAGTGTTACAACGACCAAACAAACCCACCAAGTAAGATAAATCTCAAAGCCACAACGCTGAGTGCAAAAAGAAACATCAAAAAGGTTATATGAGAGGACTGGGGTTGTGGCGCAGCTGGTGAAGCCACTGCCTGCTGTGCCCTCACCCAACAAGAGGCCTGGCTTCTCTACCTCCCACCCAGCTCCCTGTGAATGGCCTGGGAAAGCAGCAGAAGATGGCCCAAGTGCTTTGGCCCCTGCACCACGTGAGAGACCCCGGATGAAGCTCCTGGGTCCTGGCTTCAGCCTGGCCCAGAGTGACCATTTTGGGAGTGAACCATAGGATGGGAGATTTTTCTGCCTCTCAAATACGCTATTAGATATTTTTAAAATCTTTGTAAAAGGTTACATGGGAGCATTTATACAACTGCTTAAAGCATAGTAAAAGTACAAAATCACACAAATTCTACAGCACACAGCAGCTTCTCTTATGAGATAGTAAATCCCCACTCTGGAGGAGGCAGAAAAGGGAAGAAACCAAGTTGAGATTTAGCTGTCCCTATAATATTTTCTTTCAAAAAATAACCACGGACATGCATTTGGTATGGCAATTAAACCTCCACTTGGGACGCCAATATCCCACATGGGAGTGCCTGGGCTGTAGTCCTGTTCCATTCCAGCTTCCTGCTAATACATACCCTGGGGGCCATGGTGATGGCACAGGTGGCTGGGTCCCTGCCACCCAGTGGGAGACCTGCCTGGAGTTACTGCCTCCTGGCTCCGGCCCGGCCAGCCATGATGGTTGCAGGCATTTGGGGAGTGAACCAGTGAATGAGATCTCTCTCTTTCTGCCTTCCAAATAAGTTTTTAAAAACATTTTTAATCTAGTATAAAGTAATCTGAGGCAAACACACCAAAAGGTTATCATCTATATATATAATAATCACCTATAATCTATATAGTAGAAACAGAGGTGTCTGTTATGCTTTTTATGTCTCTGCTTTGTTTCATTATTTAATGTACAAAAAATAAAATGCCACACAAGGGGAGAGAAGGTAGGCCTGAGAGCTTTGGGTTGAATACTGTCCCTCCAGGCAGAAACTCCCATTGAGGCTGAATACTGCAGGTGGGGAGTTGGGGCCTTGCGGGAGGGGCTTGGGTCCTGGGGCGGGGCTGTCACAGGTGACCTGACCTTCTCCAGGGGTGGGTCAGCTGTTGCCAGAGTCCTGCCCCCTGTACCCTCTGGCACAGGGCGTGGCTTGCCCTGTGTTTCCCATGCCAAGTTAAAGTGCATAAGGCCCTCAGGGCAAGTGGAGCAGACGCCAGCACCACACCCCGGGACTGTGCTGCCTCTAGAACTGAGCCTAAATCAATCTCTTTCTTTCTAAATTACCTACTCTTGGGTATTCTAAAGAACAGAACACAGACTGAGATACTGGGCCGTATAATTAACAGGCAAAACGTTTTATACTGAAAACCCAGGAGAAGCTACTGCTAACTACTATCTAACCAGCTGGACTCCAGGTTCTCATTCTCACACAGGACCAGCCAGGGCTACAGCACTCCTCAGGAAGAATCCAGAACAATGCAAACAAACAAAAAAACATTGCACACAGAAGTGCCTGTGGCATTATTTATAGTGTAAAAGATCAAACCTCAGAAAGACTTAGAAAAAAAACACATGACAACCACAGATGCTACAGCCATAGAACAACAGCACGAGACAGGAGAGCAAGATGGGGAGATGGCGATGACGTTCACCCCACGGGGACCCCTTCCGTCCACAGTTCCCCCTTCCCCACCCCACTGCCCAGGGCCCAGGTGGAGTCCGCAGAGCTGAGTGGGGTCCTGGGCGCTGAAATCTCCCTCACACAATTCCAGGCCACAGCAAATCCCCTGAAGATTTCCACAAATCAAATCCAGATGCCACACACGTGACAGAGACGGGCTCAGAAGTCAACAGCTCCAGGAATCGGGAGGTTAAACTGCAAGGTCACATTTCACTTCCCACAGCCCACTGCTTAGGACAGAGCTTCCGCCTAAAGCAAGAGGAACGCGTGAGTTCTGAAAGGGCTCCGCTCTCCAAGAGCAGTCGCTAAGGAACCCCCCCGCCCCGGTTTTTGCTCTGGTTTCTGACCCAAGCTCTTGGGGAGCCGAGACGAGAGAGCTGACAGAGCCACCCGCTCAGCGTCCCCTGCAATACTGCTCACCAAACCCAGCTGGCCACTTAGCTGTCCATTCCCCACCGCACGAGGGGGTCCCAGCCTAGGACACGGGGGCCAAACACACATTGAGACAGCTGCTGGTTGCCAACCACGGGGCAGGGAACATTGAGGCTGGGCAGCACGTGCCATGCCCCAGAGGGCCCTGCTCGCCCTAGAAGCCCCCTATCCTGGCTGGGCAGGCCCACACCAGCAAGCCCCTCATGAGCAAGACCACAGGCACAGCCAGACCCCAGCAGGGGGCGCCCAGGAACCCGGGACTCTGGCCGGGATTCAGTTGTCAGCAGTGACCAACCAGGACCCAAGCCCCAGCCTGCACCGGCCAGCGTGAAATTTCCACCATGCCAGGAAGCGCCTCGCGGCTCAGGTCTGGGAGGCAGCTGGGTCTCTGCCATCCGCATGGGGCCCCAGGCTGAATTCTCAGCTCCTGGCTTCAGCCTAGTGCAAACCTCATTGCTCTGGGCATTTGGGAGAGTCAATCAGGAAATGGGAGCTCACGCTCTTTCTCTGTCTTGCTTTCTCAAAATTTAATGACAGTTTCAGATGGGGGCTCCAGCTACTTCTAGGGAATAATAGCACATGAAGGAGCCCCGTACAGGCTCTGGGCCCCCACCCAACCCTGCTCCTCACAACTACCTGCTGCCCCCACCAGCTGACAAGGGGAGGAGCTCACATGAGCAGGGCCCCTCAAAGCAGCAGGCACAGGAGCCCTGTGGGAACCCTCCTGGGGCGAGCCCAGCTGTCACAGAGCACAGAACACGTGGGCATCATGGGCATCAGGGCGCAGCACCTCAGAACCCAGAAATGGGGGTTCGCACCCCAGCTCAGCCCCTTCCCGGTTGCCACTAAATCTGCTCTGGGCCCGAGATCCCCATCCATGTGACCTCTTCCTAGGGGACAAGACCGCTCCCCTCCCCGGACTGACTGCTCTAGGAATGAAGAGGAGAGCTAAGGAGGATCTATTCCACAGTGACCGCGGTCACTCTCCCTGGGATTGACGACAGGCGTCTGATTCTCACCCCACCCCCAGGGCGGGCCGCAGTCGGGCTCCCAGCAGCCGTCACAGGTGCACCAGTATCTCCCAGAGTCCCTAAGGAGAGTGAGCAGCGAGGAGAGGGCAGGTCGGTGCAGGGACTGGCCCAAAAACAGGAGAACAACAGCTTCAAGGTGCACCCAGCTCCTGAAGTCCCTCGGCAGCTGCCCAGCCTCCCACACCAATGCGACAGCCTGCTCCATTCTGGGACGTCTCTACCCAGCTCACAGATGAGACACTGAGCCTCAGAGACACCGGAAAGCCCTGACACCAGAAGCCAAGGTGAGAGAAAGACCTAGAACTCAGCTGAGAGTGACCTCCCAGAGGCAAGGCCGGACGGCCCATGGGATACTGCTCACCAGCTGGGGCTCAGCTTGGATCAGGGGCCCACTCTTGCCCCCCCAAGGCTGTCTGGGGTGAGAGAGGCCAGCAAAGCCCTCCCCTTCCCCCAACCCCCCAGCCCAGCACCAGGATTTCTTAGTGGAGCACAAGGAGTAGATCCCAAACCCGGAAAGAGGTCTCTAAAACATGTGAATCGGGGCCAGTGCTGTGGCACAGTGGGTTAAAGCCCTGGCCTGAAGCGCAGGCATCCCATATGGGCACCGGTTCTAGTCCCAGCTGCTCCTCTTCCGATCCAGCTCTCTGCTATGGCCTGGGAAAGCAGTAGAAGATGGCCCAAGTCCTTGGGCCCCTGCACACGCATGGGAGACCCAGAAGAAGCTCCTGGCTCCTGGCTTTGGATCGGCGCAGCTCCAGCCCTTGCAGCCATCTGGGGAGTGAACCAGCAGATGGAAGACCTCTCTCTCTGCTTCTGCCTCTCTGTAACTCTTTCAAATAAATTTTTTTAAAAAAGTGAATATGCCTGGCTGGTCGCAGGCTGGATTCTTACAATCACATGCTGCTGCTGAAGGTCAAGGACATCAAATTCTACAGGCCCGAGAGGCACGTCCACAGCGTGTCCGTGGGCTGCTCCTGTGCCTATGCCTGGAGGACAGAGGGAAATGACAGCCCTGCTCTCCAGCCACTCACTGAGGGCCTGGGCTCAGCACATGGACCGGGGGGCTGTAGGGGTAGCCAGGGTGGAGTGATCAATCAAGGGTGGATCCCCACACAGCTGGCACCCTCAGAGCTTCACCTGAAAGGGTGATGGAGTCGCTCAGGTAAAGAGGAGAGGGATGGGTGCCAGTTCAAGCCCTCGCTGCTCTACTTCCAGTCCAGCCTCCTGCTAATGCACCCAGGAAAGCAGCGGAAGGTGGCCCATGTCCTTGGTCCCCTACATCCATGTGGGAGACCCAGATGGAGTTCCAGGCTCCTGGCCTCCAGGCCACTGCGGCCATCTGGGCAGTGAACCAGCAGGTAGAAGATCTCTTTCTCTGTCTCTCCCTGTCACTCTGCCTTTCATATAAATAAAAATAAATCTTTAACAAAAAAGGGGGGGGGGGAAATGAGTGTTCCCGGAAGAGGGCTGTGAGGTGGTGGGGGACACAGCTCCAGGGGTGAGGCCCCTGGACACCGGGTAGACAGGGCTCTGCTGTCGCCTGCAGCTCCTGTTCTGCCCTCCTGCCCAGAAGGTTCACCCCTGTCCCCGTGGCCCCCCTCCGCTCTGGCTATGAGTCTCCTGCCAGGCACAGAGACTACCCCACTGTCTCGCTTCCATCATCTCCAAGATGGGCAGGTCCTACCTACTGATTCACCATGGATGCGCGCGCTCAGCGCTGCCTGGCTCCCACAGCCAGCGGCATCTCCATCCCGACAGAGCAGGCCCAGGCACACTGCAATCCCCTGCCCGACAGCAGGGGGCCCGAGGACCCCAGCAAAGCTCACACCACGCCTGATCCTGCACCGGCTTTTCAAGCAGGACTGCTCCAGCTGACCACCTGCCAGAGCAGCCCCGCAGACCACCACCCTGGGCAGGTCTCAGGAGCTCAGCCTTGGCCTGCCGCGGTGACCCGCCCTCTGGACACCTCTCAGCATTCAGTACTGAGCCACAGGGACCCCACGGAGGCTGACTATGATGGCCTGCCCTTCTTTAAATCCTTTGCAGTTTTTGTCATTTGCCCCAAGGTCAAAAAGAGTACAAACAACCTGTGTGAGCAATTAGACCAAGAAACAAATCAAAAACGATAAAGAAGAGGTAAACAGAACATCAGACGTGCTCCGGGTTCACTCACTGCAACAATTAGAGCTTTCTAGAAACGACGGAAACTTCACAGAGGAGATTCCATCGCGCAGAAAACACGAGACCCTCCAGGGCCCCTCAGGCGCCGCAAAGCACAGGGACTCTGGGACACTAAGGGACCTGCCCCAGCACCCAGGCTGGGCTCCGCCGAGGGGGGAGACCCAGAGCAGGGCCCAGAGCTCACCACGCCCTGCTAACGCTGCAGGGCAGGGGGCAGAGCCCTGCGGTTTGGGGGGGTGGAGGAGGAACCATCAGCACAACAGGACACCCTGAAATAAGGCCGGCAGAACGCAAGCTGGCAGCACCCTCCACTGGCTGGAGAGTACAAGGTGTTTCCCAGAACTGGACTCAGAGGGTCCGGGTGCCCAACCCCTCCGCTGGGCTCCCTGTGCTGGGCAGGGCTCGGTGGGTTACACCCACTACACCCAGGTCTGAGGTATCTCCCTGGCAGGCGTGAGCCCCAGTGAGGAGCAGGGCGCTTCCCCAGTCGTGGGACGCAGGGCAAGGGGGAGGAGGAGCACCTGTTCTCCAGCCTGGGCCAGACCTGCATAGTCCTGGACACCTCCAGAGCATGGCTTAATCAGGCTGCTTAGCAGTAATCACCCTAATAAATAAAACAAATGGCTTTAATTTAAAACACATTAAGTTCACAGCAGGCTTCCTGCCAGCTGACAGGGCCTGGCTCAGAACTGAATGGGGGTGGGGTGGGGGTGAGGTTGCTGCTCCGCCCAGGGTCCCCAGGGAAGAGGCCCCTGCGGCCTGGGGGAAGAGTGAGGGGTGATGACACGCCGGGCCACGCCACCTCCGGCACACCCACTCTCACCAGGAAGCATAAGCCCCTTCAGTGGCAGGAACCCCAGGTGGGGGAGTCGGGCAGCGCCGGGCAGGGGTCGCAGGGTTTTCAAAGCAGGGGGGAGGAAGTGAAGGCTCAGAACGGCTCTGACTCCTTTGATCCCGGTCCCTTCCTAAACACAAGGGGGCGCGCCGAGAGGGAAGAACAGGGACTTAGGGCGCCAGCTTTGCAGACACTCGGGTCCCGGAGCGCAAACGCGGGCCCGCGGCGCCCCCAAGCGGCCACACGGAGCGCCGCGCCCGGCCCGGCCCCGGGAAGCTCCTCCCGGGGCAGAGGGGCAAACCTGGCTGCCCCAGCACTGCCTCCATGTCGGTGAGCAAGCCAAGCAGGGCTCCGAGGCTGTGCCCAGGGCAAGCGCAAGGGCCGGCGGCTGGCGAGGCGGGCTCGGCCGGCTCAGCCTCCGGCACGGGGCCACCCCACCTGTCTCCTCCTCTAGTCGCCACAATCCCGCGAGGTGTGGAGCAAGCACAGGTAGAAAGTCCAGGGCACTGGGCCCAGCTCCTCGCCATTATTCTCTTGGGGTCTTCACAGGATGCACACTCCCCTGCCGACTTCAGGCGTAGCGTCACTGTACACATCAGCCATTTCCAAACCCGGCCTCCGAATATGCACATTTCCAGAGCCATCCTCTAAAGGTGGGGAGGGAAGCGTGGAGGTGGCTGGTGTTCTTGTAAAACGCGCTTTGGTCAGTGGTTAAGAAAAATACCAAAGGGCTGGAGTTGTGGCGCAGCAGGTTAAGCCACCTCCTGCAGCACTGGATCCTGTATGGAAGCGCGGGTTCAAGTCCAGGCTGCTCTGCCTCCAACCCAGCTCCCTGCTAATGCACCTGGGAAAGCAGTGGAAGACGGCCCAAGTGCTTGGGTCCCTGCACCCACAGGAGAGACTGGCATGCAGTTCTAGGCTCCTGGCTTCCACCTGGCCCAGCCTCAGCTGTTTTGGCCATTTTAGAAGTGAACTCGCAGATGGAAGATCTCCTTCTCTCCTTTCAAATAAATAAAATAAATCCATTTAAGAAAAATAACTACAAACAAAAATACCAAATGCATGTGAGTGATTGTCCTTAGCAATCAACTCATTAGGAAAATGTAAATCAAGCCCACAAAGGAACACCACGTCCCACACAGAAGAGCTACGATAAAAGACAGGGCCAGCGTAGTGGCACAGCGAGTTAAGCTACCGCCAGAAACGCCAGCATGCCATATGAGTCCCGGCTGCTCCACTTCTGATCCAGCTCCCTGGGAAAGCAGCGGAAAATGGCCCAAGTGCCCATGCCACCCACGTGGGAGACCCAGATGGAGTGCACAGCTCCTGGCTTCTGCCTGGCCCATCCCTGGCCATTGCAGCCACGTGGGCCTGGCCTAGCCCTGTCCATTGTGGCCACGTAGGGAGTGAGTCAGTGGATAAACGATATCTTCCCCCCAACATCGCTCTGCCTTTCAAATAAAGAAATAAGCTTTTGGACACAGCAAGTGCGGTAAGGATGTGGAGAAGCTGCTGGTGGGAGGAGACGCTGGGGCAGCTATTTCAGAAAGGAGCCTGACAGCTCCTCCAAAGGTCAAAGTTGACATAGGACCCAGCCATCCCACGACCAGGCCACACCCCGGGCATCTGAGAACGGAACTGATAAGCCAACGTGCACTTCAACACCTGTCATAATAGCCACAGAGCGGACACAATGCCAGTGTCCACCAAGGACCAGTGGATTGTGCGGGACTACATTCCAGCGAGTATTACACAAGCAGGAAAAGGAATGACGCCCCCCCCCACACACATGTGCTACGACACAGGTCTTCAGAACATGCAACATGGTGGAAGCCAGACACCAAGGCCACACGTGGGTCAGCACATTGATATTAAATGTCCAGAATAGAGACAAGCGGACTGGTGGTTTCCGGGTGTAGGGGACAGAGGAACGGGTCTGAAAATGTTCTCAAATTAACGAACAGCATGATAAATATGCTACAAACCACTGAACCGTACACTTCAAAGGGGTAGATTTTAAGGTGTTAGTTACAGCTCTACTTTTTCATGGCAAAAAAACAAAAACGTCCATCTTTTTCAAAATGGCCTGTGAGAACGAAGAACAGTCCAGAAGTCAGGAGGAATCACCGCTGCCCAAGGCTGGAGCACCTCATCCACACGCTGAGGCTCCCAGAGAACGTACAAATGACCCACGTGTCAGTGCATCGCATCCTTACCATGATCGCCAGCAGCCATTGGGGCTTTGCCTTCTAATTCCAACACATAACAGAGCCCTTCAAGGGGCTGCGGCTGGGGCACAGTGGGTTAAAGCCCCAGCCTGCAGTGCCGGCATCCCATATGGACGCCAGTTCAAGTCCCAGCTGCTCCACTTCCAATCTAGCTCCCTCCTAATGTGCCTGGAAAAGCAGTGGAGGATGGCCCAAGTGCTTGGGCCCCTGCACCCACATGGGAGACCCGGAAGCAGCTTCTAGCTTCAGCCTGGTCCAACCCCAGTTGTTATAGCATTTGGGGAGTGAACTAGGGGCTTGAAGACCTCTCTCTCTCTCTCTCTCTTTCTCTACCTCTATTTGTAACTCTGCCTTTCAAAAAAATTTTTTTTAAATAAAAAAGGAAGAGTCTTCAGGAAGTTGGTTATTAAGTTTATTTTGGTGCAAAATTTTTTGAAATCCATGTGAAGAGTTTTCAGAGAATTCACCAAAAATGTGGATTATGACTAAAATGCATGGGTTTCAATTTTTGCACCAAAATAAACTTTTAATCATATTTTCTACCAACTTTTGTTTGTACTTGTGGGATTATGCTTATTATACTTGATATAAAACTATACAAAGTTATTCTGTAGAGATCCACAATTATAAAGTTTTACATGAGAAATGTGCATTGGCACATGAACTATTAAATTGCTTGTTTTCATGAGCATGTTATAATTTCAAAGAGCGCCACTGTTAAATGCACCATTCTCCAAATACTGTCATATAAAGCATCAGTCTCATCATGCGGAGTGAAATAAGCCAGACACAAAAAGACAAATACCACATGTTCTCCCTCACATATGGGAGCTAAAATATAAAAAAAAAGAAACAAAGACACAACAAAAAGAAATGTCTGTGTGTATCAATAAAGCTGCAAATGTAGTTTCGTAAAATTTGTTCAAAAAATAAATAAATAAATAAAAATAAAAGATCAGCCTCTTTACGAAGAGCTGCTCTCACTTCCGGCCACATTTCTTTGACCACCTCTTTTCCTGACTGCCACTGCCACAACGTATTCCCAAGTTTCAGTCGGTGCAGGGCGCCTGCCGCAGTGAGAGCTGAGTGACTGACCGCACCGGCAGCGCCAGCGCCAGGTCGCCAGCAAATTCCTGGAACAAGCAGCTTCAGGGTCACACTGGGGCCCTGTGAGGAGCTGAGGCCCCGTCTTACGGTCCCTTGGGATCCCCCAGAACTCGGTTCCAGGCACCCCTGCAATACTGTGGTCCACGGCCGCTCATGTCCCCTCTCCCACCCCCCCTCGCCCTCCTCCAGAGCTGGAGCCCGAGGCTGGGTTGCTCCATCTCCAGAGCACACGTTGGCAGTACACATGAACAACATGCGTCGTCCACGTCCACGTAGGAGTGGGGGCCCTGCGAGGTGCCTCCACCTCCACAGCTCCACACGGACATGGAGGACACTCCTACTGTACTGGGGCTGCGGCCCCTTGCTCCCCCCACGCTCTTGCCCACTAGGCACACCACTCCTCCTTCCGGGGCAAGAGGAAGGCCTGCCCCAGCCATGCCGGCCCTGTTCCAGAACCTCCGGCTGGCAGAGCCGGTGTCCCACCAAAGTCTGGATCCCGTGTTCCAGGGGAGCGGGCTGCTTGCCCACTGTGTCCATCACCCGGAACTCAGCAGAAATAGGGATGGGGATCTATGGGGCTCCCCTAAATCTCGGCATGGACAAAAGTGGGCAAGGGGTGGCCTTCACTGAGACCATAGTCTAGTGACGGGGAGAGAGAGGTGCAAACAGGTATGTAAGGTGGCCACTCCCACAGGCAGGGCGCACTCCCACCTGACGCCCCCATGCTGCACTTCTCACTGAAGCCGGCTCTCAGCCAGGGAGCTCACTCCCTCGCTTCCTTCCATCTCTGCTCCAAGGTCACCTGAGCACCTATGCAGAACAGCCACTAGCGGCCCACCCTCGAGGCCACACATGCCCTGTCCCCTTCTGCTCTGTCAACACAGCTCTGCCCCCCTCCACACCCCACTTATCTCCCGTGTGTTCAAAGCCCACCTTGCACAGATGCTCCGTGAACCCCAGGTGGCAAGTCCACGAGGGCGGGGCCCACTCTGCTCACCCGCACCCAGAATAGTGCTGGGCACGGGCTGAGCAACCACAGCACCTGCTGAAATGAGCACATGAACGTGAGCTGCAAAGGAAGCACACAGGGACCTTTCCAGAAAGCGAACATGTGGGCTGGGAACTGGGGACAGCACAGGGCTGGCACCCCCAAGACACAACGCTGCTGCACACTCCTGCACCTGTGCAGGGAGCCAGCCACCATGGGGAAGGTGGGATGACCTGTCACCAGGTCCTGTCGGTGCGGAGCCACGGGAAGGGCTTTGAGGCCGGCTCAGTGTGCTGATCTTCCCAGAAGTCAGCGGAATGGAACCATGTCAGGAGACTGGACACAAAGCAAGACGCGGAAGCACCCAGCTGACGGAGGGCTACAGCTCAAGCAGCCACTGCAGACCAGCAAGGCAGGGGTCACCTCCAGGGACAGGGACAGAGAAGCCCCCGAGGCCCCAGGGAATGCTGAGCCCTGGGCCTCATTCAGATGAGAAACTGAGTCCTGGGTTTCGCCGTCTGTCCTGACAGAAGAGGCAGGTCCCAACCCACGCTTTCCAAGGACGGGATGCCTCGGGCAGCCGGCCAGCGTGAAGCTCCCTGAGCAGGCACCAGCTATCTGAGAGCCCAGGGAGGAAAGCGGCTGCCCGAGGAGGCTGCAGCCCACGGCAAGGGGTGCAGGACGCTAGAACAACTGGGGATGGCAGTGGGGTGATGGGAAGCCGAGAGCCGCAGGAGGGCAGGATGACGTGGTAAAGCAGCACCTTAACCGGTGGACACAGCGGCCTTTCCCGGGTCAGCAGGCCCCGACAGCCTGGAAGAAAGAGAGCTGGTTCCAGAATGCCTGCTCTGTGCCAGGCCATCCCTGGGGAGGATGCCCCAAGTGGGCCCGAGAGGGAAGCAGGAGAGCCCTGGCAGCAACCCCCACGCTGCCTGCCCAGCTTCACCCAAATACACTCCCCGGCCCTCTCACGAGACGCTGACCACACACTGGCACAGGTTCTGCATGCTACTGCCACCCCAGGAGCCCAGGTGACTCTGGCCCAGTTGGCAAATGAACTTATTGTAGAGACTAGCGCAGCTGCTGGGTTGGCGCCTGCAGCACAGCAGGTTCGGGTGTTTGCTGCGTGATAAACACCTCTGTACTGTTGAGAGAACTCAGAGATTCTGGAAGGCTCTCAGGAACAGTCAAAACAAGACTGTTGTGGTGCAGGGGATTGTTTTTGGCTAATCTTGAATTCCAGTCAGCCCTCTGTATCCGTGGATTCAATCCACCTCAGATGAAAAATATTCAGAAAAAAACCGCATCTGTACTGTACACGCACCGACCGTTTCTTCTGTCATTGTCCCCTCAACACCGCAGTTACATAACTGTTATGCGTATGTTCTATCAGGTCTTAGAATCAAGAGACTGTACAGAGAGTATACGCAAGTCCCATGCCACTTTACCTAAGGGACTTGGGCATCCACGGGTTTTGGTAACTGAGAGGGGATCCTGGACCAAACCCCTATGGTCACTGAAGGATGACTACAACCAAATACAATCTAAGCTCACCAACCGTGTTCTAGGATCTCATTTTGCAGCCATTGCTACTAAAAGGTGTTTCTCTGTCACTAGAAAATGGCAAGAAGAGGAGAAGGAGGGGGAGGAGGAAGAAAGGGAGAGGATGTGGAAAAAGGAGGGGGAAGGGGGTGAGGAGGAGGAGGAAGAGGAAGCAGCAGCCCGAGAAGCAAGCTCTGGGAGCAGGCACAGTGCCGCGTCCCAGACGGCTGGGTGGGCAGCTCGATCTGCCTTCTTCCCAAGGACACAGGGAAATCAGTATGCCCTGGGAGAGAGGAAGCCGGAAGCCGTGCTCCTGGCGGGGAACACGCTGGCCGAGGAAGCAGCCCAGCCCCACAGAGCCAGGAGCTCCCGGGTGGCTTGGACCGTCTTCTCACCTCACCTGTTGTGCTACGGGCTCTTGAAGCCCCTTCCAGCTCTGATGCAAGCTGGGTGGGAATCTCTAGTTTCCTTCTTCCCCGTCAGGACTGGAAAGCAATTCTCACTCACTCACTCACACACACGTGAGGCGTAACATCAAATGCTAGGGACGGAGCATTGAAGAGAAGTCGAATTAATTCAGTGATTCTATAAATACCCCTGGAATAAATGGCACGAAGGAAGGGGGCTCCGGGAACGTTTACCAAGGACTAACACTTGAGCGGAGAACTGCAGGCCAGGCACCAGCGATGGTGGGCAGGGGAAGGGCACGTGTGAAGCACTCTTTTCAGGAATATTCCCAACCAAAGAAAGAGTTAAATCCCAAACACAAGGGAATCTTTGAGAATCACCCCTTAAAGGAAGAACACCTTTTATCACAAAGGAAAAACAGAGTCACAAGATATGAACTCAAAATGAGGAGGAGTGACTTGATGGAGGACTGATAAACTCTGACCTGCCCATGGCCTCTGGCTAAAAGCACCCTGTGCCTCAGCAGGAGACAGACTGGTTCCCACAGGCTGTCGGCGCCATGTGCGCACCTGCGGTAAGGGCTGCAGCTGCCAGACCGCCCAGCAAGGGACAGGAAAGTCCTCTGTCAAGGCAGGAGCCTGGGCCAAGGCCAGACCCTCCCCTCCCCCGGGACCATAGTCTGGTGCCGACTATGTAGCAGGCATCTTCCACGGGGATGGATGTTCAGGCAGGATCGAGTCACCACCAGGGAGGTACAAGAGGGAAAGACAAGACGGCATAGCTTTCAGCTGTGGGCTCCTTGGGCCACTCCCGGGAGGGGAGAGTACTGGAAGATGGGCAAGACTTGGAAATGAAGAGAGACAGAGACCCCTGAGGGTGGGGAGGACAGAAGCAGACGCATGACAGCCAGAAAGCACTGGGGCTGCTGCAAGAGCTGTGCCTACCGCTCAGGGTAAGGGGAGGGGAGAGTCCTGGCAATGGCCAGGAGCAGGCCCAGGCTGAAGGTGATAAGCTGACAATGCTGGTGTTCAGGTGGTGCCTGGCGACCTGGTCAAATCCCAGATACGGCCAAGGGCACCCACTGGTCTCCCCTAGACTGTCGAAGAATTTCTCAAACACTAGGTAGGATCCTAAGCTTTACCTTGGACTGGCTGCCAGGCCCCACCTCCTGAGATTCCAATTAGCTCAATGGGAATGGGCTCTAGGCTGAAAAACCCCAGGTCAGACATTGGAACCAGGCTCCCCAGCCACGAGCTCCGGGACCTGGATTCTCAGACTTCTACAGCACAAAGTTCAGACCGTTCCCTGACCATGGGGAGTGCTCCTAACAGGTTCATCTGTCCACAGGCAGCTAAGGGGCTGCCTTCCTCCTCCCGAGGTGTTTTAACTCCCTGCCAGTTCTCCCTGGGAGCAAACTGTCCTCTGGGCCTATCAGGAAAGAGAAAAATACTCTCCTAAAAAGGGCAACTGTGACACAAAGGGAAAAACACTGACATGGGATATTATGGGGGAGAGCAGGAATGGAGGGCTATGGAGGGCTGGACACGGACCATCCCCAGAATCTAGAGGCATTCTCAGGGGAGGTGAAAGCTAAGAGTAGCAAGGGCCCAAGATGAAGGGAGGAACACCCCAGACAGAGCACAGCCCATGCAAAGGTGTATTTAAGATGTAAGGTGCAGGGGCCGGCGCTGTGGCACAGCGGGTTAAGCCCTGGCCTGAAACGCCAGCATCCCATATGGGCGCCAGTTCTAATCCCAGCTGCTCCTCTTCTGATCCAGCTCTCTGCTATGGCCTGGGAAAGCAGTAGAAGATGACCTAAGTCCTTGGACCCCCGCACCTACGTGGGAGACCTGGAAGAAGCTCCTGGCTCCTGGCTTTAGATCAGCACAGCTTCAGCCATTGTGGCCAATTGGGGAGTGAACCAGCAGATGAAAGACCTCTCTCTCTGTCTCTCTGCCTCTCCTTCTCTGTGTAACTGTGACTGTCAAATAAAATAAATAAGTCTTAAAAAAAAAAAAAGATGATAGGTGCATGCAGAGGAAGGAGAAGAGACAAAGCCAGATGGAGGGTCAGGCTCACAACACAGACAGCCCTACCAAGAAATTGAGGTTTGACTCCGCAGGCCACAAGGAGCCACGGCAGGCCGTGGGACGCTGCAGAATCCTAGCAGTGGCTCCCTTGAGCTACCCACCTGGCCAAATCACTGGCACCACCTTCCCCCACTCACATCAGCCTCCATTCTTTATGCCCACCTTCCACTCCTATCCAAAAATTCGACCTTAGATCCCCTCTGTGTAACTTTTAGGTCAAAAGGAGGCAACCATCTGATGGAGGCAATTCACACGAGTCTCAGCCAAGCAGAGCCAGGCACATGAGCTGACCTGACGGCCCAGCCCAGGACAAGGTGGCCAGCTCTGCTCTCCCAGCTCATCATACTGCGACCTCTCAGAGCTTCTTCTGGCTTAGCTGGAGGAAGCGGCGCTTTCTCTGAATGGATTCATGACCCTTAAAGGGCAGGAGAGGGCACCAGAGAGGAAATGAGACAGTTCGCACGAGGTGTGGCCAGACCCGACTGAGATACCTTAGGAGCCTCACCAAGGCCATGCGGAGCTGAACGTGACGGGCTAACAGCTGGTGCCCTCAAATGGTCAGTTCCGTCCTCAGAAGGGCATAATACGAGGAGCAGACTCCGAAGGCGCCACTGAACCCTGCCACGCCGCCCAGTGGGGGCGTGTTCACGCTCCCGGGGCAGCGCTTCACGTGGGAGAGGAAAGCAAGGCGGCCTACGAACCCCTCACTCCCCTCCTGCACCAGCCAAGCGCGTCTGGCCCCGGACACGCCCCCCGGACGAGGCCTCCAGCAGGCTACATTTAGAGCTGGGCTGCGGGCATTGGGCTACCGGCGTTGGAAGTGCGGAGGGCGACGAAGCCCCTTCCGCTGTTGCCCGCAGCTGTTCCAGGAGCGCGCAGCATGGTATCCAGGACGGGCGTGGGCCACCCGCCAGGAGCCCCCAGCTGTGGCCCCGCTCACCTTGCACTTGAAGCCGGCGGCGGGCGGCAGTAGCTCCCGCAGCAGGCCCTTGGCCACCTCGCGACTGGCCTCCTCGCTCACGAAGTGCAGGTTAAGTACCTCGTGTGCCTCGAACTTGGCGAGGCGCAGCAGCGAGCGCAGCGCAACGCGGGCCTTGGACTGCAGCGCAGCATTGTGCTCCGCCTTGGTGAACATCATCAGCAGGTGGTAGTCCACCGGCCCGGCCCCGCCGCCCTCCAGGCTCTTGGCCTTGGCGCCCGCTGCCGGCGCCACAGAGCCGCGCGCCAGCTCCGGCGCAGGCGGCGAGGGCGCGGCGGGGGCCCCGGCGCGGGCTTCCTTCAGCCTCTTGGTGGCGCTGGAGAAGGTCTCCCGACCCGAGCCCAGGTAGTAGAAGGCACAGACGGCGAGCGCCGCGGCCAGCAGCAGCGCGCAGTAGTGGGAGCGCACAGCGCCCAAGCGCGCCATGGCCCGAGCGCATGGGGACCCGCCTAGGAGAAGACCCATGCGCCACAAGCAGGCGGCCCCAGCAGCCGGGAATGGGTCGTGGAGACCAGCAACCCCGCAGCCTCTTAGGGGCCGCGGCGGCAGGCGGCGGCCATTGTGGAGGCGGGGTCGAGCCGCCCACAGCCAATGGCGGGTGCTGGTGCGCGGAGAGGCGGGGTCGGGGCGTACCCGGAAGCCCCTGGGTCCTAGGTTCAGAGGGATTGGAAGCCGGAGGGTTGGCGGGTAGGCTGAGAAGTGGCGCTGCGATGTGCCCAGCACCGGAGGCTACACGCCTACTCTGGGCCTGAAAGGAACCTTTGGTTAGCACTCTCCCGGATGCAGTAAGAGGGAGAAGTTTTGTCTCCTGAACCCTGCGTCTTTCCTGGTTTCCTGGAAGCTTTACACATCGTGAATGGGGCTAGGGGATTTAAGCTAGCACGGTCCTAGTAGTGCGGTGGAAATTGCCTCCCCAGCCAGCGGCAGAGGGGGCTGCCTGCAGGGGGACCTCGCGGTCATTCTCAGAGCCCTCGCCGAGTAACGCCTGAGATCTGTTCCTTTGTGGTTTTCAGACCGACCTCAACACTTTACAAAGGGCCTTAACCGAGGCTCAGTAACTTGCCCACACACAGCCAACGGCAGTTTGGACCCTCGAGCTGGACACGGCCAACCGGAAACTCATTAATTTCGATCTTCTTTAAATTGATGATATACGATAGTGTTGAATTAACCATGGACAAGTAGTTTGCATGTCTGAAAGAAGTCAAAGTGCATGGACGAATACACAGACTGATCTCTTACCAGTTTGTGATGCCATGTCATTACTTCTCAAAGTGTGAGTGAAACCCACCTTTCCCAGAACTACAATTCATCTATTAAACTTCACTGTATTTGAAAGTGAGAGATCAGCCTTCCAGCGGTCAGTTCACTCCCCAAATGCCCGTAACACCCAGAGCAGAGCTGAAGCCAGGAGCCAGAAACTCTCCATCCACCCAACCAAGTACTTGACATGGCCTGCTGTCTCCCAGGGTGCACAGTAACAGGAAGCTGGATCAGAAGTCTTAGGTGGGACTGGATCACAGGCATCCCAGGCAGCCACTTAAGCCACAATGCCAGTCTCGCATCTCATTCTTAACACTTGCTCCTTTCAGTTGCAGCAGCTGAAACAGGCCTAACAAGTTCAATACGTACAACTCATTTTGAAAAAAACCAGTAACAGACAACACTATGAGGTAGAAGTATTTTATATTCAAGGAAATGCAGACTTAATTACCCAAGTCTAATCAGCACCTAAGGGAGCCATAATCTCATTCCAAGTCTTACTGCTTCCCCAGACCCAAGCTTTTTAAAACCAGTTACTCCAGCCCTGTTTCAGCACCCAACTCTGGTTAAGAGAGCAAGCTCTGGAGTGGACAGTCCAGGCTGGAACATGAGCTATGCCACTCTAAGTTGTTAGGCTTAGGCAAGGCCCTGAACTGCAATTACACCATATGTAAAATGGATCTAATACTAGTGTTTGCCTCAAAGGGTTATGAGAAAAAGGATGAAAAGCATTACAAGGGGCAGGCATTGTGCTGAGGCTGAAGCTGCCGCCTACAATGCTAACATCCCATTTGAGTGCCGGTTGGAGCCCTGCCACCTCCACTTCCAATCCTCCTACCCGCTAAAGTGCCTGGGAAAGCAGAAGATAGCTCCAGTGCTCCTGCCCCTGCACCCACATGGGAGACCCAGATGGCGTTCCAAGAAGCCATCTGGGGAGTGAACCAGTGGATTGGAGATTTCTTTGTGTTTCTCCCTAACTCTGCATTTTCAAATAAATAAATCATTTTTAAAAAATTGTAACTGTGGTTAATGCTTCAGAAATAATAAACGATGCTACAGACACCAAACCTTTAAAGCCTAAGTATCGAACATGTACAATAATAATTTAGCACCTGCAGCTTTTCTGGAGTATTTATAAATACTCAACTCCAAATCTCTATTAAGCCATTAATACATGTCTTCCAGAATTTCCATAGCAACATCTATAGCTTTTATTACATTCTAATGGGGCCAGCACTGTGGCACAATGGGTTAAAGCACTGGTCCGTAGCACCGACATCCCATATGGATGCCAGTTATAGAGTCCGAGCTGCTCCACTTCTGATCCAGCTCTCTGCTGTGGCCTGGGAAAGCAGTAGAAGATGGCCTGAGTCCTTGGGCCCCTGCATTCGCGTGGGAGACCTAGAAGAAGTTCCTGGCTCCTGGCTTTGGATCACCTCAACTCAGCTCTGGCTGTTGCCGCCATTTGGGTTGTGAACCAGTGTATGGAAGACCTCTCTCTCTCTCTGGTTCTACCTCTAACTCTCTTAAATAAATATAATAAATCTTAAAATTTTTTAAAATGTAAACACATCTTAAACTTTAAAAAAATAAACATTCTAATTACTAATAAATTACATCTATATCAACAAGGTATTATTTCCTTCTGCCACTTATTCTAGGGTTTATTCAACAAAATTTTTTGAGAACTTTTTAAGATCACTGACTCCTAGGATTTGTGGAGTAACAATATTACATAGGAATAACAACATTACATAGTAAATCAGGAAAATACTCAGGCTAGTTTTATTTCCATTGGAGATGATCATTCCCAGCTCTTTGCCCATAAAGAAAAGGTAATGTTACACCTTCTGAAGTAAATTGTTCACTGGAAACTGAAACAGTAGTTCAAGATAGCCAGCCAGGGACAGACACTGTGGTGCAGCTGGTATAGCCACAGCCTACGATGCCGGTATCCCCAATGGGTGCCAGTTCAAGTACGGGCTGCTCCACTTCCCACCCAGCTTTCTGATAATGTACTTGGGAAAGCAGCAGAAGATAACCTAAGTCCTTGTGTCCCTGCACCCACATGGGAGACCCCGACAGAGTTTCAGGCTTTGGCTTGGCCCAGCCCCAGCCATTGCAGCCATTTGGGGAGTGAACCAGTAGATGTAATATCTCTCTTGGTGTCTCTCCATTTCTGTAACTCAAATAAATAACAAATAATAAATTTAAATAAATAAATTTTTAAAATAAGTAAACAATATCTTTTAAAAATAAATAATAATATATTTTTTAAAAAAAGATAGCCAGCCATTTATTCAATGCATATTGGGTGCCTACTACATACTAAGTAAAATAGCACCTAGAGATATAAAAAAATTAAAATCTCTGCCCTCAGAGAGCATGCATTCTAGCAGAACACAGACAAGAAAAAGTATGCAGTGTGTCATATGATGATATGTGCAGTTTTCTCAGCATCAAATTGACGTATCTGGGTGAATCAAAACATGGTTAAGTGGACAAAGAACTGTGGTGAGCAAATAACCCTTCAGTTCTAACTTCAACTTCTCTGATTTCTGGCCAGAAGAGATTTGGTAATTGGTGTTTCCTGTTGTGTAATGAGCACATTTGTGAAGTTGGACAAATTGTCCAACCTATTCTTTCCACCTTAGACTTGGTTTACATGTCAATGCCTACATGAACGGTTTCTAAAAACCTTCTCATCCAGTGTCAGGACTAGGTACCATCCTCAATGACTGATTCCCAAGGGCCACCTTATCTCCTACTCTGCTCCCTCCTGTCTCTGCTGCAAGAACACAAGACCCCAAGGTTCAGAACAAGAGGGAGGTCTACTTTTCTTACCTAACAGTACCACATTAAATGCACCTCAAGATATTACCAGCCCACAGAAACAGCACGTTCCCTTCTAGGAACTGATCCTAAGGAAATAATTTATAATTTACTAAAATATTTAGCACTAGGATAAGGCAGAGGCAGGTTTTTGACGGCAAAAACTGGAATCAATTTTCATCAATTAAGTGATTAACAATGCAATCATTCAAAGTGGTATATTCAACAAACTGCAAGTAGAAATGTTTTAGGATAATGGAGGGAAAAACCTATAGATTAGACTCACGAGACATATTAGCCAACTGTAGTATGTGGAACATATGCGATTGATTTGAATAATCTATCTGTAAAAAATCACATTGGAGATGAGAAAATATGAACACTGATTACAGGTTTTTTTAAATATTTATTTATTTGAAAGTTAATAGTTACAGGGGCCAGCACTGTGACGTAGAAGGCAACAACCGCGCTGGCATCCCCTATGAGCACCAGTCTGTGTCCCGGCCACTCCTTCCAATTCAGCTCTCTCCTACGGCATGGAAAAGCAGTACAGGATGGCCCAAGTGCTTGGGCCCCGGTACCTGTGTAGATAACCTGGAGGAAGCTTCTGGCTTCAGGTCAGCCCAGTTCTGGCCATTGAAACCATTTGGGGAGTGAATCAACGGATGGAAGACCTTTCTCTATCTCTGTCTCTCTCTCTGTAACCTCTCAAATAAATAAAATCTGGAAAGGAGGGAGGGAGGGAGGGAGGGAATCTTCCATCTGCTGGTTCACCCCCCAGATGGCTGCAACAGCCAGAGCGGGGCCAGGCCGAAGCCAGGAGCCAGGAGCTTCTTCCAGGTCTCCCACGTGAATGGCAGGGACCCAAATACCTGGGCCATCTTCCTCTGCCTTTCCCAGGCCAACGGCAGGGAGCTGGATCGGAAGTGAAACAGCCAGGACACGAACTGGCACCTGTATGGGAGCCAGCTAGGCAAGCAGCAGCTTTACCCATTATGCTACAATGATGGCCCAATGACTTTATCTTTAAAGTTTAAGGAAGTGTATGATTCTTTTTTAAGAAATACTGGATAGTTTCTGGGTGAAGTATCTGGGATTTGGTTAAAAAATAAAATCCAAGGAGGGGAATAGTGAGTGAGAGCCTCAATAAAACAATGCTAGCCAGGAACCAATGGATATGAGTATTTTTCTCTTTACTCTTTACACATTTGAAATTTTCAATAAAAATTTTTTACAGTCTTCTTATCAACTGAAGGAAGCAGATTAACAAAACAGTACGATCCTTCTGAATAATTCTATAAATACACAAACCCAAAGGTCTATATAGGGAAGACTATGTGTAAAGAAAGCAGGTTTTACATGCCAAGAAAGTAAGTTTCTCTCTTGGCACTGTCCAACAGGACTTCCTGTGATGACAGCTACTCTGTGATCATCCCTTTTCAAAACCATCACCAGCTACGTGGTGCTACTGAGTTCTTAAATGTGAGAATATGACTGAGGAACTAGATTCTGTTTTGTCTCCCTTTACATAATTAAAATGATTCCATTTTGAGCAGCACAGATAATAGAATTATGGATGATTATCTTCCTTGTTTTTTTATCATTTGAACATTTTTCTGTAAAGGCACTGTTGATGCAATATGGAAAATGAAGGGTATTGGCTTTCAAAGCATTTACTAGATTTCTCTTCTACACAGGACTCTTGTGAAAATGAAATTAAGCTGAATAAAGTCAGGTTCCATAGAAAAGTTTATCTGTCTGCTTTCAATTATTAGAGGAAAGGCAAAACCAGGCAATTCATTTCCAGTTCAGTTTTTCAACACTTCATTCCTTAATCCCCAATTCATATAAAAATACGCTTTTGTTTCTTGTTTAGTTACTAAAAGGAAAGAGAGTAAATGCACTGCCTAGCTTAGGAACTTAAACAGATACATCAATCACAATAGAAAAAAACTAGTGCAAGGGCCAAAAAAGAGGCTTTTGCACTTTAAGTCAATGAGTTAGGGGTCATCAGAACTCTTGTGATCAAACAGATCAAAAGAAAAAACTTAAACGATTAGGATGGATTTCTTGATTGAAATAATCAGCAAATGGGATCAACATGTATCAATTTTAAAGGGCTGGAAAAGAATACAGTATCTTAAATATAACAGATATGCCATACTAAGTATAGTTCACAAAAAAGTAGAAGTCTGAGCATAAAAGAACTATGCCAGAAGTGAGAATTTTATTGACTTATTATTGCAATTTTTCAGCATACAAAGTACTTAATCAAGTATATTTACAATTCTTACATAATGTACATTTTAGAATAACTATAAAGATATTGTACTTTGCTCCATTTACAATGACAAACTACAGTAAAACTACATTCATTAATTAGATACAAATCCTCTACATACTAATAAAAAGTAAATGGAGTGTTGGTTATACATTCTTTAAAAATACCTTGTCATGGGTAGCAAGAAATATTACATGTAATAAGTCTTTATGACTGGAATGATCCAGAATACCACAAAGCACAAGTAAACACTTATGGAAAAATAGCTCATCATTTCCAAAAGTTAACTTTTCACCTTTGTGTAAAATGGTGCCAAACAATCTTTATAATGTGGCAAGCTTTCCTTGCTTAAAATTAACACCCAAAAGAGTGTTAGGGAGTTTGAAGAAAAGTGGGAAAATCTAGACAATAAGTAATGCAAAGACCAATGCAGAGAAAAGATTATTTTAACAAATCTAGCTTTGTACTCCCTATTATCACACTTTCAGTGAATAAATACATATGAACAGAAAAGAGATATCCAAAAAGCCATATTTAGAGTTGTCCGGATCCAGATACACTGAACCCATGCCCCATTTAGTTATCTCTCATTTGGATGCATCATCCAGTAATTGAGAAGGATATGCTGAATTAAAATTGCTTTTTAAATTTTTTTACTTTCTCTAATGTTTACTGAAAAAATACAAAATTTTCTACAATTTTACATCTTCAAATCTCCATCTATTCCTTCAAACCTCAATCCAGGTTCTCCAAAATATTTGGAGTCTTGCCATGAGCATACAAGGAAAGCTGGCAGTCATTATCAGATTGTGATCCTTTACAATGATTTCAAATCGTATCATGATACAAGTAAAGTGCCTCTGACTGTCAGTCAGTCAGACCTGGGTTATGGTGTCAACTCTGTCACCAACTATCACAGCAAATGACTCCCCCACCCCTATAAAACAAGAGGAGCCCACAGGATCAAAAAGCAGACAATGTTGACAATCTCCCAATAAGAATCTCAGAAGTCCCACTGTGAGAATCAGGTGAGATAAAGTAATGTCAAATTACACTGTAAGTAGCAAGCAGTATACAAAGGGGTGCTGTTATATTTATAATACATATTTATGTTACATTTAGTTTTACCCCACTAATTTTATCTGTGAGGAACCCTGAATCCAAAAAGGGTAGTGACTACTGGTCTGTGCTCTTTCCACTGTATCATGCAGTTCCAAAGCCATTCAATGCTATAAAAATGTACCATGCCCATGGTGTTATCATACAAGAGTTAATCTGACAACATAAGAGTGATATTAGAATATGAAATTATTCCAAATGGGATATCTTACAACATTTTGGTTTGCTGTGATCACATTGAACATATGTAAAATTGTGTTTTTTTAAAAAAATACCGCTAAAGTATGACAAACTTAAGATGTTCGATTGTGAAGGTATACATTTTTTCCCCCAAAATACACTCCTAAAGAACCAAAGTACATATTCCAAGTCAAGTTTGTTTGTTTTGGTGAGTAAACACCGAAGTTCATTAAAATCGACGCTGAAGACTAGTAAAAATTAGATAATACTCTAATGTGGTAAATCCTTGGAAATTTTTGAATTTCTAAAGATTTTATTAAAGATAACTTCTAGCTTTAGATTTTTAAACATTAAATGATGCAAGGAAGCACTGCAATTAAACTGTTCAATTACCTTTAGCCTAGTTCTAATATGAAACTGCATTTTATAAACTCTTCACAGGTAGTATTACTATTCTTGCTTTGGCATTAATCCAATTTTTAAGTTTATGAGCTAATGACAATAAGCTAAAAATGTAATTAGGAATCAGAAACTAATGTCAGCAGATCAATTATGGAAAGAAAACAAAGGGCAATCACAGGGACTAATGAAGCCCAAGAGAATGTTTAACACTGTTCACACTGTAATTCCTCATCATGACTGAACACTTCTCAGCATAACTAAACTTGGATTTGTTACATACTGTAGAAAAGCTATTAGCTGACACAGCTAAATGCACCTAAGAGCCAACCTACCTTGTAACTATTAATTTAACTTAAAACCTTGCTGTTTACTCTATCATTTCTGCCAAATTTAGCCCAAACTGGATACCAGCACATTCAAGAAACCAAGCCACAGAAATATATTTCTGTATTGCCAGCTTCCCTGCAATATTAAAGATTTAAATTTCTCTGAAGATATTCAGAATAATGATCATCTTTAGGGCACTAAAATATATTTCTAAACATTAAATTTAAGGAGATATTAATTACTGCCATATTAACAACCCATGACTCAAGCCACAGGAGTTAAGAGTGTCATAAGCAACTGCCTTCACAATCACACATATCTCAGAGGTGTATGGAAGCACCGATGGCTGGACCCAAAAGGAAAACTGCCTAGACTTCCTCAAGGTCAAGAGCTTTAGGAGTGAAGCCCTGGGATTAAACAGGAACAGGCACTACAAAGAAGAAGTGAGGGCTTTCTTTTCACTTCTCTTTCTTCTTCTCTTTAACATATTGCTTTTCCTTGAGTTTCTGGACAACTAATATCCAAGTACATTCTAAAAAACACTGTTGTTCCAAATCAGGTTTTTGCCTTTAGATAAAGTATCTAAAAGTCTATCTTTGATCTATGACTCTGAAGTGAAACAAGAAAGATTTAATGTTCTTGATATTGTTCTAGTTAAAATACAATGTTTTGGAAGTTAGCATTTCCTCAGAAATAATTCACAAATATATTTTATTCTTATCCAACATATATTGACCATTACTAAATAAACATTAATGTATCCAAAAAGGCCTAGGTATGGACCCTTTTCTGTGATATAAATTTATTTAAGTATAATTCTTATTTAGATAATGATTTAGTGTTTCATCAATTTATAAAACTCTACTTATCGGGGTAAAATGTTAGAAAATTTATTACCTATCCAATTAACTACAACTTCTCTTTTGCAAGTGTAAAACCCTCATGTAGAAACTGAGTATCAATAATATTATTTACAAATAATTTTAACGGGTTAAATTTAATTATTGACAGCATTAGAAAGGTACCATAAGGCAAATTATCTAACTCTTCTATACTTGCCATAAGATATGTCAATCAAAGGTGGGATAAGACTAATTTGTAACATATAATGGTAACTAAATATACTGATAATGTATTGGAATTTAAGGGTTTGTAATTCATATAAGCAAATATTGAAGCTATATACATGCTGTAATTTAAAAGAATGTACATTGCTTACAGTACACAGGATGGAAATCAAAAGCAAGTTTTTGCTGTATACTTTAGTGTAAACTAAGAAAATATGGGTCTTTTTTCTACTTTGTATAAATTTTCCTTTCACCAACAGCAACAGCAATAATGTTATCTTCAAAAGGGCAAACCTCAAAATAAAAATGCTCTATATTATTTTTATAAATCAACTTTTTTCTTTGAAAGTTATGTTTTGATGAAAGCATAATTTTGCAACATTCACGTAACCTTTGAAACAGTTTTATTATATCAACAAATCTGTTAGGGTTTTAGGAAATCAATCCAACAATGAAGAACTATAACTTCTGAACTGGGATTTTTTTGATGGTTAAAAAAAATTAACAGTTTCTCTTCTGCTTCATAGAAAGGACTAAATCTAAAGGACTGAACTATGGTTTACTATACAGCTATTATATGTATGTAAAAGTATCAGGCAGTAACCTGTCATCTAAGGAATCCAAGGGCATTCATGAGCAAATGGGGAAAGCATAATCTCTAGTTTCAAAATGAAGTCATACATTGTGTGTACAACACGGAGGCTACCAAAAAGAAAAAGCACATACACCTATTTATGAACCACCAAAAATCATCATGGAAGCCAAAGAAAGAACACATTCTTGAGGCAGGCGGAACAGCTGGCTCCCACTTGATGCAGACATGCTGGACTGAATGATCCCACGCTCGACGCATGGAAAAAAAAAAAAAATCAATGCTATCATCATCCCCCTTGACCAAAAAAAAAGAGCAAGAGAGAAGAAGATTCTGTCTAATCTCTTTGTATCCTATACCCTACAGTTAGATGAAATCTAGATTCAACTTTATTAAAAATAAACCCTTTAAACAGGTTTTTAATTTTTTAATAAAATAGGTCCTATAGTATTAGGGTCCTCTCCCAACTACTAGTTGTTTAATTTATAACAACATCAGTGAATGGGTACCTTTTCTCCAAACCATTCAATATATAGCAAAATTAAGTAGAATTAATTCAGTAAAAATCTGTGAATTTTCAGTCATGGTGAGGGTCATCAGGTTTCTTATGTTCCACCTTCTTAAAAAATTTCAGAATTTCTGTGAGTCCTGCTGGAAACGATTTAATTTCTCTGGATTATTGGATGCCATTTGGGAAAAATCACGAAAAATATCCTGGTACGTTTCATCACCTGCATGAAAGTACAATAAGAATGAATTTAAAATTTATACAATTAAAGTACTAATAAACAACAATTTTTATGACTACTAAATGTCTTATAAATCATTACATTAAAATTTTATTCAGATGAATATTTTTGGAAGAAGAGAGTAACTAAATATAAATGCTGGAAAAGTATTTAATGAAAGGAAAAAAAAACTATACCTGAAAAAAGCACCTCAGATGCAGCCACAGTGGAAAGTTCAGAGTTAGAAAAGAACAAAGATGCAAGTGTTTTAAAGCAAGGTAAAGAAATACATTTATTAACATGAGAAATAAGTCATTCTAAATGAGTTAGAGGAAACAAGACATTCTTCAAATATTTTCCTTGATAAAGGTCAAAAGAAATGACCAAATCAAACACTAAAGTTCCTGATGGATGCAAGTTATTAATCAACAAGACAAACTGATCATCAGATGGAAACAACTTTCCTATTTTACTATTATATTTTAATCAAATTTAAATTGAAATAACACAATGAAGTTAATTCTTTAATGGTTAAAATTAACACACCTAGTCTACAGCTTACTATGCTTAAAATGGAAAATAGAAAATGACTATCAAATCATAGTTTCATATGTAGTCAGAGTGTTTTGTTTATTGTAGATCTTATGAGCAAGAATACTATGATAAAATGGGAATGAATACCAGTGATCACCTGTTAAATTAGAGGAAAAAGAAAATGAACACACACAAATATGCTCATAGAGAATATTCTATTGATATTATAGCACAGTGAATACTGTTTTTCTTGCCATGAGAAACTAAATATATACAGATTAATTCATCAGAAAAAAAAATCTTATTTTTAAAACGAATCATTCACCATGAATGCTTCCTGCTAAACACTAGCTTCACACAGACGCTTAGCATAATTCTGTCCTCAGAATTTAGACCATAATATACTGTTTTAGATAACTATTGTTGTAACATGATTTTATAATTATTTTCCAGAAAATACCTTGCACCCATCTTATAATAAACTCATTGACACAGTTGTTATTAATAGTGCAGTAAGTTTTGTCAGTTTTTAAGAGGCAAGATTTGTGAGACAACAGATATCATACCAAAAGCTAGAGAATTAGAAAAATGTTGGACAGAGGTAAAGACCTAGCAAAAATGTCTAACAGTATAACCCAAGATTTCCAATAAAAATTTTTAATATTTTTATTTGCTTTTAATATTTAGTCTATATAAAAGGCAATTTATTAAAATCTCTATATAGTTTTCATTTAGCCCTGGAAATTTATTCATGACCTGAATCAATAAATTAAATCTAATCAAGCAACTTTACAAAGGAAAAAAAAATAGAATCTTAGTAGTTTGGTTGTGACACCTAATTCAAATCATTACTACTAAAACAAAATAAGGGTTGACATTCTGTAACAACTGGTGACACAATCTATTTATACCTATGAATTCTTAAAAGTTTACTTCCACATTAAAAGACAAACTACAGCCTTTCCCATTTTTAGTCATTCTAAAAGATAACAAAACAAAGAGAGCAACAATAAACTTTAGGAAGTTAACAAACCATACAAATATTCTAAAAATTTTAGATGTTAAATGAAAATATTTAAAATATTTATTGTAAACTTTATAAATATTTTTAAAATATTATTTAAACAGGATAGTCTGGAATTTTACTTTCCAAGAAAAGTGTAAAGTGCCGATTATAATACAAAAATACCACAATGATTGTACCATTAAACACCAAAAGTAACTTAAAAGGCACACATTATACATTCAAGAGGAAATAGAAAGAAGGATCTAGCAAACACTAATGCCAAACGGTTTACAGATAGCACCAAATGAGCATTCTTAAATATAACAACAGTACAATGGCAATATATGGCTTCTACTATTAGCAATGCATATTTTTATGACAAGCTGTGGGATTTTTTTATGTTTTCCCAGTTTTTGTTTTTAAGTCATCTAATACCTATTACACAAGTACATTTTAGTAGAACCATTGTACCATGCAAAACAAACTATAAGACCTTTCATTCACTGAACTAAACACTTCCTTGAGGGAAAATGTTGGCGCTATAATAATCCTTGGTTTCACTGACTGAATACATTTGAAAAGTTACTACAATACAAAAGGAAGTTTCCACCTTCATACACACATACACACAACTTTTTGTTAACAGTTTCTAACAAAACAATTAGTGCACTGTTAATATACTACCTTTCTTAGACCTCAAAATGCGTGTCAAAAGCAAATATTACAACAACAATGACTAAGATAGTTAATACAGCAAACACAAACTGAACTTCATTGTGATTACTTAAAATTTAAGTATAATTTCAATCACTTAGAATTTCTCACAAGGCAAACATAATTTGTCTATACTAGAACACATAAATAAAACTCAGAATATGCTGCCCTGGAATATTATTATAAATGATAAACAACTAATCATCCAGTATTTGTAATACTAAGCATATTCTTTAGATTACTTAGCCACGTTCCAGTTCCCTTCAGAGAGTTAACTCTTCTATGTGCTTGGAGAAATTGAGGTTTTTAAAATATAGACTGTTGTGTTTCCACTGAGAGTGCAGATTCATCTTTAATTTTTGGTATTCAGAATACTCATGACAACAGCAGTAATGGTGGTTCAAGAACTGGCCAATTTTGATCCCTCAAGTGGGGGCACATGTGAGACTCACCCCAAGATGATTAAATGCATAATCTTGCCCTGAGTTGGCAATACCTTCATTTTGTAACTGAGTAAATCAGTGATTCCCAGTCTGCCTACTACATGTTCACATAACTAGTAGTGGACCCCTAAAGCACTGTTCTCAACTGGCTGAGGACCTGCCAATAATCGAGAGTCATAGGACCAGAGACTGTGGGAATTACCAAACTGGTCTCCAACAATTAAGAGCAGAATGTGCCATTTCCCTCATCCACACAAGCCTCCCAAGAGTTGTAGGCATGCCTGAGGAAGGACATTGCCTTCTTTCAGAAGATGTATGTTCTCACATTGCCTTGAAAAAAAAAAATAGAGTGTCTCAGGTTCTTGGAGTTGTAGACAGAAAGTTCAGAAAGGAGATTCCCTAGAAACAAGTCCACAATTGCCAAATATTATATCTGAGTCTTTCAAATGATAGAGCTCCTCATTATCAAAAGAATGAAAATACCTGCACTTAGAAATAACCTGGAATTCTGAGGTTTTTCTTTCTATTGCTAGGATAGCCAAAATAGGATCCCAATAAAACAATTAACCAAAATCTATGAGAAAAACTTTTAGTGATAAGCAGAGGAAAAACCATGAGCCAAGCACATCTGCTCTCCAAAGATGCATAAAGGGAAAAAAAGCAACCAGAAAGCAATCACTGTGCCATTTAACCATGTCACCTGTATAAGCATAAAATTATTCTGCTCTAAATATTAGGCACTGTGAATGAATTAAAAGCACAATTAACTTTGAAACTGATCCTTAAGTGGATCAAGAAGTCCAATTTTATTGTGATAACACTATTTCCAGAATTCTGATCTATTTTTTAACCTCAAAACTAAAATTTGAGAATGGGAGGAGAGCTTGTTTTAAAATGCTTTTTTTTCTAATTTTCATTAAGATAAATTAGAAATATCCATGTTTCTACTATGCATGGAAGGGATTACTCATATACTTCTGGATAAACTTAATAAATATACCATAGTGAAAGAGACATGTGAATACCAAATGGTGAGAGCCAAAACCCAAGTAATTGGGGTGGAACCAGATGGAGGTGGCAACAACCCAGAGGCCCTGACCTGTCAGTCTTCCCACTTCCAGAGAAGAGCTGACCACTGACCTTTGCACTAATCACTTGGGTGAACTTCAGCAGCACACACCTTAAGGAAAAGAGTAGCTCACCAAACATTTAAGTTTAAAATTTCAGGGAAAAAAAATTATCTAACTTAAAATCTTGATGTTCTCTCTTATCTCAGGTCATATCCTTTGAGCATTGTTTATTTTAAAGTGCTTAAACACAAAGGCCTCAAAAACGGCCCAGTAATACTATCACATACATATATCTGTTATAAAATTATAACTTATGTAAAATCTGGCATTCAAGTTTAAAACAAATGGGTGAAATCCAGGATTAATTCTAGAGCTTCACCCTTAACCAGTACTCCTCTTCATGGAATATTAAGAGTAAGCAGTATTCTACGATCCATAGGATTAAAGCAGGACACCTAGATTGGAAATATCTAGTTCAAGTGCCTCCATTCTCAAAATTCTCACTTGTTCTCTATTAAATTAAGCCAAAAAGAAGCAGCCAATACTGTTCTCTAAGAAAAGAATGCCCCCAAACTGATATTATATATTTATCTGGCTAAAATAAAGTAAATGACTTTAAACTAGCATAAAATACAGAGATTTTAAAACCCATTTAAACAAGAAGAATAAAAGATATTATCAGGCCACTTTTAAATTAATGCATCAATATTCCCCTTTTTAATTCAATTAAATGAATGAACACTGTCAAGTCTTTTAGTCATAAATTCCTGAATTTTTTACTAATATGTATATGAATTTAAAGCAGAATAGTAATTCATATATTCAAATTCATGAAATAATTATTCTCTTCTTGGTGAAGAATATATCACCAGCATATGTTCATCAAAGACGGGAATCTGATCAGCACACATTTTCTTATTTCTTGACATCTTGACTCACAGGTGAAAATTATTCAAAATGTAACTTGAAATGATCATGAATTAAGATTTCTCTAATAAGAATAAGTCAACTTAGCCATTAGGTTCACAAAATACTGGTCTAAATACTTGCAGTTATCCAATAGATGTTATACAACTGCTTGAGGCAAAGCTAACGATAAAGTGAGAACTTTTTCCTCAACCTTTTAAACTGATTCCATTCCCTTTGTGAACTTCTCAATCTACTGGTATATTTTTATCTTAAATCTTCAAATCATTTTCAGATAGGCATACAAGACTCATCAATAAACTTTTTCATGATACTTTCCATACTGACTCGTTACATATCAAACACATGATTTGTCTTTTTCCCTGAACACAATTCATAGAAATTCCCTGAATAACAAAAAGAAAACAATTTTGTTATATTCATTTGACAGCTAAAAAGAATTCCAAAAAGAAACCAACCATTTTGCTGCTGTAAGTATATATAAAGAATACTTTTATCATTCCATTCACTTCACTGGAATGTATATGGAAGACATCTGTACAGCAGATAAAGTCAGCAGCCGGACTTAACTATAGCAAGTCAAGGGGTACTGTAATAGGAGTAATTAAGGATTTTTAAAGGCCCAAGATTAGCCACCCAAGAATGTAAGAAGTACAGTCCATACCTAACAACTCACAATTTACAAGTAAGTTATAAAAACTAAGTTGTCATGTTGGTTTGCTAATGAACTATGAATCTTCCAACTGTAAACTGATAAACTCCTGAATGCATTTCTTATACTGCATTTCAGTATGATTATTAGTAGAATATTGACCTGGCTGTCCATAAAGTCCTTCGGATTCCCGCATCTCTTCATTCATTCTTGCTAAGCGTAACCTAAAAGTAAACAAAAAAATCTTTTAGATGATTCGTTCGTAAACAAATGAACTATATAAGCAGGTAATACATGTATTAATATAATTCTTTTTCTTTTACCAGTATTTGCCACTAAAATAAAATGGCTTTGGGTTTATCAGACCTTGCAAAATGAGATATAAAATTATCTCACAATCAGAGAATTCTTATGAGAAAAGACAATGAAAGATTTCTGACAAGTACATTCCAGTTCCATTTAAGCAGCATCCCTGCAACAAGTCCAGCAGCATGCTTCCTTCAGACTCCAGAGGATACCTGGCTCCTACCACAACCTGTCAACAATTAACTGCCAACTGGTGAAATTATTGCTTCTCTTGTATGAAAGCAATAGGTTGTTCTAAGTTCTCTGGCTCACAATGAGGTGAGGGAGTTTCCAAGGTTTAAATTGCAGGTGCTATCTCTAAGTACTGGGAATATATTCTGATTCACAAATATTATGAAAATAAATGGGGCTGACACTATGGTGTAGCAGGCAAAGTCATTGCCTGTGGTGTTGGCATCCAATATGGGCCACCAGTTTGAGTCCCAGCTGCTCCGCTTCTGATTCAGCTTGCTGCTAATGTGCTTGGGAAAGCAATGTAGAATAGCTCAAGTCCTTAGGTCTCTGTACCCATAAAGGAAACCCAGAAGAAGCTCCTGGTTCCTGGCTTTGGACCAGCCCAGCTCCAGCAGTTGTGGCCATTTGGGGAGTGAACAAGCGAATGGAAGATTTCTGTCACTCCCTCTCTCTCTCTTGATCTGCAACTCTGACCTTAAAATACATAAATAAATATTTTAAAAACTAAATAAAATTAAACAACTATGGGATACCAAGGTTTTCACAAGGCTACCATATTGGCTATCTTAGAATTACTCATCCTGGCAACTGAAGGAAAACATGTAGCATTGGGGTAAGAAGGTAAGTATTTCCTCTTTTCATTTTTTCCAACTAACTTTGAGCAACATTTTGAAAAAGACAAATATTGTCTCTCCTACTTTGTACAGCTTGCCAGTCCTGCTGAGCCAGTAAATACCCACTGCCTTCTAGGACCTATATCACCCTCTTCTGACATCTTCCCTCTGGCTATAGCAACATCAGACACGGACTTTTCCTAACCTTCAAGGTTCCACAACTCCCTTCATCTGTTCACTCAATCACTGTATGAATTAACGACAGCTCCATAAGTTTTCCTTTGGCATCCTTATTTTTAGAAAGAGTCCTTTACAAAAATTCTTAAGTGAAACCTAAGTCTTTCCACAAAATGAGAAAATCTAGACAACTTGGAAATCGATATTTTTGAGGAAGGGGATTACTGTTATATAGGAATTGCCTTAGAAGTTCCCAGGTTACTTTCCCTACAGTATCTTTTCTTTAATAATTTATTTGTCTCATATTCTAACTCCACAATAATTTAATAGTTCTGACTTTCCTACAATAGACTTCACAATAACAGTAATTCAAGACACTGAGTACAGGGAGTTGGTTTTGCTGTTTGATTTCATTAATATGGCAGGGATCAGAGATGGATGACACATGGCAAGTCAAGGATTCTCATTGGAAGCTTAGGAGTTCAAGGCAGCCATGGGAGTTTGTCTAAGTGTCTGAGATTCAGTAATGTAGATGGGCCTACTTCTACTCAAAGGATGAAGGATCGTAATTCTGGGCTTCATGTAGTGCAGAATTGACTAAGTAAATAACTTCATACAAAATATGCTTGAGGTTTCTTACGTAACAATGAAGTACATGTAATAGCCACATTTCTAGATTACAACTGTAACAAACTAGTTTGATGTAAATCAAAGCAAGACTTCAAAATTCTTTCTCTAACAGATCACATTCAATTTGATTCAAACATTCAGAAACATGTATTTTTATCATAAAATTTATCAGGGGGTCGCTGCTGTGGCATAGCGCCTCCAGTGCCAGCATCCCATATGGGCGCCAGTTTGAGTCCCAGCTGCTCCACTTCTGATCCAGCTCTCTGCTATGGCCTGGGAAAGCAGTGGAGGATGGCACAAGTCTTTGGGTCCCTGTGCCCACTTGGGAGACCCAGAGGAGGCTCCTGGCTCCTGGCACCTGGCTTTGGATTAGCGTGGCTCTGGCCATTGCAGCCAATTGGGGAGTGAAGCAGCGGATGGAAGATCTCTCTCTCTCTCTGTAACCTCTGACTCTGACTTACAAATAAATAATCTTAAGAAAAAAAAATTATCAGGTGCAGGGTTGGCAGTGGAGGATGGCCCAAGTTCTTCAGTCCCTGAAACCATGTGGGAGACCTGGATGGAGTCCAGGCTCCTGGTTTCTGGCTGGCTCAATCCCAATTATTGCAGCCCTCTGGGGAGTGAACCAGCAGGAGGAAGATCTCTATGTCTCTCCCTTTGTACCTGCAGCTCTGCTTTTCAAATAAAGAAATAAATCTGTTTTTTAAAAATTTAATCAGGTGTTTGTGTGAATACTTTATTAAGAAAAAAAAAGCACAAATTCCTGTCACTCTGCAAAGGCAATGCAACTTCTCTACTTACAATCTTTTAATTCTCAGGGCACTAGAATAATTACCCATTATTCTACCAATCTCAAATCTCTCCCCCCTTAGAAATATACAAAAAATTAAACAAATCATTTTAGAGAACTGGGACTTGAACTAGCACCCATATGGTTTTCTTTTTCTACTAATGAAGCAGTAGAGCAGAAGTGGCTAAGAAGAAGGGTTTCAGAGTCAGAATTCTTGGTTTAAAGTCCCAGCTCCACCAATTATTAATTCCTCAAATTATCTGTAGCAAAGCTTCCTTATTTATAAAATGAGAAAATGTCTTACAGGGTCTTTATGATAAACAAGCCAGCTGTTCATTCATTTACAGTGTTTACATTTAATGTACTTAGAAAAACATGTGGCATATAGTAAATGCCAAATTTAAAATTCACACATTAAGTATAAAACTCTATGTTAACAGCCTGTACAAATAATACATTATATGAAAAATATTTGAGTAGAAGAAAATACTTACAAGGTTACTATATCAGCATTGGCTGCTTCTACAGCTATGCTCAAAGGGTCTTTCCCTTCTTCATCAGTGGCATGTTGATTGGCACCTCGTTTTAGAAATAAACACACCTGCCTGTTTAAGGAAACAGTATTTTTCAGATATTTACAACAAGGAAAAAAGTTAATATTTAACTTAAAAAATAAAAAGTTCTACTTAATTAAAAAATAACATTTTTATTAAGAAATTCTTAATTCATTCTATATTTATTAAATACTGACTAATAATAAAAATTTACCAAGACCAGTCTCAAGATATTTTCATATACATTTTATTTAAAGTACTATATAACATACTGTGATGTATAAATTATGATCCCTACCCTCAAAGAATATCATAAAAAATGTGATGCTATGACATAAAAAATAAGTAATGCTGGCATCCAACATGAGTACCAGTTCGAGTCCCAACTGCTCCACTTGCAGTCCACCTGCCTGATAATGCACCTGAGAAAATAGCAGAAAACGGCCCAAGAATCTTGGGTCCTTCCACCCACTTGGAGACTCAGTGGAGTTCCAGGTTCCTGGCTTCAGCCTGGCCCAGCCCCGGCAGTTGTGGTCATTTGAGGAGTGAATCAGCAGATGGAAGATCTCTTTCTCTCCCTCTCTCTCCATAACTCTGCCTTTTAAATAAATAAAACAAGTCTTCTTAAAAAAAAAAAAAAAAGTACTTGAGGTTTTGCCATCCATGTGGGAGATTTGGATAAAGTTTCTTCTACTGGTTTCAGCCTGACCCAGACCTAGCTGTTGCAGGCATTTGGGGAGTGAACCAATGAACAAACGATTTCTGTCTCCCTCTCCCTCTTCCCTCTTCCTCTCTTTCTGTCTCCCTACATCTCAAATAAAATAAACAAACATTTAAACATATATATTTATACACTTCTGAAAAAATGGGCAAATGGGGTCTACAAAATAGGAAGAATTATGATAATTTTAGAAGAAATATACAGACTAGGTTAAATACTTAGATAAGTATAGAAAATTTTTATGATGGAGTTATTGAATTGAATCCCACTGATGATATAGGGAAAGAAAATAAGCTATACTAAAAACTGAAGACACTAAAAAATAAATTTAAAAAAGAAAAACCAATTATGTTGGGTACCCTGAGGTGTTTCATTTAAAAAGTCAGCTATGATAAACTTTTCATATAAAGTCAAGATTTATTTTATTTATACTTACTAAGAGAAAGTCCATTTTCATGATTTTATTGTTCTATGAGTCTTAATATTGCTCCAAAAGCCATAATATCAATAGTCCAAACTAAGAATTTCATTTATAATTTGACTTTAGCAACCCTATGGAAAAACTAGCGATTCCAAAGTTACAAAGATCTTCCAATACAGGCTGTGTGTATGTGCTATGTAGTTAATGTAATGTATGTGTACATTTATAAATACACACACAGAAAAGAAGTCTGACAAAATCATCATAATTTCAGTCACAGAAGAGGTATTACAACTGACCTACTTAAAATGATCTAGCTAAGTTAGGTAAGTGATGCAGTACCAAAATCTAAAAACTAACAATGGCTTTTTAAAATTTTTTTATTTAGTTTAAGAGACGGAGCAGACAGTTCCCATCTGCTGGTTCACTCCCCAAATGTCCATAAAGGATGGCATAGGGCCAGCCTGGCCAGATGGAAGCTGGGCACCAGGAACTCAATCCAGGTCTTCCATTGCATGTCAGGGACACAACTACTTGAACCATCAGCCATTATAAGCTGACTTCTAGGGTACATATTAGGATAGAATCAGGAGCAGTGTCAGGACTCAAACCCAGGCACTCTGATCCAGGACACAGGCACCCCAAGCACTGTGTTAACCCTAGGCTAAATGCTTGTGCCAACCACAGGTTTTTTCTGAACAAGAGTCTTTAATGTTCAAATTCTATCATACTAGTAAAGTCACATGAATGTACTCCTTTACAAACTCTACCAAGTGACCTTAACCTCAGAAAAAGCTAACTAGTGTTTCAAAATAATTTTCAAATAAAATCTACTTAATTATTTAAGCAATCTAGTTACCCTGTATGCCCTAAGACGGTGGCATGGTGCAGTGGTCCCCGCCCTTGAACATCTCTTTGGTTCACATTAGCACCATTCTGTAGAAGGAACTCGCATGTCACCAAAGAGCCCTTAAAGAAAAAAGGAGGGCAACAATGTACAAAAAGAAACAACAATACATTTCTATTTAAAAGCAATGCAGTTTTATTTATGTTAGTCAAATAGCATTTCTATTTCATTCTCCCTTCCCCCCAAAAAAATAACTCCCAGGAAAAGCACAGAAATGATAAATTGTTTTATTTTCTTCCTAAGAACTATTTCTAGTAAGAATTCATTTGCAGTTTGTGATCCAACAAAACAAACTACTACTTTCATTTTCAGATTTTTCTTCTACTTAAAAAAAAAACTGAACCAATCAAGTGATTTCCAGATATCATTACCAGCCCCATAGAGGCTTCTTCTGTTTTCTAATCCATCTATTAATACAAATTTTAAAAAACGCTAAAAGCATCTTGAACTGTTTTTTTTTTTTTTAATGTTTTACCACCACCAAAAAGCTCCAAGTAAGAATTCATACCCCTAATACAGCCTGAATAAGTGGTGTTGCTTTGTTTTCCTCTGAATTAGCCCAGTTCACATCTGCACCATGAGCCAAAGCCTCAGCCATTTTTGGAAGATTTTTTTCATATGAAGCCCTGTAGAGCTGAAGTCCTGGATTAAGATGTTTAGAATCGAGAAACACAGAAGAATCTTGCCTTTCTCCTTCTGTAATGCAAACACAAATACAACAATAAAAGTGGGCTCTTGGTGAGGGGATGGTAGGTACTGTCTAATAAGTACACAGTTCTGCAGGATGAAAAGAGTTCTATGGATATATGCAGGCAAACATGAATGTATTTAAATGCCACTGAACTGCATTCTTCAAAATGGCTAAGATGGTAAATCTTCAGTGTATTTTAAAAAATGAACTAAAACCACAATGTGAAAGCTGTGACATAAGAAACCATTAAACTATCCTAGAGTGTCACACAGATTATCTTTTTTCTTTTTTTTTTTTTTGACAGAGTGGACAGAGAGAAAGGTCTTCCTTTGCCGTTGGTTCACCCTTCAATGGCCGCCGCGGCCGGCGCATCTCGCTGATCTGAAGCCAGGAGCCAGGTGCTTCTCCTGGTCTCCATGGGGTGCAGGGCCCAAGCACTTGGGCCATCCTCCACTGCACTCCCTGACCACAGCAGAGAGCTGGCCTGGAAGAGGGACAACCGGGACAGAATCTGGCGCCCCGACCAGGACTAGAACCCGGTGTGCCGGTGCAGCAAGGCGGAGGATTAGCCTAGTGAGCCACGGCACCGGCCTCAGATATCTTACTAGCTATAGACTATTCATTCCCTAAACATTCAACTTTTTTTTAAAAAGACATCAACTGGCATGTCATCTTGGCCAGTATCCAATGAATTAAAAATAGGGTATATTACTAAAAACTTCGACACAAGAGGGAGCTAGAATTCCTAAAGAAATTTTACTACCAGGGGTCGGTGCTGTGGTGCAGCGAGTTAACACCCTGGTCTTAAGCGCTAGCATCCTATATGGGCCCAATTTGAGACCAGCTGCTCCACTTCCAATCCAGCTCTCTGCTATGGCCTGAGAAAGCAGTAGAAGATGGTCCAAGTCCTTGGCCCCCTGCACCTGCGTGGAAGACTTGGAAGAAGCTCCTGGCTCCTGGCTTCGGATCAGCACAGTTCCGGCCGTTGCAGCCAATTGGGGAGTGAACCATCGGATGGAAGACCTCTCTCTCTCGACCTTTCTGCCTCTCCTCTCTCTGTGTAACTCTGACTTGCAAATAAATAAATAAATCTTAAAAAAAAAAAAAAAGAAATTTTACTACTAGATCAAACCTCACTTCATTCCTAGGGTGATTCAAAACCATCACAATTTGCACTATGACCAGTCAGATAATTTGAAGAATGCTTATTCTCTTGGATATTCTATAAGATCAATCACTTAAATCATGAAGGAAAGAATGTAAGCATAAAGCACAGGTTAAAAAAAAAAAAAAACTAACAGCGACAGAGTTTCTGATCTCTTTCTCCTGATTAAAAAAAAACGGCTAAATGGAAGGATAAGGAATAGTAAAGATGTAGAGTTCATGTGGATTAACAATTACACTAAGCTACCGGCACGGCACTTTGAGCACATATCATGAGGCTTAAAGAATGTAAAACTAGGAAAAAAACTTCCAAACATGAAAAAAAAATTGCTACTTTCTCAGTTAACAATACAATCCAAAAAGACTAACCACTTCCTATAGAAACTACTTAATCAAAACTAGGCATTTACCACATGCGTGTTACTCAGTAATACCAATTAACACTGAATTTCATAAAAACTCACCAGGCTCATATAAACTATTGGCTGACACTGTGGAGGGTAAAGATTCTCTTCCATCATCAGAACTCTGCTGGATTCCACTGTCATTACTTTTAACTGTTTTAAAGAAAAATCAGCTGGTGATTAAAGTTCAGACCATTTAGAAAACAGTCTCCCACAAGCAACAAGGTTTTAAAATGAGCTTTTACACATAAACATGAACTCTGCCACCACCAACAGAATACATTTAGTACTATCTTAATCCTTTTGTACACTTAGCTTATCAAAATATAAGTCAATCACAAAGTCTAAAAATGAACGAATTTATTTTCAGAGTTGCAACACCTCTCGTTATCCCATAAAATGTCAGGGATAGTGACGAGCTTGGCTGATTGCATGACAATAAGTAATGTGTAATTCTGAGACAATGTGAAACAGCTAAAGAGATGGCCACACCGCACAATGACCACTGGCACAGACTTGGAATGCTCCACAAGAGTAGTACTTACTACTACGCAGTTTTGAAGAAGTATCAAAGTAGGAGAAGAGTGAATCTAGCTCATCAGGACAGAACAGAGACTCCCGCCTGGCCTCGTCGCTATTTACAGCAACCACTGGGGACATGCAAGTTAGCAAAGCACAGAGCAGGCCATAAGAAGGGAAAAGGGCAGGAAAATACGTTACTGGGAAAAATTTAGGAGGAAAAATAGGAAGGAAATCAGGTAATTAATCAGATACTTAGGGCTCTTAGCATGATAGATTTATAGTTAACATCTCTGCTTGCATTTTAGGCAGTTTTACTCCTTAGAATATACACATTACCTAGAAGTGTGAATTATCATGGCACTATTTAAATTTAACTGTTTTAAAGGCATAAAAATTCAGTTTTTCCTTAGAATATGTAGAAGAAGACATGATTTTAGCATTTAAAAATGTTTATAGCAGCTACTAATTCAGAGATTATGATGTGATTTCAATTTAAGGACATCTTTATCTACACACCAAGGGAGTTATAATACCTGAACTCTGGATGGATGTTCTGACTTGGTCGCCTGGCCCAAGTTTAGGAATGCTCAGCCTCTTTTCTTCGCTATCTTTGGAGACAACCTTTTTTTCCTGCTCAGGAGGTGATGATGATACAGAATATTTATCCACAAATTTCCTTTCCACATATTTTGCTTTGATATATGCCTCTTTCTCCTGTCTGATATACATAAAAATGTCATCATATTCTGCTTAATCCCTTAGCACAACTACTAATCATTAAAAAGAAGTCATTATACATGGAATACTTTAAAATAAAGTCACTGAATACAATACTAATGAAGCTGATGTTAAATATGCTTTCCTTCCAAATATTTAGTGAGCTATCATTTCACATTCAAACAAAACACAAAAAATAAGCTAACTGAAAACCCATAAGTACTAACACAGTAACTGTTCACTCTTTTAGCGCCTGTGTTCATTCATTTTTATAAATACTCCCTCATGCTTTTTGAGGAATAAAAATCTGTATCAGGAAAATTATCCAAATTCATAGAAATTAATTTCATTTTTACTCTAAGAAATAATGTCATGTACTGAACTATCATCAGTGGTTACCATAATTTTTATAAGGCAGCTACTTTAAAACAATACAACATTCCTAATTTAAGGCAGAAGGAGGAAGATATCATTTAAGTTTTTGATCTGTGCAATAACCATAAAACACCAAGCCTGTTCTGTACTTTTTCTTACTTATATCCTTTTAAAAAGCTGATACAGGATATTCCAAGGTCTGAAATAACTCAAGAGTCATCCTTTAGCAAATAATTAATATCCTAGTTTAGATGATACTGGTTTAAAGAGCAGTTAACCTTAAAATCTTAACATAGGATTGTGACAACTAAATTCTAATGCCAAAAGTAATCAAAATGGGGCCGGCGCCGCAGCTCACTAGGCTAATCCTCTGCCTTGCAGCGCCAGCACACCGGGTTCTAGTCCCGGTTGGGGTGCCGGATTCTGTCCCGGTTGCCCCTCTTCCAGGCCAGCTCTCTGCTGTGGCCAGGGAGTGCAGTGGAGGATGGCCCAGGTGCTTAGGCCCTGCAGCCCATGGGAGACCAGGAAAAGCACCTGGCTCCTGGCTCCTGCCATCGGATCAGCGCGGTGCGCCGGCCGCGGCAGCCATTGGAGGGTGAACCAACGGCAAAGGAAGACCTTTCTCTCTGTCTCTCTCTCTCACTGTCCACTCTGCCTGTCAAAAAAAAAAAAAAAAAAAAAAAAAAAGTAATCAAAATGATTAAAAACAGCATTAGTAACAAAAATTATGACTTGAAGGCAATGATCCTTAGTCACTTTGTTCAATGAGCTTCCTTATATAGAACTGAAAGTATAATTTCAAACAGCAATTAAGCACTATCCCCTACCAGAGATACTTTCAAATATCTGATGAACTAAGTCAAACAATGTAAAATGATTCACTGTAGATAGAAGAAATTTGATCATTGAAGGCATTAATGAAAAGAGTATTTCTGAACATCTATTAGTAATAGGACTTAGGACTACTTTCACTGCTGAGAGCTTTTACATTCTAGAGCCTTAAATTTTAAGATTCTCTCATCCAGAGACTATAACTGACTCATCAGCTTAATAAAATTTAATTATCTATTTAACATACCCAAGAAGTGATAGTCACATTTGAATAGAAGCACTAATGACTGTTTTCTACAAACTCTGTCTAAATGCTATTTATCAATTATGGTGAAATAAAATCATAGCTGTATTTTTTATTAGAAAAAACAAAACAGAAAAAGTGTCACATTAAGGAAACAGAAACAATACCTTTGTCCTGGTTGTGGCTTCTTTATTCCCATTTTTTCCACGTTAGCTTCATAAACTCTGTTTATAACATCATTCCCCAACTCACACATAAGCTGTTTGGCAGGAAATAGAAAAATAAGCCATAAATTAAAAGTACTTAAATAAGCTAAAATCTAAAAATACTTAAAGGCAGTACATCTAATTCCCCTGAATATTCTACAATTGTTCATTCCAAAAAGAAGGTTAACTTTAAAACAAAAGGAGACAAAGACTGAAAATAATATTATTGCCATTTTTCACCAGAATTGCTCTCCTAGAACATTACCACCCCTTGCTGATTCTAGCTGCCTAGATATAGACAAACATATATGTATTGTGTGTGTGTGTAAATCTATATATATATATATATATATATATATATCACAACTATTGTATCTGTATATTCACTGCAGGGCAAGAACTATGACAATAAAGCATTATTCATAAAGTTAAGGTATAACAGGTAGTAGCCAGTTTTATGATGTTAAAAACTAAATATCATTTTTTTTCCCTTACTTCCACTTCCTAAAACTATTCAAATCCATCAGGCTTAACAACTTTATTGGAACTATTTCTGGACTTTTCCATCTCCTTAAATTCTATCTTCAAATTAGTTATATGTTCCAAAATCTTTTAGATTCTCCTTTCTGCCTGGTTCATTCATCTCTTTAATTGTTTGAGCTTTCCTTACCTTACGAAAAGATTACATTACATCTGTAGCCTCTTATCTAATCTTACCACTTCCAGTTGTGCCCAATTCCAGGATTAACCACTAGATCAAACTATGCCAAGACATAAATCACCCGAACCATTTCCCTGAAAAATCATGGCTGGGTAAAATGCCATATGTGGAAGTTGCAGAATATAGAGGTTAACGATGGGACATGTGAGATGGTGGGAGAGAATGGGTCAGCCTGAGATGAGAAGCAAAGTCTGAGCAGGGCACTCTGACAGTATATACCCAGCAGGAAGGAGAGAATGATTCCTTTCTTCCTTTTCCTTACTCACAAGCCCTGGTAGGATCTATTACTTCCATTACATCACTCTTGTATTTCTCTCTGTTTCTCTCGTTGACCCCACAGCCCAGCTACCCTCTTATGAATTTTGTATGTGCCATCTCCTTTCTTGCAAAATTATTATTGCCAGTTTGAGATACCATATTTTTTAAAGATACTGATTTTTATACAATAGCCTTTTAAAAATTTGCAGTGGTGGGGCCAGAGCTGTGCCGTGGCAAGTAAAGTTGCCAACTGCAGTGCCGACATCCCATATGGGCGCTGGTTTGAGTCCCAGCTGCTCTACTTCCTATCCAGCTCTCTGCTATGGCCTGGGAAAGCAGTAGAAGTGGACCAAGTTCTTGGGCCCCTGCACCCGCATATGAAGATCTGGAGGAAGCTCCAGACTCCTGGCTTAGGATCAGCACAGCTCCAGCTATTGTAGCCAGTTGAGGAGTGAACCATCAGATGGAAGACCTCTCTCTCTCTCTCTCTCTCTCTCTCTCTCTCTCTGCTTCTCCTTCTCTATGTAGCTCTTTCAAATAAATAAATAAATATTAAAAAAAAATCTGCAGTGGTACTGTGAGATAACACATACATCAGTGGATGAGAATAAGTAACAAAAATTAACCCTACCTGGAAAAATTTAATGTAGAGCAAGAATTAAATAATATAGTCATGGGAAAAGATAGGAAAGTTAGTTAAGATAATAGAAAAAGTGGGATGTCCCACTAAGCAGGGTTGGGCCTGGTAAATACACGGATGGGAGAAAAAGTGGGACGCCAGCATTGTGGCACATGCAATGCCACATCCCATATGAGTGCCAATTTGAATCCCAGCTGCTCCACTTCCAATCCAGCTTCTTGCTAATGAGCCTGGGAAAACAGCAGAAGATGGCTCAAGTACTTGGGCCCCTGACACTCACATGGGTGATGGAGTTGCAGGCTTCTACTTTGGCATGGCCAGATGGATGTAATTTCTCTGTCTCTCCCTCTCTTTCTTTCAAATAAATAAAATAAATCTATTTAAATAAAGAAGAAGGGGCTGGCACTATGGCACAGCAGGTTAAAGCCCCAGCCTAAAGCACTGGCATCCCATACGGGTTACAGTTCTAGTCTGGGCTGCTCCACTTCCAATCCAGCTCTCTGCTATGGCCTGGGAAAGCAGTAGAAGACGGCCCAAGTCCTTGGGCCCCTGCACCAGCATGGGAGACCCAGAAGATGCTCCTGGCTCCTAGCTTTGAATTGGCACAGCTCCCCCCATTGTGGCCATCTGGGGAGTGAACCAGCAGATGAAATTCCTCTCTCTCTCTGTCTCCCCCTCTCTGTGTAACTCTGTATTTCAAATAAATAAAATAAATCTTTAAAAAAAAAAAAAAAAAGAAGAAGATGGCCCAAGAATGTGGACCCCAGCCACCCACATGGAAGACTGGATGAATTCCTGGCTCCTGGTTTTGGTCTGGCCCAACTGGACCACTGTGGCCATCTGGGGAGTGAACTAGTAGATAGAAGATCTCTGTGTCTCTCCCTCTCTATCACTCTTAAAATCAATGATAAAATAGAAAAAGTATCAAGAGTTAGGCACACATTTTATACTACAAACCAAATAAATTCACATATAACAGTGTTTAAAATTCTAAAATCATACAATGCATTTTTTTCTGACCACAACGGAATAAAGCTGGTAATTAACAACTCAAGAATCTCTAGAGGAGCCAGCTCTGTGGCACAGTAGGCTAAGCCTCTGCCTGTGGCGCCAGCAACCCATATGAGCACCAGTGAGTGAGTCCTGGCTGTTCCTTTTCCTATCCAGCTTCCTGCTTATGGCCTGGGAAAGCAGTGGAGGATGGCACCAGGGCTTGGGCCCCTGCACCCATGAGGGAGGCCTGGAAGAAGCTTCTAGCTCCTGGCTTCGGATTGGCTCAGCTCTGGCCACCGCAGCGACTTGGAGAGTAAACCAGCAGATGAAGGATCTCTCTCTGTTTTTCTCCCTCTGTCTGCCTTCAAATAAATCAGTCTTAAAAAAAAGAGAGAGATAAAAGAATCTCTAGAACATATACAAACACTTGAAGACAGAACAACATGCTCCTCAATGAACAGTGAGTCATAGTAGAAACCAAAAGGGAGGGGCCAGCGCCATGGCACAGTAGGTTAATCCTCTGCCCATGGTGCCAGCATCCCATATGGGCACTGGTTCAAGTCCTGGCTGCCCCTCTTCCAATCCAGCTCTCTGCTATGGCCTGGGAAAGCAGAAGATGGCCCAAGTGCTTGGGCCCCCACACCCACATGGATAGCAAGAAGAAGCTCCTAGTTCCTGGCTTCGGATCAGCGCAGCTCCGGCTGTTGTGGCCATCTGTGGGGTGAACCAACGGAAGGAAGACTTTCTCTCTCTCTCTCTCTCTCTCTCTCTCTCTCTCTCACTGTCTGTAACTCTACCTCTCAAAAAAAAAAAACAAACAAAATGTTTAAAAAAAGGGAAATAAAAAAATTTCTGGAAATGAATGAAGATGACAATACGACATATCAAAACTTATGGATACAGCAAAAGCACTGTTAAGAGAGAAGTTTATAGAAATTGATGCCAACATAAAGAAACTGGAAAGGCATCAAATAAATGAGCTATCAATGCATCTCAAGGACCTAGAAAAACAACAAACCAAACCCAAAATTAGTAGAAGGAAAGAAATCATTAAAATTAGAGAAGAAACAAAATTAAAAGCAAAAAAGAGCTATTTTTTGAAAGAATAAACAAAATTGATACATCATTGTTACAATTAACCAAAAAAAGAATATGCAAATCAATAAAATCAGAGATGAAAAAGAAAATGTAACAACAGATAGCACAGAAATAAAAAGAAACATCAGGAATTACTATAAAGAGATATATGCCAACAAATTGGGAAATTTAGAAGAAAAATGGATCAATTCTTGGACACATACAATCTACCACAATTGAGTCATTAAGACAGAGAAAACCTAAACAGATCAATAACAAAGACGGAGACTGAATTAGTAATGAAGACCATCCCAACAAAGAAAAGCCCAGGCCTGGATGGTTTCACTACTGAATTCTAACACTTTTAAAGAACTAATTCCAATTCTTTTCAAGCTATTCAAAACAGCTGAAAGGAAGAGAATCTTCCCCAAACTCTTTCCATGAGGCCAGCATCACCTTAATTCCTAAACCAGAAAAATAGAACTGTAGACCAATATCCCAAATGAACACAGATGCAGAAATCCTCAATAAAATACTAGCTAACCAAATCCAACAAGACATCATAAAGATCATTCACCAGACCAAGTGGGATAATTTATTCCTGGTATGCTGGGATGGTTCAACATTCACAAATCAATAAATGTTATACATCACATTAACAAACTGAAGAATAAATACCATATTATCATCTCAATAGATGCAGAGAAAGCATTTGATAAAATACAACATTGTTTCATGATGAAATTCTTAAGCACACAATCAAGGCAATTTATGACAAATTCACAGCCAGCATCTTACTGAACGGGGAAAAGTTGGAAGCATTTCCATTAAGAACCAGAACCAGAACCAGACAAGGATGCCCACTTTCACCACTGCTATTCAATACAGTCCTAGAAGTTCTAGCCAGAGCCGTTTAGGCAAGAAAAGGAAATCAAACAGATATAAATTGGAAAGGAGGAAGTCAAATTATCTCTATTTGCAGATGACATGATTGTATATATAGGGCATCCAAAAGACTCCACAAAGAGATTATTGGGACTCATAGAAGAGTTTGGTAAAGTGGCAGGATATAAAGTTAACATACAAAAGTCAATAGCCTTTGTATACACAGACAATGCCATGGCTGAGAAAGAACTGCTAAGATCAACCACATTCACAATAGCTACAGAAAATTAAATACCTTGGAATACATTTAACATAAGAGGTGAAAGATCTCCACGATGAAAATTACAAAACATTAAAGAAAAAAATAGAATAATATGTGAAAAAATGGAAAAAATCTTCCATGTTCATGGATTGGAATGATCAATATCATTAAAATATCCATACTACAGAAAGCAATTTACAGATACAATGCAATCCCAATCAAAATATTAATAACATTCTTCTCAGATCTAGAAAAATGATGTTAAAACTCATATGAAAACACAAGAGACCCTGGAATAGCTAAAGCAATCTTATACAACAAAAATAAAGCCAGAGGCATCACAATACCAGATTTCAAAACATACTTCAGGGCAGTTACAATCAAAACAGCCTGGTACTGGCATAAAAATAGACATGTAGTCCAAGGGAAGAGAACAGAAACTCCAGAAATCACTGTACATATTTAAAACCAACTAAATCTTTGTCTAAGGAGCTCAAATTAATCCCTGGAGAAAGGACATTCTCTTCAACAAATGATGCTGGGAGAACTGGATATCCACATATCACTACATTCCTAAATCTGTATATGAAATCCATGTAATTTGTATACCTTAAATAAAATTAAGAATTTTATAAAATGAGGGCATTTCACTCAAAAGTCAATTCTATAAAGTAAAACATAATGAGAATTCCCTATTTTCCAAAATTTTTATTTTGTATATTACTATAATTTTCTTATAAACAGGCCGGCGCCGCAGCTCAATAGGCTAATCCTCCGCCTGCGGCTCTGACACACCGGGTTCTAATCCCGGTCGGGGCACCGGATTCTGTCCCGGTTGCCCCTCTTCCTGTCCAGCTCTCTGCTGTGGCCAGGGAGTGCAGTGGAGGATGGCCCAAGTGCTTGGGCCCTGCACCCGCATGGGAGACCAGGAGAAGCATCTGGCTCCTGGCTTCAGATCAGTGCGGTGTGCCGGCCTCAGCGGTCATTGGAGAGTGAACCAACGGTAAAGGAAGACCTTTCTTTCTCTCTCTCTCTCTCTCTCTCACTGTCCACTCTGTCAAAAAAAAAAAAAAAAAAAAACTTAAAAAAGATATTATAAACAGTAAAGTTGGGAAGAATATTTGACAAAATAATAACAGAGAGAAGATGGTTGTTATTGTCTTGAGGTAATTTTCCTTTTGTGTGCTTGTTACCTTTAGCTTGTCTTTAATACATGTTATTTTAATTAAAAAATAATTAAAGGCTTATAAAACTTGCCTTAACTGTATCCAATTATTTTTTGTTCCTAAACATAGTTGCCCAAACAGAGAGATTTCCTTCTTTCCTCCCCTTAAATTCTAGAATAAAGAATTACCAATGGAAACCTAATCTCGGTATTTGGCACTCTAGCCCATCTTTCATATATTCCCAAGGAATTTTCTTAAGATTCTATTTACTGCCCTATTTTCAGGTTTCTTTTTTACAATGTAAATTTTATTTTTTTGAAGCTCTACAACTGTCTCATCCACTTGACGGATTAATTTCACTCTCCTCTAGAAAGTCCTGACTCAAACAACTTCATTTCTTAGAACCCTCTACACTAATCATTCTCTCATTTGTTTGTTTGCTTATTTATTTATTTAAGAGACAGAAAGAAACTCTGGTCTGCTGGCTCACTCCCCAAATGCCTACAATAGCTGAGACTGGGCCAGGAGAAAGTCAAGAGCCAGGAATTCCATCCACGTCTCCCACAGAGGTGGCAGGGGACCAAGTACTTGAGCCATCACCTGCTGCCTTCTCAGAGTGTACATTAGCACAAAGCTGGAATCAAGAGTTTGAACTAAGATTATTAGGTGCTGGGGCCAGCGCTGTGGCGCAGTGGGTTAAAGCCCTGGCCTGAAACACCAGCATCCCATGAGCACCAGTTCCAGTCTCGGCTGCTCCTCTTCCAATCCAGCTCTCTGCTGTGGCCTGGGAAAGCAGTAGAAGATGGCCCACGTGCTTGGGACCCTGCACCCGCGTGGGAGACCCAGAAGATGCTCCTGGCTCCTGGCTTCGGATTGGCGCAGCTCAGCTTGTTGCGGCCATCTGGGGAGTGAACCAGCAGATGGAAGACCTCTCTCTCTGTCTCCATCTCTCTCTCTCTGTCTTTCTAATAAATAAAATAAATCTGTAAAAAAAAAGATCATTAGATGCTTACAGCTGTTATCTAATTCTTTTTTTACATTTGCATTCACTCCCTCAACATGACTGAAAGCTTCTTGACTATCTGAAACCATCTTCTAATAGTTTTCTATCCCTCCAATGTGGATAGCACAGTGCTATTTATGATTCTCATCTGGTGAATTAATTGAACACAAAGAAGCCTATAGTCAGACAAGTTCTCTTCAACAAGTCAAAATGATGTAAACCATTTTCTCTTTATAATTTATTTAAAAGTATTTCCAAATATTTGGTTTAAAAGTTTCAGTCATTTTTTTAAGATACCAAGATGTGTTTCAGGGCCAGCACTGTGGCACAGCGGGTTAACACCCTGACCTGACGCGCCGACATCCTATATGGGCTCTAGTTCAGGACCCGGCTGCTCTACCTCCGATCCAGCTCTCTGCTGTGGCCTGGGGGAGCAGTGGAAGATGGCCTGGGTCCTTGGGCCCCTGCACCCGCATGGGAGACCTAGAGGAAGCTCCTGGCTCCTGGCTTCGGATAGGCACAGCTGGGTGGGGAGTGGACCATCATATGGGGTACATCTCTCTCTCTCTCTTTCTCTGTCTCTCTCTCTCTCTGCCTCTCCTCTCTCTGTATAGCTCTTTCAAATAAAATAAATAAATCTTTTTCAAAAATGTACTTCAACTAAATTTCTCATCTGAATCCACCAAATTCTTATCTACACACAAAGCTAATGCAGGAATTAGATTTTTGTCCCTCATCCCCTATGTTCTTCCCCTTTGAGTTCACAACAATTCATGGAATCTATCTAAATAGGGTTTTAGCTGAGAAGTCAATTCATCACTTTCATACTTTCATTTAGAAATTTCAATGACACAATAATTCCACAAAGTAAATTTACTTTACATTAAGTGACAAAGGTACCAGTTTATCTATAGATTGAAATAAAGACACAAGCAGATTAAAAACACCATTTTCTGATAGAAATAAATGTAGAATATACTCTAATCCTATTCTACTTTCTACAATATGGTAAACTAGATGACAGGAAATAAATTCACTGTAAGGTATTCTGTAAATCTTATCAGAAATCCACTAATAATCTAAAAGTATTAAAAATATTTCCACGGATATGAATCCTCAGACACAGAGGAGAAAAGAAAGGCCTGGTTTGGTGACATCTATCCTGACAAATGTCAATTTGCAAATGGTCCTATGCTAAAATAACCCAATGGTGCCAATATGCTATACTAATCCATTATGTCACTTACTAAAGCAACAAGAAAGTACTTCACAAAATTTAGGGAGAAATGGAATCAAAAGAAAATATATATCATAGAAAAACTATACATGGATTTCAAAATAATTTTGAACCAACATTAATTCATCTTCTGGAGAAGTTCTCTCCTATCTTTTATATTTTTAATATGAATCTAATTACAAAAGATGGCACAGAATCTGATTTTTTGAAAAAAAAAATCACAAAAATTTAGGGACATTGATTTTCTTAAAGAACAAACTGACTTGCAGCTAACAATGCTACATAAACATAGCGATTTTAAAAATCTATTATTAAAAACACCAATTTTCCAGTCTCAGAAGTTTTCCAGTACAAGAAGTTCATTGTCAGCATAAGAAACTCATAAATTTTTAAACTGTTCACTTTTATGTGAAAATACAAAATATTTTTATGTAACATTTATTTTACCTTTAAAAGTTCAGGCTCCCAGGTGTCTAAAGTTAAAGATCGCACTTTTGAAAAATGAACCCCAAGACTCCTAAGTGGAAAGAAGAAAACTGCATTAATACATAAAACTATCAAGGCACAGTTTGCATATTTATACAAATTATTTTTCTATTTTAAAGTGGAATGGGTTCTCATACAGCCTGCAACACACATTTAAACAGGGATGATCATCTGATTAATTATAATGAATAGTGCATAGGGCCAAAGCTGTGACACAAGTTAAGCCACCATCTCATATGGGCACCGATTCAAGTCCCCACAGTTCCACTTCTGATCCAACTCCCTGCTAATACACCTGAGAAAGCAGCAGAAGATGGCCCAAGTCCTTGGACCCCTGCACCCACATGAGAGACCTGGAAGAAGATCCTGGCTCCTGGCTTTGGACTGGCCCAGCCACGGCTATTGTGGCTATTTAGGAACTCAACCAATCGATGGAAGATATCTCTGTCTGTCTGTCTGTCTGTCTGTCTCTCTCTCTTTCCCTCTGCCTTTCAAATAAATAAATAAATCTTAAAAAAAAAACTAGTATACAAAAGTTCTCAGAAGCACTTTACAAACCAGAACTTTATCCACTTTACAAAAGATACAAAATGATAGTTAAATTAGAGAAGTGAAAAAGACCCTCTAACAAATGGAACATAATAATTAATAACGTATGTTTATCCAAAAGCAGTCTCTCACTCTGAGCAGGTATACTCACCTGTGAATCCCAGAGCACTCAATGCACAAGGTGATGCCTAAGTTGATGCTGGCCCACCGTGGATCTGCCAGACCACAGTCACAACAGCTAGCATTCCCAGGGATACACTGGACCCGCTGCAGTGCACTTTCTCCTTTTAATAATTTCTCTTTTGACTCATTTCCAGAATCTAGGCTTCCTGTGGATGGAGATGATTTCTTATCCAGCTTCTAAAAGAATTAAGAATTATTGCTCTTTAAAAAAAAAGATTGTAATATCAAGTTGGACATTACATGCTCCAAACAAAGGCTTCCAATCAATAAATTAAAGGCCTATCCTGGGATAAAACAGGGCACTATTACAGGCACTGGAGATTCCAGGATGAAAAGATGCAGGTTCCTAAATCAATGGATGTTTAGTGTTGTAGGGAGAAACATATAAACATGTATATATTAAAAATTAAACATACACAATGAATATATAAACAAAATAGAAAGATAGAGAAGAAAGGAAATTCTAGTCTATCATGCAGAATGGGAGCCAAAGGGAATAGATAAAAGACTATCAAGACTCAATAATAAAATAAATATTATTATTTTATACACTGTTTTACCAATGAATTATAAGTAAGCTATTTTAATTAATGTAGTGAATAACTAGAAAAGGTACAGTCCTATATAGTTAAATACTAAAGAACATATCTACTGCCTAATTACAATTATAGAGTGAATCAAAAAATACAAAGTCTAAAGTTTCAAGGGCTATTAGGTAAACCAGGAAAATAGCAAAAGATGTCTAATAAGCAAAAAGTTAATTTTTAAGTGTATAGTGAAGTCTATACCAATAAGAAATAGTATTTTATAAGCATTGCTGTATACATAGAAATAATGATCAAATACAAAGATGTGGTTCACAAATCCCAAGCAATAAAAGATAAGCCTATAAAAAAGTCTTCTGGTATAAAAACATTCTAACCTTAATAAGACAGCAGTTTAGTACAAAATCATTAGAAAAATAATTTGGGAGACGGGTATATGGCACAAAAAGTGAAGTCACTGCTTAAGACCCCCACATCCCATATCAGAGTGCTGGTTCAAGTATCGACTACTCCGCTTCTACTGCACCTGGGAAGCAACAGATGATGGCTTAAGTACATGAGTTCCTGCTACCCTTACATTGGAGACCCAGTTGGAGTTCTTGGCTTTTGACTTCAGGCAGGCCCAGTCTTGACTATCGGAGCCATCTGGAGAGTGAATGAGCAGGTAGAAGGTCTCTGTCTCTCTCTCTCTGTCTCTCTTTGTCTCTCTGTCTCTGTCTGTTTCTGCCCTTCAAATAAATAAATAAATAAATCTTCATATATACAAAAAGAAAACATATTTTTGGCTCGTCTTGCCTTTCCTAACAAAGTGATCAAAGCGAATTCAACAGCCACTAGGTAGGGTCTAGCAAGCTTAAGTATGGAGACAAGGTATTCCAGAGACAATGAAGCCAGGTGAGAAACTTATCTATAGACGAGTGAAATCCTGAGAATGCTGCTGGATCCCAAGCAGGGTACGGAGGATGTCTACACAGGGAGACAGAAGAGCAAGGAAATGGAGGCCTAAGCGGGGAGTTGGGGAGCACTCAAAGAGTACAACCTAGTGTGAGGTATCAGTCTATGTGTAGGGCTGGGCAGTCAAGACTATGGGTCAAAATCTACAGAGTTAAGATACATGTAAGTATATTAAAGATAAATGGAAGCCAGATTTATCACTATAGAGAATAAAGTTATTTATATGGGAAAGGAGAAACTAGAATGAATTCTGTTTATCAGATTGGAACTGGAGATACCAATAGGCACAGAAATGGTTTTCATTTTAGTAGATAAATATAAATGTAAATGTAAATGTGTATACGTGTGTGTATATATATACATTATAAACCTTATCTTGGTTTCTAAATACCATTTTCCACCAAAAGAAACTAAGACACTTCATGGAGAAATGGATGATTTCATTGGCTAGTGCAGAAAAAGCACAAGATGAACCTGAAACATCTTGTCATGTAGGAAGTAAGGAAATATTTAGATTAATAGGGACAAATCAAAAGAATACACAAGACAGGGGCTCTAGTGGCTAAATAACGATAATAATGGGTTATAACACTTTGAATAAAGTAGGAGTTTATGCTAATAGAACTAAATTTTGTCATAAATTAAATTTTAAAATTGGATGAGGAACATAATATTTACATAGTCTCAAAATACCTCTCCTACAAGATACATGCTACCAACAAAAATTAAAATAACCTTTGGTAGACAAGCCTAGGAAGATATCACCTTAACCAAGTAATAAAAATTGACATCATCATCAGTGGTATAAATCAAAACGTGTGCCATGTAAGAGAATGCAATTAGAAGGACACAACAATATCATTGATATAACATTCCTGCCAAAGATGAATAACCTCATGAGTAAACATCAGGCAAGTTGAGGGGTGCTCTAGTCTGTCATTTTCCTAACTACCAAGGGCATAAGGTCAAGGTAAGACTGAAGAACTATTCCTGACTGAAGGACATTTAAGAAACATGACAACCAAATGCTACTTATGCTTCCAGACTGGCTATTTTTGCTGTAAAAACCATTACTAGAAAAATCTGTTAAAACTTTAATGACATTTTGAAATTAGATCATAGTGATATATTAATGTTTATTTCTTGACTTTGACAACTGGACCATGATAATACCCAAGAATGTGTTAGATGATGGGACAGACACACTCATTAAAACAATGATGCATGGGGCATCATGCTGGTACCTTACTCTCAAGTGGTTCAGGGGAAATATTATTTGTACTGTACTTGGAACTTCTCTGTAAGTTTTAGTTTTTTTAAATGTTACAAAAATAGAAATATAATTTGTTTTATTAGAACATGTTTCATAATGTAAACTATGATAAAAGCAATTATCATTCAGAGAAAGAATTTCAGTGTAATAATACAGAAATCAAGTTAATTCTCACCTTCTGACCATATACTAATGTTTTTGCACTAGATTCGAGAAGCTGAACGTTTCCAGCCATCTCAAGAAATACAGCACTGAACACAACACTTATTCATGAAAACAGAAGGAATGTTAGTTTAAGCAGCAGCCAGATCCCAGCCAGGGCCCCCATGCCATTAGACTGCTGTCTACACAAAAACACAAAGGAGTGGAAGTTTATTCTCTAGAGAAGTAAAACAGTGAGTCTGCATGGGTTTTGCCTGAAAGGTAGAAAACAGGTGATTAAGTGAGTGTATACATAACTGCTACAATTTAAATGTCCCCTCCAAAACTCATGCTGAAATAAAATTGCCTCTGTAACACTATGGTGGGATCTTTAAGAGGTGAACAGGTCATGAGGGCTCAGCCCTTAGGAATGGGTTCGTGTTGCTGAGGGGTGACTTAGTTATTTTAAGAGGTTTGCTGTTAAGTTCCATTCCCTCTCACTCTCTTTCTTGCAGGTTCTCACTTGCCCTTCTACCATGTTATGAAGCAACAAGAACACCTCACCAGGACTTTCTACCCTCCTAAACAATGGGTCAAATAAACTTCCATGATTTATAATTTTCCCAGTCTGTGGTATTCTGTTATAGCAGCAGAAAAGGGACTAGGACACATCCTGGATAAGGAGATACTTAGCACTTAGCTCTAAACCATTCCCTTACCCCCATGCAAAAGACCAGTGAGTCTTCTCTGGGAAATCACACCAGCCAAAAAGCCTCCAAAGTTTTTGACCTTGTTTGTTCCTCAACAAATATTCCAGAATTAGGCAAAACTCAGTCAACAAAGTCCTAACTATGCACACAAAGCTTTCAAAGAGATTTTGAGTCTCTAATCACAATCATGAATACATTACTACACAGCCACAGAAAACCTCTAACACAATGGTTCTCAACCACGGCTGTTCATGGAAATCAGCTAGAAAGCTTTCTTAGAATCTGATGCCTGTATCCCGAAACTCCATTTACAATTTTTCTGCGGTGGGGATCTAAGCACTGATATTTTTAAAAGTTCCCTATATTATCAGAGTGTGCAAGGTTAAGAGCCACAGATGCAACTACCGCATCCATGAATAAAGATGAATGTATAAACATTCAGTGAACATAAAGGCATGTTTGGAAATTCAATCTGTGTTAGCAGAATAGAAATATTCAATAAAAGATTTGGAAGATTAGCTGACGAGATTTCCCAGAAAGTAAAGCCAAATTACACACACACTCACACAAATAAGAAAATCACAATACCATTCCAGAAATTCCAGAAAGAGAAAACAGAGAAAATTGGAGAGAAGAAATACAAAAGATGAGTAACACGAAAAACTCCAACAGCAACACTGGAAACAAACAAGAAAGAAATGCTGTTAATTTTAGGAATAATTATTTCTAACCTAAAAATTCAACCTAGCCAAACTATCAAACAAATGTGAGGACAGAATAAACACATTTTCAGACATGCAGAGTCACAAATATTTTTCAAGAAGCTACTAGGCAAGTACTTAAGGTTTTTTCAGGAAGCTACTGGAGGGAGTACTTCAATTTTTCTTAAACCAAGGAGAAAGATATGAGATACAGGAAAGAAAACAACATCCAACAATGATTATGTAAGGGAATCCCAGACCAAAAGCTATGCTAGTAGGCTTAAGGAACAAAAGGTCCAGACTGACGAGGATGTTTTGTTTTGTTTTGTTTGTTGTAGTTTAAGATTCTAGTTAATTATTTAGATAGTACTGAAAATTTTCCATTGTTCCTGACAGATCTTCAATTACTTCCCCTTCACAGTCTGCCTGGAGTTTCTGATGAAGGAATTCCCCCAAAATTATAAGTAATTATTAGAAAATTAAAGATTTAATCACATATTTTTTTCCAGTATATTTGGCTTTTTCACATATTCTTTAACAAAACTGGTTAACAGCATACCTATGATGCAAAAAATTATGACACTAAACTCTGTGATATCATAAGTAGAATTAAATAATAAATGAGAAATCTATAAACCAAAGGTCAGAAAAATTTAAAGATATAATTTACTATTAATTAATTTTCATAAGTGCTTTCTTTTTAAGATTCAGATTTTTGGGGGCTGGTGCTGTGGTGTAGTGGGTTAAGCCACCATCTACAGCACTGGAATCCCATAAGGGCACCAGTTGAAGTCCCAGCTGCTCCACTTCAAATCTAGCAACCTGCTAATTTCTCCTGGTAAAGCAACAGAGGATGGCCCAAGTCTTTAGGACACCCAAAAGAAGTTCCTGGCTCCTGGCTTCAGCCTGGCCCAGCCATAGCCATTGAGGCCATCTGGGGAGTGAACCAGCATATGGAAGATCTCTCTCTCTCTTTCTGTGTCTTTTCCTCCCCCTGACTTTGAAATAAATAAATCTTAAAAAACATTGGGGCCATCACTGTGGCATAGTGGAAAAAGCCACCGCCTGCAGTGCCAGCATCCCATATGGGCACCGGTTGAAGTCCCAGCTGCTCCACTTCCGATCCGGCTCTCTGTTATGACCTGGGAAAGCAGTAGAAGATGGCCCAAGTCCTTGGGCCCCTGAACCAGCGTGGGAGATCCAAAAGAAGCTCCTGGCTCTTGGCTTCCAATCAGTGCAGCTCCAGCCATTGAGGCCAATTGGGGAGTGAGCCAGTGGATGGAAGATTCTCTCTCTCTTTACCTTTCCTTTCTCTTTGTAACTCAGAATCACTAAGCATAATTATCTCTAGTTGAATTCATTTTGTTTCAAATGTCAAGATTTTATTCTTATTTATGGTTTCTTTATCTAGTCATCAGTTGATGGTCATTTATGTTGATTCCATATCTTAGTTACTGTGAGTTGAGCTACTAAAAACATGAGAGTGCAGGTATCATGTGTTGATTTCACTTCCACTGGATATATTCCTAGGAGTGGGACAGCTCGGTCATATGGTAGATCTATTTTTAGTTTCCTGAGGAAACTCCATTCTATGGGCTATCCTCACCAACACTGTCCCCTGCCAATATTTCCATCATTTGAACCCAGCAATGCCTAGGTAAACTTGGCCACTGATAGAATTCCCACTTTCTACTCTATGCCTTGATTCTTGGATCAAGGTCATCCCCAATTTCCTGCTCAGGTAGAGTTCTGCTTTTATCTACTCCTAGGAGCTATCAGTTGGCCACAGTGAGTCTGAAATACAATTTATAAAGAGTAATCCATTCCCTTCACCATACTTCTAACATTTGTCTATCATCACACCTGTGCCATAGTCCCAAATGACCCATCAGTGCTGAATCCCATTTATCAAATTCCCTCATGGCCTTGCCCAAAAAGTTTTGTAACCTCTGGAAAGCTGAAACCAGACTATTAATCGTGATTATATATTCACCTCACCTCTTCCAGGAAGACTTCTATGAAGAGACAATAATGTGCTTTCCTTTTCAAAAGCTTTTCATTCAGTTTTAATTTGAAATAGCTTTCTGGATAATTATTTATTTTATTCTTAACTGAAATAGTAAAATACTCTTAGAAAAATACTAACATCAGAATACTATATTCCAATCTGGGATACACATTCATATATTAAAATAAACATATTCATATATTGAAATACAAATGACAGGCCGGTGCCGCGGCTCACTAGGCTAATCCTCTGCCTTGTGGCGCCTGCACACCGGGTTCTAGTCCTGGTCGGGGCACCAGATTCTGTCCCGGTTGTCCCTCTTCCAGGCCAGCTCTCTGCTGTGGCTAGGGAGTGCAGTGGAGGATGGCCCAAGTCCGTGGGCCCTGCACCCCATGGGAGACCAGGATAAGTACCTGGCTCCTGCCATCGGATCAGCGCAGTGCGCAGGCCACAGCGCGCCGGCCACGGCGGCCACTGGAGGGTGAACCAACGGCAAAGGAAGACCTTTCTCTCTGTCTCTCTCTCTCACTGTCCATTCTGCCTGTCCAAAAAAAAAAGAAAAGAAAGAAATACAAATGACAAGTAAAATAAAAGATAAATTCAATCTAGATTTTAAAAATAAAACTCATTTCTGTAGTACAAAATTTTCTCCCATAAAAAAGAATATTCTTATAATATTGCAACTAAAATTAAAAACTTTTGGCAACATATCATTTCATATTGATAATATATCTACCAACCTCTGATTCATCACCCTTCTCTCTATAAGCAGTAGCAATACTGGTCTGAACAGCTTTAATCCATGCCTGGCGTAGCTTTTCAGAATCTGCCTGGAGCATACAACTTCTAAAAAGAAATAACATATAGTTTTCTCAGACAATAAATTATCATAAATGAGTGAATAGGTTTTATACTTTTGTTCACTTTAGTATTTAATAACTTTATAGCAAAAAAATAATTTTTGCTGAAAGAAAATTTTATTCTTCATGACAAAATACACTCATGAAGAAGCCAGGGTGCATCCTTTATCCCTGCACATTAATAATTTTTTTAACTTTAAAACTCTTAAATTTACCATATAAAAATAACATGCATTTCTCTATTTGGTACAAATATGAAATGACAGTTATGAAAGTAATTCACAATAAATATCTCATTTTGTAATCATAATTGCTAAAAAGCTTTCTTATGAGCCTATTACCTTTATGGAATTTAAAGAATATGATACATATAGTAACATATTTATTTATGACATCTTTTAACTATTAATTATTGTTATTTATTTTTAAAAATACATTTATCATCTTTAACACAATCACAAATGAAACAAATTATTTTATACATCCTTTAAGATAATTTATAGAAACAAAATCAATTCCCAGATTCTTCAGAACCACTTACTTAGTTGGAGAGACCACCTCAAAGCAGAATCGCCTTTCTATATCTTCACAATGTTTCACAGTGCATAGCCTGAGATCTTCAACTACTACAGTGGGATTATCCTATAATAAGGAAACAAATGTTCCATATTCATTAACTTTGGTTATTTTTTAAGATTTATTTTATTTACTTAAAAGGCAGAGTAACAGGAAAAGAAAGAGATCTTCTCTACCAAATGGCCTCAACAACCAGGACTGGGACAGCCAGAAGCCAGAAGCCTGCAACTCCATCTGGGTCTACCACGTGGCTGGCAGGACCAAAGTATCTGGACATCTTCCATTGGTTTTCCAGGCACATTAGTAGGGAGCTGGATCAGAAGCAGAGCAGCAGGGTCTGGAACAGGCACTCCAATATTGGGATGCCAGGATCGTAGGCAATGGTTTAACTCATTGCATCACAATGCCAGCTCTTCAACTTGGGTTTTAAATACTACCATCAATAGTAACATGCTTATAAATATCATTGAAATAAATGGTCTAAATTTAAAGATTTAGATTTTATTTTCAATAGATAGCAATATTAACAAAGAAATAACTAATAAATGTAATTCTGTCCTGTTAATTAATTTTATCTGCCTTATAAAATTATTGCATAGAGATTAAGTTAGAGTAGTTTATATAAAGAGCTTAATCCAACATTTTGTCCTTAGCAGATGGCCAATAAATGTTAACTTCAGGATCAGTGTTTCCCATTTTCTTTCATACCCATTACTTTCCTGGTCCCCACTCACATACAACAAAAGCTATTTGACTACCAAAAAACTGCCTGTCAAGAATCAAGTATTAAATAATACAAAGAAAGTTAAGAATCTTATAAATAAATATTTCATAAAATAGGGAAATATACAAGGTTTTTATAATTTTAAATACTTAATAAAAATATAAACTCAAAACACGTTTATCAGAGTAAAAGAAACAGTTAGCTAGATTAAAGGACTTGGGTGGAACAAACCTGCATAGAATCTAGGAAAAAAAATTTCATTATGTGTCATCTCAAGAGTAAAGTGGATATTTAAAATGTACAGTTCACAGAATACCATTCATAAATGCCAACTAGATGAAAAGCAAATCATAAATTAACTAATACTTTTTTCTGGTTCTATGTTTAATATTTTCAAGTAACATGTAATCCCAGTAACATCTTTTAAATAAAATTCCTTCAGACTTAAAATAAGGTTGAAGGGGTCAGCACAGTGGCACAACAGGTTAAGCTGTGGCCTGTGATGCCAGCATCCATGTCCCAGATGCTCTACTTCAATCCTGCTCCCTACCAAAGAAAGCACCTGGGAAAGCAATGGAAAATGGCCCAAGTGCTTAAGTCTCTAACACCAACCAGGGTGACCCAGTTAACTCCTGGCTCCTGGCTTGGGTCTGGCCCAGCCCCAGCAGTTTTAGCCATCTGGGGAGTTAACCAGGAAATGGAAGATCTTTCTTTTATTAATTCTGCCTACCTTTCAAATAAACAATCTTAAAAAAAATTTCAAGAAAACAAATAGGGTCAGCGTTGTGGCATAGTGTGTTAAGCTGCCATCTGCAATGCTGGTTCGAGTCCCAGATGCTCTACTTCCCATCTAACTCCCTGCTAGTGTGCCTGGGAAAAATAGCAGAGGATGGCCAAGATGCTTAGGCCCCTGCACCCACATGGAAGAAGCTCCTGGCTCCTGGCTCCTGGCTCCTGGCTCCGGCCAGCCCAACCCTGGCCATTGCGGCAACGAGGGGAAAGAACCAGTGGATGGAAGTTTCTCTCTGTTTCTCCCTCTCTCTCTAATTCTGCCTTTCAATAAAATACGTGTAGGTATGGGTGTATGTATAAACAAACAAAATATAAGAACAAATTTAAAGATGTCTAGTCAAGTTATTATGAGATTACATATTAATTAATGTCAATTCTAACCTTTTTATACTATCACCTTTGGCTCTAAGATGATATTTCCTAAAAGGCATCCTCAAAATAGTCCTACTATAGAATGATAACATTATTCCTATCACATGATTGAACAAAGAAATAAAAGCTATTATCTTGGAACACAGAAAAATCCATCTCAAGATTGGCACAGCTCTAGCTATTGCAGCCATCTGGGGAGTAAACCAATGGAAGGAAGGAAGACCTTTCTCTCTGTCTCTCCCTCTCACTATCTGTAACTCTACCTCTCAAATAAATAAATAACATATTTTTAAAAAAATCACTCCAGTTTTAAGGATCACTCAGAGTCCTATTATTTATACCCAAACATAATGCTAATCAAAAATAATTACAGTGATGCTACACAAATGAGTATTTGTGGGTTTTAATGTTTACCAAGACAGACAACTGAAATAGGGACTCACCAGGTTTTTACTTATTCCTTCACAAAATAACCTACCTTAAACTTTTTCTGGTAAACCAGCTGATTGTTCTGTATTGAAAACCAGCGTCTAAATAAAACCAAAACAGATTAAGTTTTCGTAAGCATAATCTACTTCTGTTATTAGAAATAAAATATTTAGGAAAGCACCGGAAATCAGTTTATGGTAATATGTTTTGGTAAGTGCACTATTTTGCCTTGCTTTATATAAACTGGTGTCAGTATGAGATAACTACTGAAAGTAAAGAAGAGGAATTTTAAAACCACAATTCAGGAAAATTTTGATTCATTTTATATCACAAATTCATATCCCAACAAAATCTGTTATCCTTTATGCTATCACCAAATAATTGTTTTAAAGTACAAATCTATGCTTTTTTGAAGTTTCTCAAAAATAACTGAAATAGTCCCAGAAAATTATTGCTCATTATAAAGTTGAAATAAATTTCTGTTGTAAATAAAAATATCCATTTGCATATAATAAAACACTGAAATAAATGACGACTTATCTTAAACTTTTCATTGAAAATCTGGCAAGTGTAAAATCTGATAAACAAAACAGAAAACTAATCATTTTACAACTGATATCAAATAAGATACTGTCCAACTTAATTTGGCTTTACTTCATGTACAATACTTCTTCTACACAAAATAATTAAAGTTGTTACTACAAATGATTCCCCCAGCTATTTATATGGCTCTATTCCTTACTGTAAATTACTAGGCAAGCAATTTACTACCAATCTTCTCCAGAAGTAAAAGCTAAGATATCTGTATAGAATATTTACTGATTCTAATTTATTAAAACAACAAAAGACCTAAAGACTCACAAAAAAAATCACAGCCAAAAGCCATTCATAAAAGGAAGCAAAACTTCTCATCAAGCATGAAAGGTAAAATAATTTGAGTCATTATTTTAATATTAGTTTTATGTGAGATGATCACTATTGTAAACATTAGTTATTAATCTATAGTGGATAGAGATTCTACCTTTTCATTGATACTAATACAAAGCACTAGAAATTATCTTAGATATATTTAGAATTTCTATTTTAAAAATTTAGTTAATTCTCCAACGCTGAGAAAATGATTAGGAGATGTTCAATTTTAAGCCTTTTATTAGACAGTTAGGTTTTCTTTCTTGCAACTTAAAAAGGTATCACCTTTACCATTAAAACAGATAGTTAAATAAGCATCCAGATAACAGGAGGTACCTTGCCACTAAATACAAATCATCAAAAGGTAAGCTAGAAAAGGAAGAACATCTGGGTTTCTTTGAGAATAGTTGGTTAGAAATGTTAAAGGAAATAACTACAAACAAAATGGTGCAACCCTGCTACATGGGATGACATGCAATGGAAATAATCTCTGACACTGATTCAAGTTTTTTTTTAATAATTTGAAACAGGGTGAACTATATTAATAAAACTTCATATATTTAATATAACAGTAATCATTATTTAGTTGATGGAAACTACAGAATTCTATTGAGCAATGAAAAAAAGACTCACATAATCATGTAAACTTTTCATGCTTCTGAGTTCTTAAAAAAATAAATTTATTTTGACCTGCTCCAACTCAGGATAATATCCTCTAAAAATAATAACAAAATGCAAGACAAAAACTTACATCTTGTCACAAACCAGTCAGTCTATTATCCTTTTTTAAAAAAATACTTTATTTATTTATCTGAAAGTCAGTTAGACAAAGAGAGAGAGAGAGGTCTTCCATAAACTGGTTCAATCCTCAAGTAGCTGCAAAGACCAGGGCTTGAGCCAGGTTGAAGCCAGGACCTTAATCTGGGTCTCCCACATGGGTGGCAGGGGCCCCAGCACTTGGATCATCATCTGTTGCTTTTCCAAGGCCATTAGCAGGGAGGTGGAGTAGCTAGGACTTGAACCAGTGCCCATATGGGATGTCACCATTGCAGGCAGTGGTTTTACCTGCCAGGCCACAGTGAGGGCCTGATTATTGTCTGTATAAATCATACATGTTGCTGAAATATAGTTCCCTTGCCATCCAACTTGCTTCTGTGTGATGTTCTCACATCATCAGATTTTGTACACTCAGGAAAGACAGTAAATATAAATTCATTTTAACTTGGCATCTCTATAGAAAAGAGTCATGTAATATACCCCAGGTAAAAAACTGTTTAATTACTAAGATCTGCATGTTTTAATGACACTGTCTCCCCTCCACTGTTATAAAAACAAAAAGAACTGGGTCAAGTGTTTGGACTAGAGAAAGACACCAACTGGGACACTCATGGCCCAAACTGGAGTGCCTGAGTTCAAGTTCCCAATACACTACCAACTCTAACTTCCTACTAATGTGTACCACGCAGGGCAACAGGTAAAGATGGTTGTTGTGGGTACCTGCCACCCATGTGGATGACCAAGATAGAGTTCCAGGCTCCTGGCTTTGGCCTGGCCCAGTCCTTCCTTGTGTAGGTATTTGGGGCATTAACCAGCAGATGGGAGAACATTCTATCTCTCTGCCCCTCAAATTACCATTTTTTTTTTTAAAGTGCTAACCATAGTCAACTAACATTGGTCAAAACTTTAACCAGGTAAGTAAAATAGATAATTTTTAATTGTTGCTATATGATACTCATATCATCAACATTCCTAGGTAGAGGAAAAATGAGACTTAGAAACAGCTCATGTCCTATAAATATAAAAATATATCTAATGCTTAAAGCACTTGATACCTCAGAGTTGAAAGTACTCAAAAAAATCATTAGGTCCAAAGAGGCAAACTTTGGAAAGCACAGTACTCCTAAAAGTACTACATTATATCTGTAAGATTCAGAAACTAAATACAAAGTCAAAAGCAATTTTTTAAAGATGAAAATACTTTGCTTCATAAAGAAAAATAAGATACCACTTTATAGTTAGAACAAGTTGAAATAACAACATAATAAAGATCTTAAATCAAAACAATAAATGTATAACTAATTAAATATTATTAAATTTGACATGTCAATATCTGAGTGTTTCCAGACAAAACTTGAGTGGAAAAGAAAAAAAATATATATATGTATCTGTATATCAGGTATTTCTCACTATATTGATCACTAGTCCCAGACTACACTTAAAATTAAGAACATGAGTGAAAGTTAAACTTCTAAATCTATATAAGCTTTAGCAATAAAACTATACAGATTATGCATTCACAAATTCATAAGTAGGTGCTAAATAGGTAAATATTTGATAAAATTAAAAGCTTAATCATGTATAAGCTCTTTATTTCAAATTCAATTTATGTTTTTACAGAGAGAAAAATAGTAAGAGAAAATTTAGAAATTGAAAATGTATTTTTCAACATAATTAATATGGTTGCTACCAAAAGAATTACTATTCAGTTTTTAGAAGGAGTTTACTTAACTATTTCCCTTCTGAAAAAAAAAAGAAAGGTATTAATATTACTCAGTGTGTATCTTATTTTGACAATTATAAACACATCAAATGTTCTTTTACAGATTAAAACAAATTGAGGAGATGAGCAATTCAAAGGTAGAATAATGTTTACATTTTATTTCCAATTTAAAGTATAGAGACTTTATCCATTGCAAGTAATCCCACTGAAATGCAGGTTAATTATCAGCTTTCTCGTGCCCAAGAGGAAACTGAAGTCAGATGAGGGTGAAGGGAAGGAAGCCATTTGGTACCTGATATGATCGGGCTTTTTCCTGTCATGTGAAAAAATGGGGCAGGATTAAAACATAAGGGAAGGTGGTAAAAGAAAGAAAATGCAAATGTGCAAAATAAGCAAAGGACTAGCATGATACAAAAATAAAGCAAGAATTAAAGGAACAAGCCTAAGCTCTTAACCTAAAAAATAGTCAAATGTATCTGTTGCATTGATATATGTATTATACACATAATGTCATACAATGAATTCCTATTCTTAGGAATCTAAAACACTAATATTTCAGAAATATTCAAAAACTTTCAAGTATTATGTTATAGAACGTTCTTAAAGACTTAGAGCACTTGGATATAGCTCAGCTATTATTTTCTGCTAGTATGGTCACAGCTATAAAATACAGATAAGCCTTGCCTAGTCTTAATAAGTTCTTCCTAAAAATTAAGGGAAATGATCAAAGTAGGAACTTACACAGGTCTAAGACAAACAAAAGCTCTTCTTAAGAAAAGTAGGATCATTAATTAAGAATTTTAAGAATCATAAAACACTAATCAAATAAACCTTTCTCTCACCAGTGTCTACCTCTATTTCACCCAACGACAGCAGAAACTCTAAGGCTATATATAAGTAGGATTCATCTTCAATCAATATATACACTTATTTTAAAAGTCAGCAAAAAGAATATATACCTATATGAAAAGCATATAGAACATTTCACTTTTTAAAATTGTATAATACCGTTTATGTTTTTAATTATTTTCTATGCAACAAAGATTGGGTATAGGAAGGTATTCAGCTTCTTTATTAGCTTTTTCAAGTTATTAAAATATATCAATTTTTAATTTTCCTCATTAATTTTTTTTCAAATTTATCATGAAAAGCAAAGAAGACATGTTAAGTGCTAATAATGCACTGTTTAGAGCCTGAAGTGAAGTTGCCTCACTGAGAAAATGACCTGATACAAAAAATTTATTGTGGCAAACCTCAGATGTGTCTTCAGAAAAACATATACGGTCATCCCTCAGTATCCATGTGGCATTGGTTCTGGAACCCTTCATGAATACCAAAACCTGAGGATGCTCAAGTGCCTTAAACAAAATGGCTTAGTATTTGCATATAATCTACACATATCCTCCTGCATACTTTAAATCATTTCTAGAATACATATAATACCCAATACAATGTAAATGCTATATAAATAGTTGTTACATTGTTTAGAGAATAATAACAAGAAAAAGAAGTCTATATATATTCAGTATAAAGTAATTTTTTTCCCAAACATTTGTGGTCCAAAGCTGGCTGAATCAGCATATATAGAACCACAGATACAGAGGGCCAACTACATTACAGGCATATATAATTTTGATATATCACAAGTAAGAAATCTAAAATCAATCAGAAAGAAGCTCCAGAGTTCAGGTAAGATGTAAAGCTTTTCACTCTTTATGCTACTTGAATCAAATCATACAAAATATCTATCCTGTTAAATTTCAAATTATAGAATGGCAGTATCAGAACATATTAATAATTTATGAAATACAGAGTAATTTTAAACTGTTTGGAAATTCCTAGCCACATTCACATTTTACTCAAGATGGAAGTCTTTTTAAAAGTTTATTTTTAAAATGCTATATGGCATAATTTCACAGAACTATAGATAATGATAATCATCATATAATTGGAACCTTATGGTGACCACCACCACAACAAAAATATTCCCTAAAAAAATAAATAATAAGTAACCTTAAAAAAAAGCAGTGGGCATTAAAATCTTCATATTTGAATAGCTGATCCCTGGATTTTTTTTTTAAGAAGGCACAAACATCACAAATAGTCTTTCACTCAGAGGCCAGTACAACACACTAAATTAAGCTGGATGGAGGACTAAAAAGAGAAATAGGACAGACTATAATTTCTTAATATTAGCATTTTGATAAGCCTCATTTAAGAAACTTAAGATATATTCTAAATTTTTAATACTGAAAAGTCAAAGAAAATTCTAAATAATATTAGATTACTCTTCTTTCTTCTCCTTCTATACAGTTCCTTACCTATAACCTGGAAAATACTTAAAGACTTTTTTTTGACGGTTTTGACTTCTGTTTTTTTGTAGAAAATTTTATTTTTATATGCTAGTCTTTTTTTACTATTGTTTTCCTCAAATGTTCTTTAAAAGCATATCAAAATGAAATTAATTTGCAATCCACAATTTTTCCTATTAATGTAAAAGGATTATGAATTTCTTTAATAGTGAAGTAGTTTTAGTAGTTGAAATTATATTTTTTATATCAAAGCACAGATTATTTGGAATTTCCAAAACAAGTTAAATAAAATGCTAAAGCATACTTGAGTAAGAGTTGAGAGTTCCAAGTTCTGTCTCTCAATTTTTTGTAAGCCAGTTATACTACTTTCTTAGTGCAATCATCTCTGTAAAGCATTATTTCTTTACTGAAAATTAAGACACTGAACTATGAAATTCTAACCAATAACATCATCTCACCACATACAGATGATATTTCTTGTAAAAAGCATCCTAATGTACAAAGTTCTTGTCTTTTACCTTCCAAGTGACAGGTAATACATCTACAATTAAGAATTTAAACTATTCAATACTTGATTTAAGTGGCATTTAAATACTTATGCCAATTAACGGAATTCATAAAACAGATAGTAAAAATTGAAAAAAAAATCCATGATTGAATCATAATTAATTTTCTTCTATTGTCCTAAGTAGCATGCAATTTTTCACTAACATCTACTTTGCTTTATTTTAAAGTCTGAGGTTATTTCTCTTTGGAATAATCCATGAACATTCATTTATCTTCTTCTTAACATAATGGAATTTTTTCATGGATTTACTGTATCTTCACTTTGTTAAACTTTAAGTGGGCTGCTTTGAAATTCAAAGGTTAACATTAAGTTCTAACATTATATCATAAAACCATATTGGTTGAGTAATCCTTATTTATTATAAGGATTCATAAACACTATGCTTTTGTTAATTTCTTACTCTGGCTAAAGAATTTGCCCAGAAACTTAAAAATTTCTGGGGCTGGCACTGTGGTGTAGTGTGTTAAGCTTCTGCCTGTGGCCTTGGCATCCCATATGGGCGCCGGTTCAAGTCCCGGTTGCTCTTCTTCTGATCCAGCTCTCTGCTATGGTCTGGGAAAGCACTAGAGGATGGCTCAAGTGTTTGGGCCCCTGCACCTATGTGAGAGACCCAAAGGAAGCTCCTGGTTCCTGGCTTTGGATCAGCCCAGTTCAGGCTGTTGCAGCCATTTGGGGAGTGAACCATCGAATGGAAAACTTTTCTGTCTCCCCCTCTCTCTACCTATAACTCTATCTTTCAAATGAATAAAATATTTTTTAAAAATTCTTGTCTTCATTTTTAGGGCCTAGATAACAAAATGCTAATTTTCACTTTAAGTTTATAGTAGTTCGAAATTTCATTACTAACCAGAACACTTTAGCTGATCTTCCCATATTCATGCAGTATATTTAAAGTTCTGCGTAACTTAAAGGGGTGAAATATTAAATACAATCATTATTCTTTCCAGTTTATATTCAGTCTCAGGCAAAGAAAAATTATTGTGAATAACAAATTAAACATTTGGCAATATCAAATGTTAAGGAAACACTCAATAAATCACTGACATTTTCAATGTTTTCATTATATAATTTCAAAGCCAAGAAATCAAAACAAGTGCACCAGGAATCCATTTCAATAAATCATTAGATGTTTTAAATTAACAAAAATGTAAACTAAATTAAACTTACCTGGAAATTTTTATTTATTTTGCTAATGTCCATTTTTTTTCCAAAAACAAAAACAACCTCCTCTATCATTAGGTAAATTTACATTCTGTTCAAGTAATAAAATATATATATTTCAGCACATATTTACTATTTAACAGTAAATCAATTAACCCAGAACTCAAATACGTTAATAATTATAAAACTGTTCTACCTTTTTTGCAAAAAACAGATATCTTTGAATAAAAGATTAATCACTGATATTCAGAAAGATGATCCTGAGACTACCAATCTTTTTTTGATGCTATAATATATGAAATTATTTTATCTTATTATATTAATAAAGGAGAAAATGCCTTAAATATATGTACATTTATGCTTTTAACATTTACTGGTGTGTATCTTATAAAAATTAATTTAGCAATAATTCAAAGTTTTGGATAGTTGTCAAGTTTAAACTAAAGGGCCATCTGCTGCCACACATGTGAAAGAAAATTCCATTCCTTAAAACCCTTGCCTAATGAAAGTTATTGCAAAGATTAACAGATTATAATTATCTAGCTAAATAATTAATAGGCAAACAATGAGTAAAAATGTACATAAAAATCAGATAAGGGAGAAACTACAAGTAAAAAGGAAAAAACAGTTCACTTGTCCTTTTGATCTGCTGTATTCAATATATAATTTGTACTGACAACTATTTTATAACAATTATCAGAGACGGCTCATATTCAGTTATATTTATTGTGATGATCTAAACCAAGAAAGCAAATTCTCTTTGCTTCCTTTGTTTTCATTTTTTCAGCTGTTTCTCAGAGTATATTTTCTTCAATGCAACAAGTTCAGAAATGCTACTATGGAATTTACAGAATTTAAGAGAATGGAGAAAGGAGTTGCCAAATCTCGGGGAAAGTCAGAAAACTGCAAATGCTGAAAGATCACAGCTAGTATTTGAAATATATTACCTGTTCCAAGTTTTGAAGGCATTGCTGGCTCGCTTGAACAGATAGCCTTCCATAACAATGCCATTTGCAGCATCGACGTTGTATTCTAACTTAGAATCATCACTGGAGAAATCCTAGACAAATCAACACAGAAAAAAGTTTATTAGACTTGCCTAGGTTCCCTAGACAGTAAATTTAGTCTAGGGAAAGAACTCAGAAGTAAGAAAATCTATGTATTAAGTCAGTTATGAGAAAAATATTCCTAACAAAGGAGGAGAAGGGCCTAAATGACCAATAACAGATATTGACATATTTCAATTCAGCGGATGATTATGCAATCCTAATGATGACATAAAAACTCAGATTATATAAAATATACTGTAAAAGAGAACAGAAAATATGAATTATATGAACTGATCAATGGCACAAACAATATGTACACAAACAAAGGGAACAGCTAAATACTACACAGTATGTGACATTTTAAACTCTTCCATTTTATCCTAATGCTTTGTGGTGATACATTAATAATTTTAAAAACATATGGATATATTTAATTGGGTTTATTTAAGTCTACCACTATTTTCTAAATATATTAGTATAATAGTAGTTTTTGAATCTTACAGGAGTAATAATGACACTATTTGAGAAATTCAGGAATAAGATACAGGATCTATAGAAGTTTTTTTTTTTTTTCCCAGAAAATAAAATTTAGTATTACAAAGGAGAAGGACCTCTTAGCCCACAATCTGAAGTAGGCATGTTGAGCTCATGTTTTCATTAGGATCATGGAATCACTGAGTCCCATGCTATCATTTTAATCAACTGTTCACTTGAATGCAACTCAATTTTCAATTTTCCTCCCAAGAACTCATGAAATCTGGAAATCAGAAATGAATGTTATTTCCTAACAAACTACCCAAGTATTTTGAACAAAATTGCAAGACTGTTGCTGTCAGCAAATTTAAACTTATAAAAGCCAGTCAGACCTTTCTTATTTTCTTCTTTTTTTTTTTTTTTTAAGATTTATTTATTGGGGCAGACACTGGCACAGTGGGTTAATGCCCTGGCCTGAAGCACCACCATCCCATATGGGCGCCAGTACTAGTCCCAGCTGCTCATCTTCCGAACCAGCTTTCTGCTATGGTCTGGGATAGCAGCAGAAGATGGCCAGGTCCTTGGGCCCCTGCACCCACGTGGGAGACCCAGAAGAAGCTCCTGGCTCCTGCCTTCAGATCGGTGCAGCTCCGGCCGTTGAGGCTATCTGGGGAGTAAACCAGCAGATGGAGGACTTCTCTCTCTGTCTCTACCTCTCTCTGTAACTTTTTCAAATAAATTTTTTTAAAACATCTTTAAAAGAAAAAATTTATTTACTTGAAAGGCGGAATTACAGAGAGGCAGAGGTAGGGATAGAGGTCTTCCATCCGATGGTTCACTCCCCAGATGGCCACAATGGCAGGAGCTGTGCCAATCTGAAGCCAGGAACCAGGAGCTTCTTTAGGGTCTCCCATGTGGGTGCAGGGGCCCAAGGACTTGGGTCATCTTCAACTGCTTTCCCAGGCCACAGCAGAGAGCTGGATCAAAAGTGGAGCAGCCAGGAGTTGAATCAGTACCCATATGGAATGCCAGAACTGCAGGAGGCAGCTTTATCCACTACGCCACAGCACCGGCCCAGTCAGACCTTTCAAAAGCACTCCTGGACCACTGGTTAAAATGAGAGTGCTGCCTGTCTTAAAAAACATTTTCAGAAGAGGCAGATGACTGCCTGCTGAGAATACTCTGAGTGGGGATCCTGCCTTGGAAGGCAGGCAGAGTGAGAATCACCTAAAACCTAAAGTCTTCCAGATTCTGAGAGTCTACTAGGATGTGAACAAGACACAGACTGAATTACCAGTCTGGAGGGGAATCGGAGGGCACCTTTCACACTTTAACAATTACAAGATATTATAACCCAAAATGAGCAAGTGAAATAAGATCTGTAAATGAATCACTACATTTCTTCCTACTACTCCTTTTATGATGGATTGCTTTCAAAGTAAGAGTGACAGACAAAAAGGATGAAACAACGGGAGCAACCTTCCAACTGTTGGTTCACTGCCCAAATGGCCAGAGCAGCAAGATCTGGGCCAGGCCAAAGCCAGGTGCCAGAACTCCATTGGAGTCTCCCACATGGGTGGCAGGGGCCCAAGTACTTGGGCTATCTTCTGCTGCCTTCCCAGGTGCATTCGCAGGAAGCTGGATCAGAAGCTGAGTGGCCAGAACTCCAACTGGGCAAGCAGAAACCCAACATACTGGTGCCATCACGGTAATCTCATATTTCTTTCTTTAAAAATCAGGGAAACTTTAATTCCCTCATTTAAAATTTGAGACTATGATCTATTAAATTTTTGTGAAAATAGGATTAAGTCAGTGGTAGCTTTGGGATCCACAAGGAGGGAAGGCCTATACTTCTGGGAATGGAGAGTCCCTACCTGTACTTCCGGGGAAGAAAAGTCCTTGTCAAGGTTCCCGCGGGTGCCTAAAGGTCAACCAATGAGGATCAGACCCGCCTCAACCTTTAACCCCCATGCCCTGTATCTATAAAAGGAGCCCTCCCAACCTCTGACGTGCGACTTCCCCAGCCCCTGCTCTGTTGGGACCAGGGAACCTCACCTGGAAGCGGAATCCCAAAAAGAGCTTGTGAATTAATTGATTCATCTGCCTGGGAAGATTTGTTAGATGCCGGACACCTTGCAGTCAGTAATAGATGTAACTGACTTCAGTAGCACTCTAAAGATTTCATTTGTAAGTTTTCAATAACCCTGATTAGCGACTTAAAACATAAGACTTTTGGAACCAGCATCATAGCACAACAGGGTAAGCCATCAACTGCAATGTCAGCATCCCACATGGGCTCTGGTTCGAATCTTGGCTGTTCCACTTCTGATCCAGCTCCCTGCTAATGCACCTGGAAAATCAGCAGAAGATGGCCCAAGTCCTTGCGCTCCCACATCCATGTGGGAGACCTGGAAGAAGCACCTAGCTCTTGGCTCCTAGCCTCAGGCTGGCCCAGGTCTAGCCTAGGCTGTTTCGACCAGTTGGGGAGTGAATAAGCCAGCAGACAGAATCTCTCTCTCTCTCTCTCTCTCTGTCTCCCTCCCCTCCCTTTCCCTCTCTCTCTATAACTCTGCCTTTCAAATAAGTCGTTTTTTTAAAAATGATACTTTTGAAAATATACTGCAATACAAGTATTTCTCAAATTTCAAACTATATTCCTTCATATAAATTAATCATTCAATATCAATAACAAATATTTCATAGCACTTAAAATGTGACAGATTACAATATTTAAAATGTGATAGAGTTCCTAATGTCCACAATTAATAATGTTGGATGAAATATATGCTGTTAGAATCTCTTTAAAATGTATTGGTGACCCAACAAATTAAGATGGATTATTCAGTGGCCAGCTTTGTAGCATAGTGGGTAAAGCCACTGCTTGCTGTGCTGGCATCCCATATGGGCGCTGGTTCAAGACCCAGCTGCTCCACTTCTGATCCAGCTCTCTGCTATGGCCTGGGAAAGCAGTAGAAGATGGTCCAAATGTTTGGACCCCTGTACCCACAAGTGAGACCCAGAAGAAGCTCCTGGCTCTTGGCTTCAGATCAGCCCAGCTCCAGCCTTTGTAGCCATCTGGGGAGTGAACCAGCAGATGGAAGATCTCTCTCTTTGCCTCTGCCTCTCTTTAACTCTGCCTTTCAAATAAATAATCTTTTTAAAAATGAATAAAAAGTTTTAAAAATATGGATTATTCAAAGACAAAAGATGAAGTAGAAATTAGAAGCAAGAAGTGGGTAAAGTAAGGAAACCAGTTATTCTTAAGGACATTTCCGTATCAAGAGAACCTGAGCTTTGGTATGCAGCCCAGAAGGCAAAACAAAGATTGGTCAATGAAGAGAATCTAATATAAGCTTTCCCTTTGAAATTTCCAGCAAGATAAGAAAAAATGTAGTTACCACTTCCTTTCAAGATTAGGATGAAGGTTTTAACTAATCAGTAAGATAAAATACAAATTGGAAAGAAACAAACTATCATTATTTGTAGATTATAAGACTCTGTACATAGAACCTCCAAAAGAATCTAGAGATAAATCAATATAAGAAAATAGTTTAGGAGCATTATTCATTAAAAAACAATACAGAAAAATCTATTTTATTTTCTACTATAACACAATGAAACAGTGAAAATATAACTCTTTAATAGATAGCATTTACAATAACATTTGCAAAGTATATAACACATCTAATAAAAGATGTACAAGAAAACCACAAAACTTTATGAAGATTATTAAACTATAAATAAATGGTGACTATACCAACCTCATAGATTAGAAAGTATTATTAAATAAAGACATTAATTTTCTCCCAAACTGATCCCAAAGACCTAACTTAATCCCAATCAAAATCACAAAAACTATTTTTATGGACTCTGAAAAATTGTTCCTGAAATCTACAGAAATGCCAAACTAGGCAATTCACATCTGAAGAGGGGAGAGAAGGAAGCTTTGCTTTATTAAATATCAGGATTGACTCTAACTCTCAAAATAATTAAGACAGCATAATACTGGAACAATTAAGACAAAAAGACCATGGAACAGATAAGAGGGCCTAAACAAGGTTCACACGTAAGGAAATGTGATGTATAATACAGAATACAACAAAGAGCAGTGGAGAAAAAGCAAACTTTTTAATAAGTGATCTGGGTCAACCAATTACAATAGAAGAATAAAAGGAAATTGGAACTTTACTTCATACCATACAGAAATCCCCAAATTACAGATTAAAGGTCTAAACTTGAAAAACAAATCAATACAGAAGATATCTTTGTGATCTTATATTCAAAAGGATTTATTGAACAAGACACAATAAGACTAATATATTATATGAAAAATCTGAAAACACATTTATCTAAAAGGGGGCTTATATCCAGATTATATGAAGAATTAGCTCAACAGTTAGGCAACTTGCTGGAAAAATAACACTAATAGACATTTCACAAATAGGATATACAAATGACTGACATACGGAATACAGTCCTTGAGCTCATTAATCACTAAAGAAGTAGATGTTAAAACTACAATGAAATGTCAATATCTACCCAATTGAGGCAAAAATTTCAAGTTCTCCAATACAACAAGGTAGCAAGGAACAATGAGAACTCTCACACAATGTTGCTTTGGAAAACAATTTAGCTTTATCTATTAATGTTGAACACATATACATACTCTGACACATCAGTTTTACTGATAGGTACAAATTCATTACAAATGGGTACACATATCAGAAAGGAGGTATGTGAATGCTCACAGCAATACTGTTTCTTCAACTGACCAATTTCAATTCTTGAAAAAACTAAACATACTTAAGATATACTTTGTTAATTTTTATTTGCCTGAATTTTTTTTACCTGTAATGCAGCCTTGTGTCAGCATTAAAGGACAGAAAAAAAGTAAGTATTCATAATGAGCAAAAACAGTATTATTTTCTTTCAAGAAAACCACTGGGCTTAAAATCAAAGTTTAATCTTAGATTTAAACCTTTATTACAATAATGAACTGTGTATAAAATAGGGAAACATTAAACATGAATAATGTTCATTAAGTAATGCAATTTAAGCAAATATTCACATATTTCTATAAATAAGCTCTATTATTTTAATTGATTGGTCTCAATTTTAATAATCTTTTCATGATGACATTAAAACAATTTACCCATCAAAGTATGTTGTATACCCTACATATGTGTAATTTTTGTCAATTAAGAAAAAAAGTTATTCAACCAAGCTGAGAATAAAAGTTAATATAACTTTAAATAACACAAAAGAAAACATGGCATTAATCTCACCTAACAATAACTAATTAATTTAAAGATGTTTTATGGGCACTGTGGCACAGCAGGTTAAGCTGCTGCCTGCAATGTCAGCATCCCATATGGGTGCCAGTCTGAGTCCCAGCTGTTCCACTTCCTATCCAGTTTTCCCTGCTAATGCACCTGGGGAAGTAACGGAAGATGGCCCAAGTGTGTTGGCTCCTGCCACCCACATGAGAGATCTGGATGAAGTTTCTGGCTCCTGGCTTTGGCCTGGCCCATCCCCAGCAGGACTGAACCAGCAATAGAGGATATATGTATCTCTCTCTCTCCTTCTCACTCACTGTCACTCTGCCTTTCAAATAAATAAATCTTGAAAAAAAAAAAAAGGTTTTAGGGCTATCAAAGAAAGAAGTATCTTTCTCTGAAGGGAAGAGAGAACTTCCACTTTGATTATGGCCTTGTCTAAATAAGGTCAGAGTTTGTGAACTCAAGAGGCTTTCATAGCCTTGGCAGCTCATGACAAGAGCCTCACATGATTACTGATGTCATAAATAAGAGTGTCAATTGTTAAATCAACAACAGGAGTCACTGTGCACTTACTCTCTATGTAGGATCTCTGTCAATGTGTTGTACTATGCGAATTAACGGTAAAACTAGTATTCAAACAGTACTTTATACTTTGTATGTCTGCGTGGGTGTGATCTGTTGAAATCTTCACTTAGTATATACTAAGTTGATCTTCTGTATATAAAGATAATTAGAGCCGGCGCCGTGGCTCAATAGGCTAATCCTCCACCTTGCGGCGCCGGCACACCGGGTTCTAGTCCCGGTCGGGGCGCCGGATTCTGTCCCGGTTGCCCCTCTTCCAGGCCAGCTCTCTGCTATGGCCAGGGAGTGCAGTGGAGGATGGCCCAGGTGCTTGGGCCCTGCACCCCATGGGAGACCAGGAAAAGCACCTGGCTCCTGGCTCCTGCCATCGGATCAGCGCGGTGCGCCGGCTGCAGCGGCAGCCATTGGAGGGTGAACCAGCGGCAAAGGAAGACCTTTCTCTCTCTCTCTCTCTCTCTCTCTCACTGTCCACTCTGCCTGTCAAAAAAATAAAAAATAAAAATAAAAAAATAAAAAAATAAAAAAGATAATTAAAAATGAATCTTAATGAACAGTAGGATGGAAGGGGGAGTAGGAGACCGAATGGTTTGCGGGTAGGAGGGAGGTTATGGGGGGAAAACTGCTATAATCCAAGAGTTGTACTTTCGAAATTTATATTTATTAAAGTTTTCTAAAAAAAAAACAGTTCTAGCAGAAAATCTCATTTTTTAATATCACTTCTCTTTAAGCATTAACAATCCATCATCAATTTAATTTTATTTACTGTTATTATTTATTTTGCTTATATTTTGTCCACTGAGATTATCTGTCAGATCTAGTTTACTGTATATATTTTTTAAAGATTTATTTATTCGAAAGGCAGAGTGACAGAGAGGGAGAGATGCATCTTCCATCCAATCCCCAAATGACTTCAACAGCTGAGGCTGGGCCAGGCTGAAGCCAGAAGCCAAGCACTCCAAACAGGTCTCCCACATGGGTGGCAGAGGCTCAAGTAATTAAGCTATCATCTGCTGCCTCCCAAGATGCATTAGCCAGAAGCAGAGAAGCCAGGACGTGAACCAGTACTGATATGGAATGAGGAGATACCAATTAGAGGATTAATCTCCTGCACCACAATATTGTCCCCATACTTTATATTTAAGTCTAAATCAATCTTAACAAAAGCTGATTTGATTGTTCATTACTTAAAGCACTGCCACAAGGCCTCTCATTTCACACTTTCTTTACTGCACTCAATCTTCAACTCTTTCTTTTCACCACACAAAAAATATCATTGATCACATAAGATAAAATAGTATTGTCAGGCATATCACACTCAATTCTTTTAGCGTGAACAAACCAATCTGAGTTTTTTTTTTAACTGTTTCCACCTTTGTCGTTCCCACACACTCTCCTCCTATCCCAGCCTCAGTTTGTTCCCTCTGCATCCCTTTAATCCTTTTTATGTAGGAATAATCCTGTTTTCCTGTAATTCATTTTTATCAATTTGAATGTTTATCTGGGTTAAGAGAGAGGAAGGTACAAAGAGGCCAAAGATGTATTAGAGAAGATAGCAATAACTCAGTTTGCTCTAGGCAAAATTTTTTACTATTTTTAAAAGACTTATTTAGGGGCCGGCGTTGTAGAATAGCCTGGGACGTTGGCATCCAATATGGGTGTCCATTCAAGACCCAGTTGCTCCACTTCCAATCCAGCTTCCTACTAATGTGCCTGGGAAAGCAGCAGAAGATAGCCCAAATACTTGGGCCCCTGCACCTGCATGGGAGACCTGGAAGAAACTCCTTGCTCCTGGCTTCAGCTTGGCCCAGCCCCAGCCGTTGAGGCCATTTGGGGAGTGAAACATCTGATAGAAGGTATCTCTCTCTCTCTCTCTCTCTCTCTTCATCTCTCTGTGTAACTCTTTAAAATAAATAAATCTTTAACAAGAAAAAAATTTATTTATTTGAATGGCACAGTGACAGAGAGAGGGAGAAAGAGATAGAGAGATCTTCTATCTGCTGGTTCACTACTCAAATGGCCACAACAGCTGGGGTTGGACCAGACTGAAGCCAGAAGCAGGATACTCCATCCTGGTCTCCCACATGAGTGGCAGGGGCCCATGTACTTGGTTCATCTTCTGCTGATTTCTGAGGCACACTAGCATGGAACTGGATGGGTGGCAGAGTAGCCAGGACTCAAACCATCACTTCTATATGGGACACTTGGCCTGCTGTGGAGTTTTTGTTTTAAAACATTTTGTTCAAAAATGAGTTTAGATAATAAATCACATAGCAGATGGCTGAGAAGGGGGTAAGGGGAAGAGGTGCTGCCTTAGAGACTGAAGCTAGAAAGTCCATAATACCAAACATATATATTGACACTAATATCCTCCCTCCCTCTTTCTTTTGTCTGACACACACACTTTATTTGGAGTTAGTAATATCCTAAATGAAACTATGAATAACATTTTAAATTCTAAAATAAGAGCTATTTTTAATTTAGTTAAGGCTCTAGGAGATTAAGGGTTTTATGAACTGGTTCAAAAGTATTGCTTATAAATGTTTTGATTAGAAAGATAATAAAATACTCAACATCTAAAATTTTCATTAATTCCCCCCCCCAAAAAGAGGAGAAATTCATCCACATGATTTAATTATTGTAGCAACTCAAAAGACTTGACAAATAGTATCTTGCTTAAACTAATAGTCAAACAATTGTGCAAATAACCTCCTGTAATTTTTCCCTTCAGGTACCTTTTGTTGAATGGTGGAATGTTTTTGTTCCATCTCTCTTTTCTCCTTTGCTGCATCCACAACTAGTCGATCCAACTATAAATGGGCAAAAAAATTGTAGAATTACAACTCAAAGAAAAAAGGTATGGTTATTTTTTCCAATCATAATCCAAGTCATTTCCTAGATAAACATAGCAATAAGTCATTAAATTTAAGTTTACTGAAAAAGGCATTTAGCTAAACTCTAAATACAAGTTTCATGTTTTTCTGTATCAAATCCTCCTTGAGAAGGGCTGCATCTCCTCCTTCTTGTTTCCAGAATAGTCATGGTGCCAAGCATGTGTCACAGGAGGACTTGTTATGGGCACTGCAGTGATACATGTTCAGTACGTAAATAAGGAAAATGACAATCCCTTAATGATTGCTGACGGACCCAGCTAATTTTACTAGTTACAATCAAAGTTACAAGGAGACACTATTGTCCCCCCTACCCCTCAATTAGTAGAAAGCAGGGCCAGGCATTTGGCCTAGTGGTTAAAGACATGGAATGGCATGCCCATATCCCATGACAAAGTGCCTGGGTTCAAGTCCCAGTTCTGTTACCAATTCTAGCTTCCTGCTAATGCATACTTGGGAGGCAGCAGGAGACAGTCACCCATGAGGGAGAGCTGTATTGAGTTCCTAGCTCCCTGATCAGCCCCAGCCAGGGACCACTGCGGGCATCTGAAGAGTTAACTGTCTCTCTCTCTCTCTCTCTCTCTCTCTCTCTTCCCCTAGGTATCGAATAGTAAAATGCAGTACAGCTAAACCAGTGCGAATAGCTCCTACAAGGTCACTGTAATGGGTACTTCCGAGCACTCAAGATGCTTCATTTTTTTCAACTTGCCCTACTGATGTTATAATCAAATCTAAAGGGAAGAAAATCATTCACCAGACACAAGAAAAAGTTTAACAATAAAAGAACAGAAATCACTCATAACACCAAGATATAAAATTATCAATTTTAAAAATTTATTTATTTATTTGAAAGGCAGAGTGACAGATACAGAGAGGGAGAGAAAGAGATTTTCCAAACACTGGCTCACTCCCCTAATGGTCAAAACAACCAGTGCTGGTCTAGACTGAAGCCAGGAGCCTGAAACTCCAACCTGGTATCCCACCTAGATAGCAAGGGCCCAAACACTCAGGCCATCACTTGCTGCTTCCCCAGGCACATAAGCAGGGAGCTGAATCAGAAGCAGAGCAGCCAGGACTCCAATATGGAATGCTATTGGTATTGCAGGTGGTAGCTTAACCTGCTGTGCCACAATGCCAGTCCCTAAAATTACCAATTCTTAAGGTTCATTTCGAAAAAGTTCAAAAAATTTAATGACATCATAAAATCACATCTCTGTCTTGTTTCTTTTCATTAGAAAAGATGTTTTTCCTTTTCGTCACAAGAGAAGTATCTGATTTTCAGTAATACATGATGAGAAATTGTTGGTTTCCTGAATGCCTATTTATTAGAACTAATTACAACTATACATGGTTATAATTATACAAGGAATCTTCAAAAATTTCATGGAAATATGTCTTAAACTGGAGACCATATGAGATGCTGGCACTGCAGGTGGCAGTTTTACTCACTCGCCACAGCACAGGTCCCAACACATCTTTAAAATGTTACCACGTTCTCAGGCTGAGCCTTTCGTGCAGTGAATAAGATGCTGCTTGGGATGTGTGCACCCCATATCAAAGTGCCTAAGTTTGAACTCCACCTCTGTTCTCAATTCCAGGCTCCTACTAATGCCCACCCTGAGAAGCAGGTGACAGCTCAAGTACTGGAGTCTACACCCACATAAGAAACATGGATTGCATTCTGGGGAAACAGACTTCAGCCTGACCCAGTCCCAACTGCTGCAGGCATTTGGGGAGTGAACAAGTAGATGGAACACCTATCTTTCAAAGAAGAAATAAAAATAAGTAATTTTTTTAATGTTACCATGTTCTCCACCTGCCAATTTCAAATTCATCAGCCATCACAATTAAGCTTCTGCCACTTGGGTCTCCAAAAGCATTTCACATAAAGGTAACAAATACCAATCTTGCTGTTAAATCCAATAAAGTCCTAGGTTTCCTTGATCTTCTTTTCCAATATTTGATACTGATAACCACCCCTTCCTCTTCAAGATACTTTTTCTTTGGCCTATGATACTACTGTCTCCTGGTTTCCTGCCTGCTCTCATGGTTATTTCCTGATCTACCACTTCTTACCTAGCCATCTCTTAAAAGTTGGGCTTTCTGGAGCTGGTGCTGAGGCACACCAAGTACAACTGCTGCCTGTGATGCTGGCTTCTCATATGGGCCCCAGTTGCTCTACTTCCAATGTCCTTCAACCCCTGCACCTACATGGGAGACCCAGAAGAAGCTCTTGGCTTCTATCTGGCCCAGCCCTGGCTGTTACAGCCATTTGAAAAGTAAACCAGGGAATGGAAGATCAATATTCTCTTTCTCTCTCTCTCTCTCTCTCTCTCTCTCTGTCTCTCATGCCCCTCTGGATCCTTACCTCCTGCGTGCCCCTCCCTCCCTACTTTGCAATTCTCCCTTCCAAATAAATAAAATAAATCTTTGAATAAAAAAAAAAAAAAGTTGGGGGCTGGCGCTGTGGCATAGCAGGTAAAGCCACCGCCTGCAGTGCCGGCATCCCATGTGGGTGCCAGTTCAAGTCCCAGCTGCTTCACTTCCTATCTATCTCTCTGCAATGGCCTGGGAAAGCAAAAGATGCCCCAAGTCCTTGGGCCCCGGCATCCGCACAGGAGATCTGAAGAAGCTCCTGGCTCCTAGCTTCGGATCATTGCAGTTCTGGCCATTGCGGCCAATTGGGGAGTGAACCAGCAGATGAAGACCTCTCTCTCGCTCACTCGCTCGCTCGCTCTCTCTCTCTCTCTCTCTCTGCTTTTCCTTCTCTCTCTGTATAACTCTGACTTTCAAGTAAATAATAAAATAAAAAAAAGAAAAAAAGTTGATCTTTCTTAGGTCCCTGTCCCAAGTCAGCTTTTCTTTTTACTCAACACTAATGGATCTTGACTTTAATTTACAAAAGTATAATCTTAGGTAGGGTGTCCAGGCATCTATATTTTTAAAAAATAGTTCTATGATTTTGAAAGACCTAATTGTCCCAGAATCAATTCATTTACTATTGTAGTTGCAATTAGAAATTATTTGCTATTGATTCAGTTGGTCTATATTCCTCTCTCTTAACGTCCAGATATATCCACTTACATGTCTTATCCTCAAAAAACCAATACATCTAAACCTGAGTTAATCATGTCTCTCTAGCCTATCTTAACCCATATCTCTCCCCTACTGCCAGGACTCTAGTTTTGGATGCCATTATCTCTTCAGTGAATTATTAAAAAATATCCTGATTATCTTCAATAAGGCCATATTATCCATTGGGCACTAGACACTGGGGCTTAGGTGATTTTCAAGGACCTGAAAACTTATTTGAGACCTAAAGAGGGAAAAAAAACATGCAAACTGAAATTAATAAATTCTAAAAGTATGCAATTATTTCACATAGTTTTTATTATCTAATGTTTGATAGAATGTTTTTATGATCTAATGCTTGATGTCAGATAGAATGAGGAATGCCTAGAACGTAGGGAGGTCTTCCTTTATCCCAAGTCTGGATTTAATGTCCTGTCTGTATGTTTGTTCAGGCAACACCTAGACCCTTCTTGTTATTTAACAACAAAAACAATAACAAAAACAAAACAAAACAAAAAAAAAACCTTTTCTGCCCTCATTATCTATTTTCTATTTGTTCTTCATATATAGTATAAAATATAAATATAGTATAGGATATATGTATATATATTCTACCAGATCACATGCCTGTCTGGCATTAAGACTATATTTACAGCCCTTTTTCTTTCCTTTCTGGCCTTTTGCCAGTGTGGGCCCAGGGGGTCTTTGGGCCACCCGCCCCATGCTTTCTGGCCTAGATGCTCCTCCACGTGGCTGGCTCCTGGTACTCAGAATGAATCTAGATTTACCTCTCTCCTTTTAGATGGGGGCCCTCACTCTCCTATGCATTTCTCTCACTGAATAAAAAGCTTAAAACGTTTTTTTTAAAAAAAGACTATATATACAGGTTTTTTTAGGTTTCAGCTTGGGATTAAGCACTGGCCATGGGGATATATGTAGAAATAATATGTATAAGTTCTAGGAATTGTTCTCAAATGCAGGGAATGGATCTGTCTTTCCTCCTTCCTCCTAGCTGGAATCTGAGTATGATGGCTAGACCCTGATTAATCATTTTGGATCATGAGGCATTCAGTATCCTGGGTCCCTGCTAGTCAAGTAGCCACCATACCATGCCTTTCACTCCCAACAGGAGAACTGAAATTCAAGCTTTAGGAAGATACTACTGTTTTTAGTTTTCTATCACTTCCAAACAAACCTAATCCCAACTGATATACTCAGATAGAGCACTTCGTACAAAGATTTACAGTCGCTGACTTGTGGGTTTCTTCCAAAATGCTAGGTTCTATAGAGGCAGAAACCAGGGAGTATGTGTAATTCACAGTATATTCTGACACCTCACTCTTTCCCAGCACATCCCACACATACACTTTGGTCACTGAAAAATACAATTCCCATTTCACTTTTTTCCTACTTCCTTAAATCTATTTTTTCATCCTAAATCCCCTACTCTCAGAAAGTAAACTGAATCATCTTCGAAATAAGTCACCTAAAAATTGACACTAATAGATCAAGAAAACTCATTAATCAATAAAAAAAAAATCCCCAGAATAGATGTCACATAAAGCTGCAATCAGATATGAAAAATATTTGGACACAATGAGATTTCAATACATATAGAATTCTTACATGTAATTCTCACATATGTATGTGTGTATGTACACACACACACACACACACACACACACACACAGATGCAAATCTGGGTAAAATTAAAAAGTTCCCAGATCTATAATCTTAAGATTCTAAAATTTTATTATTCAAATAGCAAAACACAATTATTTTAAACATAAGATTTGTAACACAAATGAAAAGCAAATTAGGATACTAACTCATTTAACCAAATGTAAGAAATTTTAAAATATAGTTCTGGATTCTGTAAAACAGCCAATTCATTTTTAAATTCTCCTTTTCAGTACCCTCTTCTACAACATGTAACAACATATGGTTATTTTCACTTTTAATTTTATTTTTGATTACACATTTAACCCATATCAATCTTTTATAGCATCCAACTTCATTAAGTAAATGAAATATGCTATTTTTTTAAAAAAATACAAATTACTGATCTATAATACAGAATCAAGAAATAGCCCAACATTACCTGTGCTCCAAGATCTTTCATGTAGGGTCCGAGTTCACTAAATAAATCATATCCTTGATGAAAGAACGCCAAATGGGCATACATAAAGGATAACATCTAATAAGGGGAAAAGATTACTACTTTAAAATCCATTCCTAGATAAATATTATGCAATTTTAAAAATCCTAACACTAGTTAATGCTTAAAAATTATTCCACAAGAGCCCAAAGTGTCAAACTTATTTAAAACAGATTGTTATTTTTCTTGAATGAATATTTCAGCAATATTTGCAAGTACGGTTAAGAAATTTAATTTAAAAGAAATTTCCTAGTGATTCAAAATTTTAACAATGCCCAAAACTTCAGTTTTTCAGACTATCTCTAGATGATCAAATTCATACAGTTGATTCAAATAAACAAATTTTCAAAAGTTTCACTGTCTTCCTAAATATATTAAAAATATCCAAGGGCTCCTTCAAAATCATTAGCAAACCTCAAATTACAAATAAAAAATGAAATGGTAAGGAGAAATACAAAACCCTCAAAATAAAACAGTCACAGATATTTTACAACCTACTAGATCATTAAGCACAACTTGAAATGGGGGAATCCTTGGTTTTCTTTCCTAAGACAACAAAATGAAGTGAGTCAACAGACTCTTTGAAAAGATGAAGGTCTCTATTTTCATCCCACAAACCCAAAACTGTTATTAATAGCTTGAGTTTTTTTTTCTAATTTTTCCTATGTTTTATCTATTTGTGAAAGAAAAATTACCCTTATTAGTGAAGCTTTTACATGGTAAGGAATTATATAATTAAATGTATAATATGTAAATGATCTTGCAAATATCTACATTATTTCCAGCAAGACGAAGCATCTTTTTAATCCTCTGAAATCCAAAATAGGTCATAAGGTACTTAATATTCAGAATCCCTTTTTTTCTAGTAGAAAAAAAGCAATTTAAAAAAAAAAACGAAAGAAGAACAAAACTCATAAAAATAAATTATTCTGGAATTAGATAATGGTACAATAGTGATAACTATACAATTTTGTGAACATAATTAAAAGTTACTAAATTATATTTTTAAAATAGTAGGGTTAGGGCCGGCGTTGTGGCTCACTTGGTTAATCCTCCGCCTGCGGCGCCGGCATCCCATATGGGCACCGGGTTCTAGTCCCAGCTGCCCCTCTTCCAGTCCAGCTCTCTGCTGTGGCCCGGGAGGGCAGTGGAGAATGGCCCAAGTGCTTGGGCCCCTGCACCAGCATGGGAGACCAGGAGAAGCACCTGGCTCCTGGCTTCGGATCGGCGTAGCTCCAGCCGTAGCGGCCATTTGGGGGGTGAAACAAGGGAAAGAAGACCTTTCTCTCTATCTCTCATTGTTTAACTCTGTCAAATAAATTAAAAAATAAAATAAAATAAAAATAAATTTTCTTAAAAAAAAACAGTAGGGTTAAAGCTAGGGCTTTTCACAAAAATGGTAAATATGCTCATCTATCAAAATATATAGCAAGCATATTAAAAGACAAATTACAAACTAGAAAAAAATATATGACAAAAGAGTAACAGTCTTAATATGTAAGAGAAGTACAATCCTATGAAAAAGACGAACACTCCAAAAAAAACAAGAGATCTCTATGGAGTACACAAGTGACCAAAAATATATACATATGGAAAAAAAAGTGCTCCAATTCATTTGTATTAATGAAACTAAGATCAAAAAAACATGGAACATACTTAAATATTCATTATTGGGTGAAGGTAATTGATGTTATATTATTCCAGGTCAGCAAATTATGACCTGTAAACTATATCAAGCCCCAAAACCTATTTTTGAATAGCAAATGAGCTAAGAGTGGTGTGTATTTTTTCAAATGGTTAAAGAAAACAAAGACATGAAACTTAAAATATAAGAAAAGAAAACATATAAAAGTATATGATCTTCAGGCTTCTGGGTCAATTAACACAGTTTTATTGGAATGCAGTTATAGCCACTCATTTACATATTGTTCACGGCTGCTTTCTCATCACAAGGGCACAGTAAACACACACAGACCACACAGTCTGCAAAATCTGCCATATTTACTAGCTGGTCTTTTACAAAAAAGATTTGCCAACCTCAAGTATATTCACATGGTAGAACCCTTCCTGGCCATAAAAGCCATCCTTAAATGAAGACTACTCATGATTCAATATTGTGTTAGTGAAAAAAAAGAAACTTACAAACAGTAAGTTGAATGATTAAAAAAAAAAAAATTAAACACAGGGCTAGCGTTGTGGAGTGGCAGTTAAGCTACCATTTGCAATGTATCCTAACTATGAGGACTAGTTCAGGCCCTGGCTGCTCTGCTTCCAATCCAGGTCCCTGCCAGTACACCTGGGAAAGCAGTGGACAACCATGTGGGAAACCTACATGGAGTTCCTGACTTCTGGTTTTAGCCTAGCACAGGGGTGTTGCAGGCATTTAGAGAGTGACCCAGTGGATGGAAGATCTATGTGTGTGTGTCTCACTTTCATTCTGCCTTTTGAATAAATAAATCTTCTAAAAATTTAAACTGAATTTAAAAAGCACATTTATTCATATATTTTCAGCTATACAACAGAGTGGTTTTGCCCCTTGTAGTAGGACTTATAAATGTTTTCTATTTTTTATTTCATACATTTTTTCAATTTTCTACAATTAACACACATTACTGTCAATCTGAAAAATGAGAGAAAACACTATCTTCTAAAAAAAAGAAAAAGGCAGGAAATATAATGTCCTTATCTAACAAGATATAACATGAATACAAACATAACATAAGGAAAGAGTTGAGTGCAGACAATGATCTAAAGCAAGTTAAGTACAGTATTTTTTGGAGAAAATTGCTTCAGTAAACAAACTTAAAGAGGAGGAATTATTTCGAGGTTCTTAAAATATGAAAGTATTTGATGCCATACCACACCATCCCTGCCTACCTCCTTGTTAGCTTTAAGACACACACACAAAAAAAGGGGAGGGGAGCAAATTCTTAAAAATGGTATATCACTGTCATATGAGTGAAGAGGACCAGGAAGAAAAAAGATAATCCTCAAATTTCATCCCACAGTTGTATAATGATACACCAAAGAACAAACCTAACACATCATCAATCTAAGAAATGCATTCATATAAGTTCTCAATCTCAAATATTTTAAATTTCTAAATAACACATAAAGTTATAGAGAAAAAACATAAATACTTTGAGTTTGGGCAGAAAAATTTAAAAGCCAACACAAATATGAGGAAATTTAAAAACTAAGTGTAATGCTATTTTATTTTTATAAATTTCAAAACAAATCCTGAAACATTCTCACATGTTTTTACACCAACAATTTCCAGTAATTCATCAAACAGCACTGGGCATCTAGTACATGTAAAGCATCATCTCAAGATAACAAAAGATTTTTAAAAGTAAAGTCTACCTTTAAGGAAACTCACAGTATATTAATAGGTGAGTTACACATAAACAACCATAACATGAAGGAGACAAAAGTGGCTAAGTGTCACATAAGAAACAAAAATAAATATCAGAAAGAAGGGCAGTTAAAAGCCCAGAATGCGTTAAAAAAAAAAAAGCCTAGAATGTATACACTCAATGCTGCTTTAAACACTTAAATAGGTACATTTAGTTATATAGTAAAATACTTAAAATGTTGTTTCAATTAATATCTTACTGATTTTAGGATTTCAGATCTCCTTTTTGATTGAAGAACATTAATCTGAAGGAAAATACATTTGGTTAATCATCCATGCATTACTTTAAAAACCCATAATGCAATATGGTAAAACTTATTCTACTGGTTCAATACTCTTCCAGAAAGCGAATAAAAATAAAATTCAAGGTTTTTTTTCAAGTTTTTATACTTCTTTTACAAAAGCAGTTAGGACAAACATACTTATGAATTTCCTATTCACTTTTGAACTCAGAGAAAAAATATCATTTAAGTTATACCATGGTGGCAATGAAATCATTGACACTTGAACTTCTAAGAAATCTATCTCTCCTGGCCACCAAACACACACACACACACACACACACACACACACTCACTCTTTCTTCTGTTTATCTGATTGCTTATCAAGTCTCAACATATAATTTTAATGCAAATTCTCATCACTTTACCACTACTATCATATTTCTGGACTGCTGCAATATTTTATGAACTAATCCCACTGCTTCCATTCTTGACTCACTACAATCCATTCTCCACATGCCAATCAGACTGACCTTTTTAAAAATATAAATAAGATCATGTAACTTCAGCTTACAGTCCTCTAACTCCCTACTGTGGCTGGCTCAAAGCCCATTCTGATGTGGCCCTTGCCTACCTCTCCAACTTGGTTTTCATTGTGTGCTCCAACCACAGACCAAGACCACTCTCCCTCCTTGATGCCCTTGTTCTGGCCATTCTGTCTACATGTCATGATGTTCTCACCAAATGAGCATGAGACTATCTCTTACCAATCAAGCCTCACGTAAGTCTCATCTCCTCATAAAGATCTAAGGTAGGAGCCAACGCTCTAGCATGGCAGGTTAAGACACCACTTGGCAATGTTGGCTTCCCACATGAGCAAAAGTTCTTGTCCAGGCTGCTCTGCTTCTGATCCAGCTCCCTGCTAATGTGCCTAGGAAAGCAGCAGCAAATGGCCCAGGTAATTGGGCCACTGACATCCATGAAGGAGACCCAGATGGAGTCCTGGGCTGCTGGCTTCAGCCTAGACCAGCGTGGGTAGTTGCAGTCATTCAGGGAGTGAACTAGCAGATGGAAGATCCATCTCTCATATATAACTCTGTCACTCTGCCTTTCAAATAAATAAATATTAAAAATAAAAAGTCCAAGGTAGTCTTTTATGTACTGTCCAGTATATCATCCCAATTTATTTTACTCCAAGCATTTATAACTACCTTAAATTTTCTTATTTATACTAAAGCCTAAGTTCCATGAGATCTGGGTGTTTGCCTTATTCTTAGCTCTAGTGCCCAAGTGGAACAATATCATTCAATAAATATTTGTTAAATTAAACCTAAATAATTTTAACTGAACTTACTGAAGGATCAGTAAATTAAAATTTTTCCCTTTTTTTCTTTTTCCACTTTAGTGCCAGAAGTCTAAACACAGAGGCCAACCAACAGTTTACAGCTACAGTTTTCTTGGGCACAAAACACTATGAAAGGCCTAGTAGCACTGGTATAAATTCAAACCCATGTATAAAAATCTCTTTTATGGGATCTCTCTCAACTCTAGAAATTCAAAACATTTTATTTGCCTTATGTAAGCTCAATGAAATAAAATGTTTATTCAAGAGAATAATTCTGGGGCCGGTGCTATGGCATAGAAGGTTAAACCTCCGCCTGCAGTGTCAGCATCCCATACAGGTGCCAGTTGAAGTACCAGCTGCTCTACTTCTGATCCAGCTCCCTGCTAATGCACCTGGGAAAGCAAGTACTTGGGCCCCTGCACCCACGTGGAGTCCCAGAAGAAGCTCCTGGCTCCTGGCTCCTGGCTTCAGCCTGGCCCAGCCCCAGCCATTGCGGCCATTTGGGGGATGAACCAGCAGATGGACGATCTCTCTATGTCTCTCTCTCTCTCTCTCCTTCTCTCTGTATCTCTGCCTTTCAAATAAATAAATCCTTGGGGAAAAAAAAAGAATCATTATGTTAATATTGCCAAAAGATTACAAAATATGCCTTTTTAATATATTTTCCCCACTGAATTTAAGCCTATTTTATAATTTTAGAGCACTGATTAAAAAAAACAAAAACAGGGGCCAGCGCTGTGGCACAGCAGGTTAAAGCCCTGGCCTGAAGCGCCGGCATCCCATATGGGTACCGATTCAAGACCCGGCTGCTCCACTGCCAATCTAGCTCTCTGCTATGGCCTGGGAAAGCAGTGGAAGATGGCTCAAGTCTTGGGCCCCTGCATCTGCATGGGAGACCCGGAAGAAGCTCCTGGCTCCTGGCTCCTGGCTTCAGATCGGCGCAGCTCCGGCCATTGCAGCCAACTGTGGAGTGAAGCATCAGATGGAAGACCTCTCTCTCTCTCTCTCTCTCTCTCTGCCTCTCTTCTCTCTGTGTAACTCTTTCAAATAAAATAAATAAATCTTAAAAAAAAAAAAAAACAACAAATAAAAAAATCCAAGGGTGAGTGCTATGGCACAGCAGGCTACGACACTGCTTAGGACACAGCCACAACCCATGTCAGAGTACCTGGGTTTGAGTTCCATCTATACTTCTCTTCCAGCAACCTGGTAATGTGCACCCTAGGAGGCCCAACCATTTGGGAGATCTGGATAGAGTTTTTGGCTTCTGGCTTTAGGCTGGCCCAGTCCTGGCTGTTCTGGGCATCTGGGAAGTGAACCAGCAAAATGAAGATCTCTCTCACTCTTTCTGGCCCTCCCCTGCACTCTCACTCCAAATTTTAAATAAATAACTATTCAGTAATAACAATAATTGTTTAAAAAAAGAAAAGAAGGGCAGGTATTGTGGTACTCAGGTTAAGCCACTGCTTGAGACACCCACATCCCATATTAGAGTGCTGAGGTTCAAGTCCAGGCTACTTGGAGTTTCCAATCCATCTTCCTGCTAATGTGCTTGGGAGGTAGGAGGTAGTAAACCACCACCCAAGTACTTCGGTTCCTGCCACACACACGTGGAAGACCCAGATGGAGATCTGGCCTACTGGCTTCAGTATGGCCTAACCCCAGTTGTATGGACATTTGGGGAGTAAACCAGCACATGGAAGATCTCGCTCTCATTCTATTCATACCCCTTCTCTGTCACTCTGCCTTTTAAATAAATAAATCTTAAAAAAAAAAAAAAGTCTAAACTTTGCTTTACAAGGCACTAGTTTCTTCTATATGTCTGTTTCAATGCCTTTTCAGTTTTGAGAACCAAAACAGTAGTTTTAAAATGTTTTAAGTAAAAGCAGAGATTATAAAGACTATTCAAATTTTAAAGAATTGTCAAAAAGATACTTTATGACTTTTTTCTATCTTGCAATAAAAAAAGCATTTAAAATCTTGAAAAAATGTAAAAAATGTTTTGAGAAGCTAAATCATGACAAACTTCATACATTTGGATACTTTTTACTTCCTATGCCCTAAAATAGTCACTTTGGCCATAAAATGATACAACAGTTTCTCATCCAAAAAAATCAAAAAACCTAACAGTTATTTGTGTTGAGACAGAGAAACCTAACTTAAAACTACAGAACTAATAGCAAAGGAAATGGATACTTTTTAACATATAAGTTTGAAAATAGTATTTTAGCTAAACCATCTCCATATAAAATTTGTAACTTAAAGCCAAAAAGCATTTGTTACCCATCTATTTTCCAAGCACTGGACTAGAAACTAGGGATACAATCTAGGAACAGGAAAGACACAAAAATAAATATTTACAATACAAGTGATGAGTGGTCTAATTGCAATGTTTATGAAAATATTATCACAACCCAAGGAAGGCAGAGACGAGAATGACCCATTCTGCCTCGAGAAGTCTGAGTAACCCAACTTGCCTGAGAATAGGGACATGAATTAGTGATGCAGCAGGTAAAAGTAATGCAAGGAAGACCAATTTTGTCAGAGTATCTTAATATCCTAGACACGAAACACTAAGATTGAGTTAGGCCTGAAGCAAAAGTGAGGAAAGAACAAATTTAAGAGGCACAGAAAAGGAATTTTCCAGACATTTTGGTGGCTAGATTTAAGAGCTTGAAAAAAGGAAAATGTCTGACATAATTCTATTTTGAACTTCTGCAAGAATAAAAGGGTGATGCCATTCAGTTAAATAAAGTCCAAAGAGAAAGAGAAGCCATTTCAGAAAAAGACAGATTTCAGCTAGGGATGTGAAAATTATATAAGTACCTCTGTATAAAACGTATTTTGTCATTTGTGTATAGGTAGCAGCTCAAGCAAGGGGCATAATGAGACTGTCAAAGAATAATAAAGAAAGAATGGAACCCTAAAAGAAAGGCTGCAAAGGTAGACCAAGGAGGGAAATCCAAGGCAGAATCTGAAAAGAAACAGAGGAGTACATAAAAGTGATTGCCAATAAAGACAAAAGTTATGCTTCAAGGAGGGTGTAGTCTACCTTACCAGTGAACAGAAGAGTCACTAATTAAAAATGAAAGTATGCATGATGTATAATAATCAGTGTGATTAATAATAATGAAGATATGTGGTAAAAGATTTATATATAAAGATGTTACCACTTACATTTATTAAAAATTGTATTTTCATTATTGCCAGTAAAAACAGGCATCATCTAAACATAATAACTGAATCTTAATTAAACCAGCATAGCAACTCCATAAAACAAAATTAGTGTAATAATTAAAAGTGCTATTTGAAACATTTTAAAATTGGGGAAATTACAATATTAAATGAAAAGAAGAAACCAGAACCAAAGCTATACAGACCTACACGTGTGTGTGTGATACACAAACAGATAACATAGACAGGTGAAAATCCATAAAAGATTATGTTTTCATATTAAAGTCAAAGAGAAAGTACTATTTATTCATTTCAGTGCATTCACTCAAAAACAACAATGTGCCTAGCAAGCACTGTTGGAAAATACATATACCTGGAGTACATAGTCAAGGGCTATATGTCGAAAACATTTTCTTGTGGCTGTCAAAATGTTTGTGGCTTCTTCAACTTCATGCTGTTTGTTTCTTTGTACTTGGGCATTTTTTGCCAATGCGTTTTCTTTCTCTTCACTGACTTTTTCAAATTGCTTCTTGGCATCTTTAAATTTTCTAAGATCTCTAAAAAACAAAAACTTAGTGAAATTTTCACAAAACTTTCTTGATCAAAAACTTCAACAAAATAACATTAAGAATTAAATTCTTTTTTTTTTTTTAATTTTTATTTTTTGACAGGCAGAGTGGACAGTGAGAGAGAGAGACAGAGAGAAAGGTCTTCCTTTGCCGTTGGTTCACCCTCCAATGGCCGCCGCAGCCGGCGCGCTGCGGCCGGCGCACCGCGCTGATCCGATGGCAGGAGCCAGGAGCCAGGTGCTTCTCCTGGTCTCCCATGGGGTGCAGGGCCCAAGCACCTGGGCCATCCTCCACTGCACTCCCTGGCCACAGCAGAGAGCTGGCCTGGAAGAGGGGCAACCGGGACAGAATCCGGCGCCCCAACCGGGACTAGAACCCGATGTGCCAGCGCCGCTAGGCGGAGGGTTAGCCTAGTGAGCCGCAGCGCCAGCCTAAGAATTAAATTCTTACATTGATTTGTTTCACCATGTCTGACATCTACTAGCTTTTCCAACTAAAAGATACACTGTTTCTCAATTACACGCTGAGTATCCCTTATGTGAAATGTTTACAACCAGAAGTGTTTCCAATCTTGGAGTTTTCAGATTTGGGAATGCTTATATAGATTATACTGGCTGAACATATCTAATGTGAAAAGTCAGGCTTTGAATTATGTTTTTTTAATTAGGGCTCCATATTTATATTTATATTTATATTTATATTTATATTTATATTTATATTTTAACCCTGATACAGCTAGCTAACATTTCATTACTTAAAACTTTGTATCTTAAAGCATAAATAAATTATGAAGCTCACATTACAGAAACATAAAAGGCAAAGTTGATGTTTTTTCTGAAGGCAAATTAAAGGACATCCTCCATTTTATAATAAAAAAATTTTTTTTGGTCAGGCAGAATTAGACAGTGAGAGAGAGAGTTATAGACAGTGAGACAGAGACAGAGAGAAAGGTCTTCCTTCCGATGGTTCACTCCCCTAATGGCCGCTACAGCTGGTGCTGCACCGATCCAAAGCCAGGAGCCAAGTACTTCCTCCCGGTCTCCCATGCAGTTGCAGGCACCCAAGCACCTGGGCCATCCTCCACTGCCTTTCTGGGCCACAGCAGAGAGCTGGACTGGAAGAGGAAGAACAGGACTAGAACCCGGGGTGCCAGCGCTGCAGGCGGAAGATTAGTCAAGTGAGCCACGGCCCCAGTTTATAATCAAATGATTTTTAAACAGTGGTATACATAAGAATCACCATAATGCACTTTGATTAAAAAGTAAATCTCTGAGACCCTTTAGTAGAGATTATAATTCATTATATTCTAGCAATCTGAGGAGGTTTTTTAGGACACATATTTCTTTTACTGTTATGGGTAGTCTATATTTCACATTTTAAGAAACAAAACTTAGGGTTAATCTCATGTGTATAAAGTTAATTGAAAATAGACCTTTGTAAAAAATAAGAATGGGATGGGGCCGGCGCTGTGGCGTAGCGGGTTAACGTAGTGGCCTGAAGCGCCGGCATCCCATATGGGCGCCAATTCAAGACCCGGCTGCTCTACTTCCAATCTCTGCTATGCTCTCTGCTATTCTCTCTCTCTCTTTCTCTCTCTCTCTCTCTCTCTCTCTCTCTTTCCCTGCCTCTCCTCTCTCTGTGTAACTCTTTCAAATAAATAAATAAATCTTTAAAAAAAAATAAGAATGGGATTAGGAGAAGGAGGAGGAAGAAGAGTAGGAGTGTAGGTGGGAGAGAGGGTGGGGTAAGACCAATCATATGTTCCTAAATCTGTACATATGAAATGTATGAAGTTTGTATACCTTAAATAAAAGGTTTCTAAGTAATAAAAAAAAATAAGAGGGGGAGAGTTGTGATATTAAAAAAAACAATCTGGGGCCAGCGCTGTGGCTTAAGGGGTAAAGCCACCGCCTGCAGTGCCGGGATCCCATATGGGCACCGGTTTGTGTCCTGGCTTCTCCAATTCCGATCCAGCTGTCTACTATGGCCTGGGAAAGCAGTGGAAGATGGCCCAATGTTTGGACCCCTGTGACCTACATGGTAGATCTGCATGAAGCTCCTGGCTCCTGGCTTCAGCCTGATTCAACCTTGGCCATTGTGGCTCTTTGGGAAGTGAAGCACCAGATGGAAGATCTCTCTCAACCTCTCTGTCTTCCCTTCTCCCTGCCTCTATGGCTCTTTCAAATAAATCTTTAAAAAAAAAAAAAAAAGGAAAGAAAGAAACAACACTGACTTCTTATTAGAGAGAATTAGTGGGTCAAAGAGCATGAATAAAGTAAGTCTGTAAACACACATATTCATCAATTCCTAAAGAACTGTACCAATAAAGGGTGTCTAGCAGGATCCTTTTCAACAGTCTGAAAATCTGAAACCCTGGATTCACTAATAATCTTAGGTAAATCATATAACATTCCTTTATTTTACTTTTGCTATCAGGAACTTGAAGACAAATGAATTTTTTTAAATTATACTAAAGTACACCTACGAAAGAATAACTCTTTGAAAGGAGCCATACATTTTTTTTTTTGTTTGTTTTTTTGTTTTTTTGTTTTTTTTTTTGTTTTTTATTTTTTTGACAGGCAGAGTGGACAGTGAGAGAGAGAGACAGAGAGAAAGGTCTTCCTTTTGCCGTTGGTTCACCCTCCAATGGCCGCCGCGGCCGGCGCGCTGCGGCCGGCGCACCGCGCTGATCCGATGGCAGGAGCCAGGAGCCAGGTGCTTCTCCTGGTCTCCCATGGGGTGCAGGGCCCAAGCACCTGGGCCATCCTCCACTGCACTCCCTGGCCACAGCAGAGGGCTGGCCTGGAAGAGGGGCAACCGGGACAGAATCCGGCGCCCTGACCGGGACTAGAACCCGGTGTGCCGGCGCCGCTAGGCGGAGGATTAGCCTAGTGAGCCGCGGCGCCGGCCGAGCCATACATTTTTAAAGATAGATTCAATGAGGATATTCTGAGTATTAGTAGATTATAAAGTAATTTATAAAGCAGCTGCAAAACATCAGCTCCAGGACAACAAATGCTAACTTACTAAAACAGTAATTATTATGTAAATGACATACTATTTATAGCTTATAATGTTTATTATTATACATACTTATATATTATTACATAATAATAAATTTTCCCTATAACTGTATGTATTCTCAGGTAGACACTAAAAGGGAAAAACTGAAGGGGCTGTCGTTGTGGTACAATGAGTTAATTCACTGCCTGCAACACCAGCATCTCATAGGCGTGCCTATTCAAGTCCCTACAGCCAGCGCCGTGGCTCACTAGGCTAATCCTCCGCCTTGCGGCGCCGGCACACCGGGTTCTAGTCCCAGTCGGGGCGCCGGATTCTGTCCCGGTTGCCCCTCTTCCAGGCCAGCTCTCTGCTGTGGCCGGTGGAGGATGGCCCGAGTACTTGGGCCCTGCACTCCATGGGAGACCAGGATAAGTATCTGGCTCCTGCCATCAGATCAGCGCGGTGCGCCAGCCACAGCACGCCGGCTGCGGCAGCCATTGGAGGGTGAACCAACGGCAAAAGGAAGACCTTTCTGTCTCTCTCTCTCACTGTCCACTCTGCCTGTCAAAAAAAAAAAAAAAAAGAAAAGAAAAAAGAAAAAGAAAAAGTCCCTACAGCTCCACTTCCAATCCAGTTCACTACTAACATGCCTGGGAGAATTCAGTGGAAGATGGCCGAGTACCTGAGCCCCTGACACCCATTTGGGAGACCTGGATGAAGTTCCAGACTCCTGGCTTCAGCCTGGTCCAGTCCAGCGCAAATGGAAGATCTCTCTCTCTCTCTCTCTCTTGCTCGCTCTCTCTGTAACTTTGCTTTTCAAATAAATGATTTTTTTAAAAAAAGAGAGAAAGAGAAACTAAATTACTAATGTGAAAAACTAAAAACTTTCCTAATTTGAACCATTTAGATTTATAAAATAAATAACTCCAATTTATTTCACAGATAAAATGTGATAACTGTGACACAAAAGGTTCACTTCCATGACTCATTCTCATATACCCTATTATTCTCTTTCCAAAGAAAATACCACTAGCTTCACTTAGTTTCACACATAATGCTAGTTCAACCACCTTTGGGAGTTTGCTTTGATTTTTAAAAGATATTAGATTACTTACTTACATTTTAAAAAATTTTAAAGCTGTAATGACCCTAGTTATATAGCCTAAACACATATTAAAGATGTAAATAAGTCACTGGAAGACATAAAGTCTAATTCTCTCATGGAGTAATTCAAGAAGAAACGTAATATACACCTCACAAAGCAAATAACAAATTTCCAATATTTTCGGTAATTCACAGTCCATAATTTATTTCAACAGATACCAATTCCCAGATGTGATCATCAATCTTTCTTTCGTCTTTGCTGCAATTTACTTACTCTTTAACAAAGTTCTGAAGCTGTGCCTTAATTGATCTCTGAGTTTGGTCAAACAGGATCTAAAAGAAAAAGGTAACAGTAAGGAATTAGAAAAGTAAACAAAGAAAGAATGTGCCTTCTAAAATCTGCAATAAATAAATCTGCAAAAGAACCCAAAATTGATTTTAAGCCAATTTCACTTGTCTCAAAAACTAAAACTGCTTCTATTTACACAGAAAACAAATCTGCTTTAGCAATTAAATAGAAGGCTCAAATAGTGGAGCAACCTATTTCCTTAATTCTAATTCAACCTCTGAAGATGACCTAAAAGAGTAACACAAGTTCCACAGTGTCCACTACTGGTATTTCTTACTCCAACACAGGAAATCACACCAAAGGAAAAAAAAAAAAATACACTCCCTAACCGCCTGGTAGGTCAGTCATTTTGACACACTTGAGGACTTAAAACATTGTATATTTTGATTACAAGTAAACATTATACAGTATTTTGCTAAATGATTGTTAAGATTAGAGACAAGAGTACATGACAATGTCCTGCCTCACTTAAATTATGCTGCACACTAACAATGAAGTCTCCGTGTGAATTTCATCAGGTGTATCATGGGAATGCCAAATACTTTAAAAATTCACACATATTTTATTCAGAGTTTGAAAGAGTCAAATGAACAGGTAGAAAAATCAATATTAAAAAAAAAGGAAACACCATGTCCATCTATTTATTAAAAACAGTACCACAATCTCATTCTCTCTGAAAGTTTGCCATTAGCAAAATCTTCTGTTTTCTCCTAGATACATGCACAAAATCTGGACAGAGTACAAGGTTTCAAAATCTGTCAATTTACTTCAAGAAAATATTTTGATGAATTATATAAAATCCAAAGTTATGAACCTAAAGTAAGCATAAGAAAGGAAACAATAGGGGCCAAGGCTGTGGCACAGTAGGTTAACGCCCTGGCCTGCAGCACCAGCATCCCATTTGAATACCAGTTCAAGTGCAGGCTGCTCCACTTCTGATCCAGCTCACTGCTAATGCGCCTGGGAAAGCAGTAGAAGATGGCCCAAGTCCTCAGGATCCTGCACCCACATGGGAGACTTGGAATAAGTTCCTGGCTCCTAGCTCCGGATCAGCTCAGCTCCAGCCATTGAGGCCATTTGGGGAGTGAACCTGCAGATGGAAGACCTCTCTCTCTGTCTCTTACTTCTCTCTGTAACTCTCTTTCAAGCAAAATAAATCTTTAAAAAAAAAAAGAAGAAAGAAGGAAAGGGAAGGAGAGGGGAGGGGAGGGGAGGGGAGGGGAGGGGAGAGGAGGGGGAGAGGAGGAGAGGAGAGGAAAGAGAAGAGAAGAGGAAAGAGGAGAGGAGAGGGGAGGGGAGGAGAAAGGGAAGGGTGGGGAGGAGAAGGGGTGGGGAGTGGAGGGGAAGGGTGGGGGGAGGAGAGGGGAAGGGGAGGGGAGAGGAGGGGAGGGGTGGAGAGGAGAAGGGGTGGGGAGTGGAGGGGAAGGGTGGGGAGGAGAGGGGAGGAGAATGGGAGGGGAGTGGAGGGGGACAGGGGAGGGGAGGAGAGGAGAGGGGAGGGGAAGGAGGGGAAGGGGTGGGGAGGAGAGGAGAAGGGGTGCGGGGTTGAGGGGAAGGGTGGGGAGGAGAGGAGAGGAGGAAGGGAGGGGAGGGGAGGGGAGGAGAGGAGAGGAGAAAGGGAGGGGAGGGGAGGAGGAGGGGAGGGGTGGGGAGGGGAGGGGAGGAGGAGGGGAGGGGAGGAGAAGGGGAGGGGAGGAGGTGGGGAGGGGAAGGGTTCTTTGAAAGACAAAAACCAACAAAGCTTACTCAAAAAGAAACTGATAATCTCAGCAGAACTAAAGAAACTAAAGAACTAAAAAAAAAGTTCCTCATCCCAATAGAGAATATATTCTCTGACATTAAGTTATACTAGTAACTATTTAAGAGAGAAAAGTACTGACATAGCAACAATGAATTTCAAAAATTTATTCCAAGTGAAAGTTTCACACACATATAACAATACCCCCCACACAAACACAAATACTACATGACATGATTCCATTTATATAAGTTACAGAAAAAAGCAAAACCAGTTTATGGAAGAAAATCAAATAGTTGCCTTTGACAGTGTGCGTTGGGCTATCGAGTATGAGATATGGCTGAACATTCTAGATAATTGTAATGATCAACATCTTAAAAGAGCTTTGAGTTATACAGTGTTGTGTTTCTCAAAATTCATTGGATAATGGGGCCAATATCACTGTGCAGCACTTCTAAAACCAGCATCCCATAACTGCACTGATTTCAATCTTGGCTACTCTGCTTTCAATCCAGCTCCTTGTTAAGGTGCTAAAGATGGCCCAAATACTTGAGCTCCTGCTCCCCATGTAGGAGACCAGGATGGTGTTCCTGGCTCCTGGCTTCAGTTTGGCCCAGATCTGGCCATTGCAGCCATTTTAGAAGTGAACCAGTAGGGGCTGGTGCTGTGGTGTAGCGGGTTAAAGCACTGGCCTGAGGCGCCAGCAATCCATATGGGCGCTGGTTATAGTCCTGGCTGCTCTTCTTCCAATCCAGCTCTCGCCTATGGCCTGGGAAAGTAGTGAAAGATGGTCCAAGTGCTTAGGCCCCTGCACCCACGTGGGAGACCTGGAAGGAGCTCCTGGCTCCTGCATTCAGATTGGCGCAGCTCTGGTCGTTGCAGCCATCTGGGGAAGTGAACCACCAGATGGAAGACCGATCTCTCTCTCTCTCTCCCTCTCCCTCTCCCTCTCTCTCTGCCTCTCCGTAACTCTTTCAAATAAATAAAATAAATCTTAAAAAAAAAAAAAAAAAGAAGTGAACCAGTGGATGGAAGATACCTTTCTCTCTGCCCTTCAATTAAATAAATCTTGAAAAACATTCACTGTATAAGGGGCAAGAGTTTGGTGCAGTGGTTAAAACACCACTTGGGATGCCGACACCCCATATCCTAGTGTCTGATTTCAGTGCTGGCTCTTCTGTTTCTGATCCAGCTTCCAGCTAATGCATACCCTAGGAGGCAGCAGATGATGGCTCAAGCACTTTAGTCCTTACATCTAGGTGGGAGATCCAGATTCAGTCCTGTGCTTCTGGCTTTGGTCTGGTCCAGTTCTGGCTGTTGTCTGCTGAGAGGACCAGAGGATGGAGGATCTATCTTTCTTTCTCTGTCTCTCTCTCTTATAAATTAAGTGAAAATAAGTAAATAAATTTTAAGGGAAGGTGCTAAGTGCAATCGTTAAGACGCCACTTGGGATGCTGTATCCTATATTGTAGTATCTATTTCCACTTCCAATTCTGGCTTCCTGCCAGTGTGCACTCTGGGAGGCAGTAGGTGATAAAGGGTCCTTGCTACCTAATGGGAGATCCAGATTAATTGAGTGAACCAGTGGATGAAAGACCTCTCCCTCTTTCTCTCTCTGTAACTCTGACCTTCAAGTAAATAAATAAATAAATAGGTTTTTTTTAAAGAAAAGATTACTATAAATGTCAGTAAATTTTTTTTTCTTTCCTTATTAATGTTTTATAGTCTTGGCTGTACTCATAGTAAAAATGTAAACATAATTGTATCTTACAAACTAGACTTTCTACTCATAGCTATTTACACACAAAAACAAAAGTATATCTACATGGATTTGTACACACATTGTTAAAAGCATTTTTATTTGTAATAGTCAAAACTTATAAAAAACAACTCTCCTTCATGGTAGCTTTCAAATACATCCCTAAATTTTCTGATACTCCTCCCTTCAAACACAGGCCCCCAATTCTTCTCCACTGAATGTAGTTGGGCATAATGACATACTTACAGCAAATAGTAATGCATAGGAAGTGACAATGTATATAACTTCTGAGACTGGGTCATAGAAGGCATTAAAGCTGCCTCTTAGTCCTCACTCTTAGGTCACTTATTTTGGTAATAACCAGACTCTATGCAGTAAGAATACTGAAGAAGCTATGCAAAAATGTCTTTGTGGAGAAACTGAAGTCCCAGGCAACATCTTCACAGCAAGCTCCTGAAAGACTTGGAACTTCCAACTAGTCCTCCCCCAAATTTCTGGTCCAGATATTGACATAATAAATATTTGTTGTTTTATGCCAGTAGATTTTGGGATAATCTATTATACTAGAATAGCAAACTACATCCATCAACAGGTGAATGGATATACACACTGTGATATATCCATCAAATATAATATAATTTAGCAATAAAAAATAAATAAGTATTGATACACACAGTATTACTGACACTGATTACACAAAAAAAATGAACTAGACCAACAAAACTATCCAATTACATGCAATTCTAGAAAATGCAAACTAATCAATAATGATGAAAAGCAGATTAGTCATTGATTAGGAATGAGGAGGAGGGGTAAGTAGGGGAGATAGAATTACAAAATGTCACAGGAAAATTTTAAAGGCATGATTATTGTATTCATTCAACTGACCATGATGATGATTTCACGGAGTTATACATATATCAGAAGTTGTCAAATTATATACTTTATGTAGTTTATGTAAATTATTCCTGAATAAAGCTGTTAAAATCACTATATTCCAAAGCAAAAAAGAACATTTTTGTGTAGTAGTATCATTGCTTCATAACTGCAAGAACATTACTATCTATATCCTCCAAAGTATAGCATTACCAAAATTAAATTCTATTTGTATTTGAATACAGTAAGTTTCAATAATATAGCCTATACTCTGCTTTCCAAAGAAGTAAATCTTTTTTTTTTTTATGTTTAAAAATAAAACCAAAAGCTTCCACTCAGGTTACTCTTGATTCATGCCTGGCCCCAGTCACAGCATCACTATCTATGCGTTTTGAGGAAAGGATGAAAGCTGAGATGCACTTCACAGATGGCATCATCTACTCCAGGAATTTTAGTAGAATAGGCTACAAATGCATAAATGGCACTGATCCTTCCCCCAGTTCTTATCATTAAGGTGCCACTGGCTCTAAGTATAAATTCTCTAGTTTAACATTTTTGTGATCCGTTTAAATATTGTTCAAGTACCACAGCACAGTCTTCTGGTGATTTTACATGGCGTAATCACTCCTGTCCTTCCCAGAATGGATAAAAAGTTACACGGCTATGGCTTCTAACACTGAAAATTCATTGGATCTCTTTGGTAATCTCATTAGGCCTATAATAAACAGGCCTAAAATAAATCAAAAGGACTCTTCTTTAAAATCATCAGCAAAAGATCCCAATAGGTAGATGAATGTTTATTATTTGTTATTCTTTTCCTATATCCCCTGCCTGTACTAATCTGGTTTAGGTGCATATCAAAATCACAGGAAAAGCTAAGAAAGTAAAAGGCTCAAGCTTGCTGAAGGAAGATAGGATCCTCTGCATTTGTAGAATATTTGCAAGGTGATTTTGTTACACAAACATTGAGACAAACTGCTCTAACCCAAGGGTTCTCAAATTGGTTGCACAATGAAATAACCTGAGGAATTTTTAAATATCCAAATGCTGAAATAACAAGAAATACTGGTGAGACTCAGGAATCAGTATTTTAAAAACTCTCCAAAGTGTGAATGAGCATTAGCCACATCACATGGGAACTTGTTAGAAATACAGAATGTCTAGAACCATCAGAGTTGTTAGAAGTACAGAATCAGAATCTATTCTATATCGGCCAAGATCTCCAGGTGGCTTATTTGTGGGATGCAATGTACTCTTTCTCAAACTGGGCTACAGACTGGAATGATATACAGAGCTTTGAAAGAAGCTCTCAAAGATTCTGATTTTAGTCTGGGTTACAACATGGTTCATCCACCACCACTTCACTAAGAAGAACTCATCAAAAGCAGTTAAATCATTTTCACTAAAACTAGAAAAGGACTCTCTTCCAAGGCTGTCATAGCAGGTATAGGCCCTAACAGCAGGCGTAGGCCCTAGAAGTGGACAAAAATAAAACAGTCCTCTAGAGCATAGATCGGCACACTTTTTCTGTAAAAAGCTAGATAGTAATAACTATTTTAGGCTTGTGCACCACGCAGTTTGTATCACAACTACTCAATCCTGCTGTTCCAAGTGCAAAAATAGCCAGAGACAATATTGGAGCAAATGAGTGCAGCTGTGTTCCAATAAAAATTTATATGAAAAAAATAAATAAAGGCAGGGGGCTGGATTTGGCCTGCAAAGCATAGTATGCCAATCTGTGCTCCAAAATAGTTGTCAAAATTTAGAGTACATCAGAATCAGAGACTGTTGGCTCCCAGCCTTCAGAATTCTGGTTATATAGATCTGGAATGGGTTCTGAGAATCTGCATTTTAACCAAGTTCCTCTGGGTTCCAGGACAAATCTTTTTTTTTTTTTTTTTTAAGATTTATTTATTTATTTAAAGGCAGAGCTACAGAGAGGTTGAGGCAGAGAGAGAGAGAGAAAGGTGTCCTCCATCCGCTGGTTCACTCCTCAAATGGCCACAGTGGCCAGAACTGGGCTGAACCTAAGCCAGGAGCCTGGAGCTTCCTCCAGGTCTCCCATGTAGGTGCAGGGTACTAAGGACTTGTGCCATCTTCTACTGCTTTCCCAGGCCATAGCAGAGCAGCCGGATCGGAAGCAGAGCAGCCGGGTCTCGAACCTGTGCCATATGGGATGCTGGCACCACAAGCAGCAGCTTTACCTGCTAAGCCACAGCACCAGCTCCCAGGACAAGTCTTAAGGAATCATTCACCTCAAACTTCAGTAAAGGTTTTCAAATTTTACTGCATGTCAGAATTTCCTACAAAGATATTAAAAAGTCTAGTACTAGAAATGGGGCCCAATGTAGTGATGTTAAGTTTCCCAACACTCGGGCCATAGCACACATGCAGATGTTGAAAGGTGTAGTAAACTACCTATAAGCCATGAATAAAAATAGTATAAATGGCCATCAACAACTCCTCCCATGCCTCTATGTGCAGCATGCCATTTTCCCATCAAGAGGTACAGTTTAATTCCTTTACCTTGAATCTGGGATGGCCCATGGTCTTGTTTTGATCCACAGAATACATAAGGAGTGATGCAATGTGACTTTTAGACTTAGGCTTTAAGAGACTATACACCTATTAATTTCAAACCCTTGAAACTCATCGACCAGATTAAAAAGTCTGAGTTCTTTGCTGGGGTGAGAGATCAAATGTTGAGAAAAAAAAAAAAAAAAGAAAAAAAAGAAAATGAGACATTCCAAAAGTTGAAAAAGCCCAACCAGCTCTACCTACTGCAGCCACCCTGCAGACATGCTGGCTTCTCTAGCCACAGACAAGTTACCCAGCCAACATCAACTGGAGCAGGGTAAGCAGGCTCCCTAAATCCCAACCCATATAAATGACAGTGGTGGGTTTTAAATACTACATTTTGAGGTGGTCGTTAAGCAAAGTAACATAAGATTTTTGAAAGCTGAACATACAAGATATTGATGCTACACTTCATCTCAGCCAAAAGGCTGAGAAGTGTTAAGATACTGATGCTTATATATGGTGCTTTTAAAAGTAGTAAACTATTTTGACAATTTAGAAACTTATAACTGATAAAATTATATTAACACTATATATTTCAACAAATTTGTATGATTTTGTTAATTTTTTTAAGGATTTATTTATTTATATTTGAAAGGCAGAGTAAGAGAAAGACAGAGAGAGAGAGAGAGAGCTAGAGCTAGAGTGAGAGAGACAGAGACAGCTAGACCTATCCAAAGCCAGGAGCCAGGAACTTGTTCTAGGTCTCCCACATGGGTGCAAGGGCCCAAGCACTTGAGCCATCCCCCACTGCTTTCCCAGGCCACTAGCAGGGAGCAAGATCAAAAATGGAGAAACCAGGACTCAAACCAGCACCCATATGGGATGCTAGCAGCGGCTTTACTCACTATGCCACAGCACCAGCCCCTGTTAATTTTCTGACAGTAGTAATTATTATTTTGGCAAAATTATATAACTCTTTCCCCTACATTCCCATTAAATCATACAAAACTACTTAAATTATTTTAATCACAATTTGTTACTATTTATTCTTATTTTTTCCACATTTTTCCTGTTAACAATGAAAATGGAAAAGGTTGTTTCCTTACCATTAGGTATCCCGTTAGAACATAATTGATTTTGTTATTTTGTTAGCTGTTATTTCTTGGTATTTATTATTGGCTTTTGGTGTTAAATGACCAAAGACTAACTCTTGATGAAACTTCATCATTTTTTAAAATTACTTTAAAAATTATTTCTGAAAATGAAATTAAATGCACATTAAATAAAACACTTTAAATGGACTGTAGGCTGCTAGGATTAAAAAGATTTTTGAAAATTTGATTTTCTGATCACAGAGTAATAATGAGGTAATATATAATCTTTCATTATAATTTATTTTAAAATATTTTTAGAACACATATAATTATCACACATACACATAATTTTACATACTGGCAGTATAGTCAACAATGACTACAAGGTACAAAGTTATACTAAAAATTTACTTGGAGAGAGTTATTAGGTGCAACAGTTAAGATGCTACTTAGGATGCCCTCATCCATATTAGAGTGCCTGGGTTCAAGCCTCAGTTCCACTTTCTATTCCATTTACCTACTAACTGGCACCCAAAAAGGCAGCAGGTGATGGCTCAACAACTTGGGTCCCTGCCACTCATGTGGGAGACCTGCACTGAGTTCCAGACTCCTGGCTTTGGTCTGGCTCAGACCTGGCCGCAAGCATCTGGGGAGTAAACCAATGAAAGATTCTTCTTCCTCTCTCCCTCTCTTACTCACTTCCTTTCAAATAAATACAAATAATTTTTATAAAATAATTTATCTAAAAAACTGAAAATACAGCAAAATCATTTAGTTTCATCCATTACCAGCTTTTTACAAAGAAATTATATGAGACTATCAATCTCTGCTATTGCATCCAAAAATATTCCAGCTTCCAGAGTGTCGCTCCCCCTCTTCGTGGAGGAGCAACACAGGACCCTGCGCTGTTCTTTCTGTCTGCTCGGCCCTCCCCGGGTTTGCTGCTGGTTCTTCCCGGGTTGGCTACTATCCCTTCCACCTCCGTGGAAGGGCAGTTCCCCCTGGCCGCATTCCCCACTTCCGCAGGGGAGCGGCACACCGCCGGCCGGCTCTCTGGGGGCTGCACGGGTTCCCTTAGATGTTCCCCATAGATGTTTCCGGTGCATGCCGTCTCTCTCCTCCTTTATAGTCCTCCTCCGCCAATCCCAACTCGGCTGAGTACGCTGCTCTCCAATCAGGAGCAAGTCCTACAGTTAATTGGTTGAACTGGAGGCAGCTGTGCGGAAGCTGTTTACTTCTCTCCCAGCGCCATATTGTGGGAGAGCAGATGCATAGAATAAGTCCTAATTCGAGTAACTTAGTCTAGTCCGGATTGCTCCCCACAGATCCCCCTTTCTTTTTATTTTTTAGCGTTGATACGCGCCTGTCTTCGGTGTCCCGCGGAACACACTCTGCTCTACTTGCTAGAGTTGCCACAGGCTCTTACAAGTCCTATCAATCAGGAAAACCGAATCCGGGTCCTCTCTTCGCCATTGTGAGGAGGTTTTTAGGCGCTGATGCATGCCTGTGTTCGGTGCCCTGCAGCGCATGCTCTGCTCTGCCCGCAGGGGCTTACAAAACCTATCAGGCAAACCGAATCCAAGCCTTCTCATTGCCTTATTGTGGGGGAGACTTATTAGTGTTGGTTCGTGCCTATCTTCGGTGACCTGCAGCTCATACTCTGGTCGAGCTTTGCTGGCGCTTACCGCCTTAAATCAGGCAGACCGAATCCAAGCTTAATATTGTTGTATTGTGGGGAAGCCTTACTGATGTTAATTCGTGCCTGTCTTCGGTGACCTGCGGCGCATAAGCTGCTAGCTGCCCGCATGTGCTCATCGCCTCACTTGATTAGGCAGACCGAATCCAAGCCTTCTAATTGGCATGTTGAGGGGAGGCCTTATTTTTCTCTATTTCTCTATCTCCGGGCATTCCTACCTCTCCCATTTCACTTCTATCTTCCAGCATTCCCATTTCTCTTTTACTTCACTTCCAAACTTCTGTTTCTCTTATCCCTGCGGCTTTCCGGCACCTCGCCCCGCCGGCGGGTTCCCGGCTCTGCGCCGCTTCAGCCCGCGCGCCTCTCTCATCTGCGCAGCTTCCCGGCTTTGCGCGGCTCGGGTTCGCGCGCTCCGCGGTCTCCACGCTTAACCCTTTCGCGTCTGAACCACGGCCTACGCCAGCGTTCCCTATCTATTCACACCCCGTGCTCTCTCTGCACGCGGCGGCTTCCGCGAGTAACACAGCGTAGCTTGCGTCTCCGCCACTAGGATTCAATCTAAGTTCCCCGGGCTAGCCTGGCGAATTCAACCCAGCGTACGTCTCCGCCCCACGATTTGGCTTCCCGTCCTTTGCTCCCCGGGCTAATCAGACGGATCCCAATCTGGCTTACGTCTCAGCTTCTGGCTTCAACTTTTCGCCTCCTATTCCCGGGCTAACTTGAGAACCCCAAAGTGGCTTTCGTTTCCGCCTCGGCCTGCCCCCCGCGGCTTCAATTTCCCTAACATTTTTCTCTACCCGGTATGTTTCCCCAAGCTTTCCTCCAACGATATTCCTCCCTCATTTCTCCTGGCCTCTCCCCACAGTCCGCGTCCGAGTCTGTTTGTTCTAGCTTTCACTTTCGCTTTCGACCTTAGAGATTTCTCCCAGCTTCCCCCCGTAGTCCGTAGTCCGTATCTGAGTCTATGCCTAGGCTTTCAATAGCTTCTTCCGGCACCTTTTTCGGCCGGCTTTTCCCTAGGCTGTTTGCTAGTCTCTCTCTTCGATATTTTCCCAATTCTTCCCGTTTCTTCCCTCCTAAGTTTGCTATCCGTCCTAGGTTTCCTATCCGAGTCACGGCACCATTATGTCGCTCCCCCTCTTCGTGGAGGAGCAACACAGGACCCTGCGCTGTTCTTTCTGTCTGCTCGGCCCTCCCCGGGTTTGCTGCTGGTTCTTCCCGGGTTGGCTACTATCCCTTCCACCTCCGTGGAAGGGCAGTTCCCCCTGGCCGCATTCCCCACTTCCGCAGGGGAGCGGCACACCGCCGGCCGGCTCTCTGGGGGCTGCACGGGTTCCCTTAGATGTTCCCCATAGATGTTTCCGGTGCATGCCGTCTCTCTCCTCCTTTATAGTCCTCCTCCGCCAATCCCAACTCGGCTGAGTACGCTGCTCTCCAATCAGGAGCAAGTCCTACAGTTAATTGGTTGAACTGGAGGCAGCTGTGCGGAAGCTGTTTACTTCTCTCCCAGCGCCATATTGTGGGAGAGCAGATGCATAGAATAAGTCCTAATTCGAGTAACTTAGTCTAGTCCGGATTGCTCCCCACACAGAGAAGAATTTTACCAAAGTTTATGAGTTAAAAGTAAAATTCAAAAAGCTTAGGAGGGGGAAGTAGCATTTAGCACCATAGTTAACATGCCTCTTGGGATGCTCATATCCCATACTGGAGTACCTAGGTTTGAATCTCAGTTCTACTTCCAATTACAACTGCCTACTAATGGACACTCTCGGAGGCAGCCAGTGATAGCTCATGGACTTGGGGCCCTGCCACTCATGTGGGAAAGCCAGACTGAATTTCCTCACCCCTGGCCTCAACCTGGTCTGGCTCTGGCTACTGTAGGGCACTCAGGAAGTTAACCAGCAGATACAAGTTCTCTCTCTCTCTCTTTCTTGCTCTCTGCCTTTCAAATAAATTTTCAAAATAAGTGAAATTTTAGGGAAAAAAAAAGCTTAGGAGGTAAGGAGGCATTTGAAAGATTATTTAAGATGTTTGTTAGGATATCTGCATCCAACGTCAGAATGCTTGGGTTAAATTCCTGGCTCTGGCTCCTGATTCCAGGTTCCTGCTAAGACAAAGAGATCCAAGGAGGCAGCAGTGATGGCTTAAGCAATTGGGTTCCTGCTATCTGTCCCCAATGACACAACTCCAGAGTCTGAAGGCATCTGGAGAACAAACCAGCAGATAGGAGCACTCTGTGTGTATGTCTGTCTCTTTCTCTGCCCATCAAATAATTTTTTTTTAATGCTTCAGAGGAATAATTCTCAACTTGCAAATTTGCTTAATACTAGCTATTGACTTTAAAAGATGACTTAAATGGTATTCTGCCATCTGATTAAGTTACTTCATTTCTGAATATCAAAACTTTTATAGTAGTACAAACTGATCCACCAAAACCCAAGTGTTAAGAGCTCTGCTACAGATTGTAAAGCAGATCTCATTATTTATTGCCTTTTAGAAAGCAGTCTTTGTCCTGGAATGCTATGTAAGTACAATTTCATTGTAGAGAATGCTATTAAAATAAAGCATTTTATATAGCTACATTTAACATTTTTTTAAAGATTTAATTTTTACTTGAGAGGCAAAACTACAGGGGGAGGGGGTCTTCCATCCTTTGATTCACCCCCTAAATGGCCGCAAGGGCTGCAGTTGGGCCGATCCAAAGCCAGGAGCCAGGAGCTTCCTCCAGGTCATCTTCCTTGAGCCATCTTCTGCTGCTCTCCCAGGCAATTAGCAGGGAGCTAGATTGAAAGTGGAGCAGCCAGAACTCATATGGGCACCCATATGGGATGTCAACACCACAGGCAGGGGCCTAACCCACTATACCATAGTGCTGGTCCCATTTTTAACATTTTAACAAATGGCTCTGAGATTCTATTTAAATTTTATAATAATGCTTGCTCCATATGGGAGACCTGGATGGAGTTCCTGGCTCCCGGTTTAGGCCTAGCCCAACTGTGGCCATTGTGGCCATTTGGGAAGTGAACCACTGGATGAAAGATGTTTTTCTCAGAGTCTGTCTCTTTTTCTCTGTTGTCACTCTGTATTTCAAATAAATAAATTTTTAAAAATTGAATTAAAAGATTATTTTGATACAAAATACATCTGAAATTAATGCATAGTTTTTTTACAATATGTATCAATATATATTTTCCATGAACTTTTTTAAGATTTATTTTATTTATCTGAAAGGCAGAGTTACAGAGTGGGGTTGGAGGGAGGGAGGGATAGAAATATTCCATCTCTGGCTCACTCCCCAAATGGCTGCAACGGCCAGGGATGTGTCAGGCCAAAGTCAAGAGCCAAAGCTTCATCCAAGTTTCCCAAATGGGTGAAGGGACCCAAGTACTTGTACCATCTCCTGCCACTTCCCAGGAATCAAACCTGAGCCCATATGAATGCCAGCGTTGCAGGCAGTGGTTTAATCCATTATGCCACAACACTAGTCCATCCATGAATGTTCTGAAGTCTCTTTTTAAGTATCAATGTATGTTCCTGACAATGTAGGGTCAAGAGATACAAAAGTGATCACAGAGTTGTTATGAGAGGTCCAAGAGGTAATGACCTTTTAAATAAAGTAAAGGTGCAAGAATACTGTGAGGAAACCAACCATATGCAGATGTGGAGGAAGAACATTCCACAGCAAGCAGACAGCAAGCGCAAAGGCCCTAAGATGAGCATACTTTGGTATGTGCAAAGACTAACAAAGAACCCAAGTGGCTACAGCCAGGCAGATTAAAATGAGATCAAGGAATCATAAACAGATCAACTGGAACTTGGCAGGCCATGGGTAAGTATTCTGGGTGTGACATCATTCTGGCTGATGTCTTCAAAACTCATTGTACAAAAGGCAAGAACAGAAGCAGACATGAACTGGGAGGCCATTATAGAAGCTTAAATAAGAGACTGTAGTTTAAACTTAGAGGTAGTAAAGAAACAACTGATAGATAGGTGGGTTTGGAGTATACTTTGCTAACATGTTAGAAATTGAATGTATGGAAAAAGTCACAGAAAAAAGGTTTTAAGGGTAAAATGTTAAGCTATACAACCATTTTCCACCAAAAACAATTCCAAAATTAAAGACTTTATGGTTGATGTGCTAGTTGTTTTCCTGTTGGCTATCATCTGCACACTCACTCTTCCTTAGTCTCCTTGTCCATACTGCTGGGGGCCACAAGTCTGCATGGGATACTTTCCAGACCCCAACTGAGAGATCAGGTTCCACAAGTAGAAGCCAAAGTCAGATTAAAAGGTAGGAGAGAAGGACCAGTGCTGTGGCACACCAGTTAATCTGACACCTGCAAGGCCAGCATACCACATTGGAGTTCCAGTTCAAGTCCTAGATACTCTGCTTCCAGTCGAGCTCAGCTGCCTGCTAATGTGCCTAGGAAAGCAGCAAAAGATGGCCTAAGTACGTGCACCCCTGCCACCCACATGGGAGACCAGTATGGAGTTCCTGGCTCCTGGCTTCAGACAGGCCCAGTAGGGCCATTTTGGCGATGTGAGGCTTGAATCAGCAGATTGAAAATCTCTCTTACTGTTTCTCCCTCTCTCCTTCTCTATCATTCTACTTTTCAAATAAATAAAATAAATCTTAAAAGGGGGGGAGGGGCAGCGCTGTGGCACAGCGGGTAAAGCTGCTGCCTGCAGTGCTGGCATCCCATATGGGTGCCAGTTCGAGCCCTGGCTGCTCCACTTCCAATTCGGCTCTCTGCTGTGGCCTGGGAAAGCAGTAGAAGATGGCTCAAGTCCTTGTGCCCAGAAGAGCTCCTGGATCCTGGCTTCAGATTGGCGCAGCTCCAGCTATTGTGGCCAATTGGGTAGTGAACCAGTGGATGGAAGACCTCTCTCTCTCTGCCTCTCTTTCTCTGTGTGTGTGTAACTCAAGACTTTCAAATAAATGAATAAATCTTTAAAAAAAAAAAAAAAAAAAAGAGGCAAGAGAAAAGAAGAACCCACTCCTTGAGCACTCCAAGAGCTGCTCCAAAATTCAGCAGCATTGGTGGCCACTTTAGCAGCGTCAATGGGTCTGTGAAGTCCTTGGCTCATGTCACAGCAACAACCAGGCAAGCTCCTGGCTTTCCACCTAGGTAACAAAGGCACTACCCCCAACTACCTAGAGGTTCTGGGTAACACTACATTCTCTTCTGTCCCTCCAGCCCTCAGTGCAATAGCTATTTCCCATGCTACCCATGACTTCTGGGTAGCATGATCACCTCAGCTTTTTTATTCCTCCAGCTCTTCCAGCACTTTGCAACCACCCCCTATATTAAAAGTTTTCTGTCAGAAGTATTCTAAGTGGTTTCTGTTCCCCTGAATGGATGCCAACTGACACAGTTAAGAAAGGATTATCACTCTCCAGAGTTTTTGTTCCTCACAACACATTTAGAAATAGGTGTGACTGATTTTATCATCCCCTTTTTATAGAAGAATAAACTGAAAAATTAAAGTTATCAAGTAAACTGAACAAAATTATACAGGGAGTAACAATGGGGCTAAAACTCAGTTGAAATTGTCTATATTCTCTACTCTTTTTACATTAATAAAGTCAAGAAACACTGACTGCTTTCAATTTTAGAAAGGAAGAAAACAAACATTAGTGGAAAATACATAGATTTCAGGAAAGTGGGTGCACATTAAGAGCACCAGCATTAAAAATACCAATCTCTATCTCTATTAAGGCAAAAATACACTTACATCATGTTTGAAAAATAAACCCAATTTTAAATATTTAATTTACTCTCAGAGACTGACCTGTAAAATATTTCAAAAATTTCTTAACAAGAAATCTTTCAGGGCCAGTGCTGTGGCATAGCAGGTAAAGCCGCAGCTTGCAGTGCCGACAGTCCATATGGGCACTGGTTCAAGTCTTGGCTGCTCCACTTCCAGTCCAGTTCCCTGTTAATGTGCCTGGGAAAGCAGCAGAAGATGGCCCAAGTCCCTAGGCCCCTGCACCCACATGGAAGACCCAGAAGAAGCTCCCCGGCTCCTGGTTTTGGATCAGCCCAGCCCCAGCCGTTGCGGCCATTTGGGGAGTGAACCAGTGGATGGAAGATCTCTCCCTCTCTCTCTCTGCCTCTGCCTCTCTGTAACTCTGCCTTTCAAATAAATAATAAAGAAATCTTTAAAAAAAATCTTTCAACACAAAAAACAATTTATTTACCAAAAGTTTATCTTAACCATAACTTTTCATATATAAAACTATAATAGAGTAAGATATTCTTAATTATTTTATTATTTGTTTTCTTATTTGAAAGGCAAACCTAGAGACAGAGACAGATGTTTCATCTGCTGGCTCACTCCCTATGTGCACACAATAGCCAAAGTTGAGCTAGGCTAAAACTAGGAAGCCAGAACTTAATCTAGTTCTCCTAAATGAGTGGCAAGGGACTCAAGTAAGTGAGCCATCATCTGGTGCCTCCCAGGCTGTGCAAATGCAGGAAACTAGAATAAGAAGAACCAGGACTAAATCTAGACCCTCCAAACGGAATGGGCATACTAAACAGCTTCTTAACTGCTGTACCAAACACCTGCCCCAAGTAAGATATTCTTACGTAAAGCAACAGTATAAGATTTACTGGTTGAAATAAAATATGACAGACAGGGACTCTTTCACCGGGTAATATATTATGGATAAAACATTTAATGCACTACACTCATTTAAGAGTTGTTGCATACCCAAAAAACTTAACAGCCATATTATATTTTTAAAAAACTTAAATCCAAAATGTCATTAGACTTGAAGTGAAATCAAATATACCTAACACTGGCATCTAAATTCAGTAAAAGGCAAAACGAAACAAAAAAGCACAAAGTAGTCAAACTGTGTAAAATGTTAGAGTGAAAGCCATTAAAACTTAGAAAAAACCCAGGTGAAAATTTTCATGACCATGGATTTGGCAATAGATTCTCTTAGATGTGACACCAAAAGCACAGGCAAAACAAAAAATAAACTGGACTTCAGATATCATCAAAATTAAACTTTAAAACCTACAAAAATGGCAAAAATATTTACATAAAATATATTGATAAGGATTTATCACCCAGAACAAAGAACTCTACAACTCAATAACAAATAAATAAATAAATAATGGGTAAACATAAGTGACTATTATATGTTAATTTAAAAACAAAGCATAAAAAAGTAGATTTTACAAATTAGTGCACACACTGGGCTAGAACAGGGTTTAGGAGTCTGACTAATGTTTTGGTGAAGCAGAGAACCTTGGTCAATAAGAATATTTTGTTGGTATGTTCTGGTGCAGTAATTTCATTCTCCTAAAACATCTGGTATGAAACATGTGGTAGACAGTATGGAAATGCTGACCATGTCGCTGCAGACCATCTGATATGCAGGCTGTTCCCCTCTGCTGTTGTGTTCTGGCAAATAACCTAACCTCTCTTGTGCCTCAGTTTCCTCATTCACAAGTGGGAATAATAACTAAACCTATTCCATAGAAGAGTTCTAAGGTTAACATGCAAATGAAGTGCTTAGAAGTGGGCCTGAATAACAGGCATGCAATAAACATCAGTTATTGTCTAACAACAATAAAAGACAAAGGACTTGAAAAGGCAGAGTTGAGAGAGAGAGAGAGAGAGCAGTCAGGATTGGAATCAGCACTCAAGGTGCTCAAATGGAATACTGGCTTTGTGGGCAGCAGTTTAATCAGCTGTGCCACAACACTGGCCCCCCATTAGCAGTCTTTCATTGGCAGCTGATTAAAGAGCAGATATTTGTATGTTTCTTAAAAAAAAAAAAAAGAGCTAATTTAAAATGAAAACTTTTACTTCTGTAAATAAATTTTTTAAAACTTACAAAGACACAATGTAAAGCAAAGATGAGTTTAACAAATGTATACTTCATTGATGTTATGTTCAACATATTAGAATGGAACATAAAACATGTTTTCTTCTCTCTCTTCTTCTCTGTGTACATTTCATATCCACCCAACAAAGAGGTTGATGGTCAAAGCCACTGAATTCAATTTTGATCATTTCATAAAATACTCAAGAAAAGAAAAAAATATTAACATGGTCATAGTAACACCTACTTACTGACACTTACTGTGTGAAAATTTATCATTTCTTGAAGACTGTCAGAAAACTTGGTCAAACTTGTCTGTGGAAAAAAAAAAAGAAAGAAAACCAAATCATTTATGAGCCACTAAAATAGGTCACAAAAATGTTACTTCAGCATTTCTAACAGAAAGATCAAGTTACATCGTACACTGTAACATTTACTTCCAAGGACAATCTCATTATCTCATGGGCATGCTCTATAGAAAGTTCAAGTGTTCACGTGGTAACATATAGAACCTTAGAAAGTCAAAGAATTAGGACAACCCTATCAATGGTAAGAAGTAACTTCAAAAAATTCACAGAAAATATCTATTAGGAAAAAAACAGACATGGATTTCAAATTTTTGTACTAAAATAAACATCTTTTATTCCATTTTTCTATAAACTCAAAAGTACCCTCTTATTATGCTAACAAATAGAACCTGTACAGCAACCCACCTGTAGTTAAGCACCAGTCTTAGGTTACTGCAGTCCGCCTGCCTATGTAAGCAGCTATATAGTAAACTGGTTGAGACAATATGAAACTGGATTAAAGAAAATGATGCTAAATATGTACAATGTGAATCAACAGGATTACAGAAGATATCACCAAGGGCTGATGGCTTTTCTACTTTTAAGTATCATTATAACAATTAATAATTCATGTGCAGATATATACTTCATGTCTTGTTACACTCATCATTTAAACCATAATTTTAATGGTACTAACTTCAACTACAGCATCATTACTAGAATACTGGGCCAGGTCTCGGATCCCGTTCATGAACTGTTTATTTGCAAGACAAAAGGCTTTTCCGGTATCAATCATGGCAATACAGAGCTTCACAAGCTGAAAAAGAAAAATAAATTATATCAGAAAAAAATTTTACAGATTATTTGGTTGAACAAGTATTGGTAGTAACCATATAAGTTTAACCTAGTTAAGATAAACTATATTTCATCAATAAACCCAAAATAAACCAATCAAAAATTACTTTTTTCCTTCAGCTTATAAGGTAAATTCATTAGAGTCATACCAAAAAGTTGGACTATTTAGGACTTGGAGGTTGTCTGATAACAAAAAACTCATTTAACCAAGGCAAACTCAATCACATAAATTAACTCTATGAAAACTTATCAAGCATCTCCTAGAAGAAAGAAAATAGCAAGCAAGCATAAGAAAAACTTTTTTCTGTAAACTGGCATGTTGGAGGAAAGGTGCGAACATTGATTTGGTGAGTTAGTCATGTTGATCATTTCATTATCAGTCTATCAAAGCTGATGTCTGAATGGATTATTCAAGTACTTATTCCAGAAAATAGTTATCCAATGTCTACTGGTCTGTTCTAGGCATTGCGTTAAGCATTAGAACTAGGCATTTCTCTTTCTTCCATCTTTCTCCCTCCCTTTCTTTTTTCCCCTTCTCTCTCTCTCCCTCTCTTTTTGTATCTCTCTACTCCACCCCCTTCTTTTCTTTCACTCAGACAGAATATTTGCCTTAAAAAGAAATCTTGGGTGAGTGTCAAATATTAAAAACCAGCGGCCAGCGCCGCAGCTCACTAGTGCCTGTGGTGCCGGCACTCCAGGTTCTAGTTCCAGTTGGGACGCTGGATTCTATCCCGGTTGCCCCTCTTCCAGTCCAGCTCTCTGCTGTGGCCCGGAAAGGCAGTGGAGGATGGTCCAAGTGCTTGGGCCCTGCACCTGCATGGAAGACCAGGAGGAAGCACCTGGCTCCTGGCTTCGGATCAGTGCAGCGCGTAGGCCGTGGCGGCCATTTGGGGGATGAACCAATAGAAGGAATACCTTTCTCTCTCTGTCTCTCTCTCTCTCACTGTCTAATTCTTCCTGTCAAAAAAAAAAAAAAAAAAAAAAAAAACCAGCAAAAGTACTGAGGCAAGTGGGAAATGATTAATACCAAGAAGAAGATAAAAAGCCAAGAAAAGAAGCTAGAGCCTTGATGCAGTGATTTAAGACTCTGCCTGTGACATTGGCATCCCATATGAGCAGCTGGTTCGAGTCCTGGCTGCTCTACTTCTAATCCAGCTCCCTGCTAACATGCTTGGGAAAGCAGTGAAAGATGACCCAAGTGGGAGACCCAGCTGCAGACTGCTGGCTTCCTCAAGGTTATTCAGGGAGTGAATCAACAGATAGAAGATCTCTCCATCTCTCTGAGTAACTCTGTCTTTCAAGTAAATAAATCTTTAAAGAGAGAGAGAGAGAGAGAGCGCCACAGAAATCTTTAGAAACTCCAGATTTCAAGAGTATAATTTTTTTTATTTGACAGGTTAGAGTTATAGACTTAGAGAGTCATAAGGGATGCCAGAGTCGTAGACGGAGGATTAACCAAGTGAGCCACAGCGTTGGCCCCACAAGAGTATAATTTTAAAATGGTGGTCCCAATAGCATAGAGGAATGGAAATTTATTTTTTTTTAAATATTTTATTTATTTATTTGAAGGTAGAGCTACAGAAACTGAGAGGGGTTGGTTCACTCCCCAAATGGCCAACACGGCCAGAGCTGCACCAAGCCGAAGCCAGGAGCCAAGTGCTTCTTCCCGGTCTTCCACGTGGGTGCAGAGGCCCAAGTACTTGGGCCATCTTCTACTGCTTTCCCAGGCCATAGCAGAGAGCTGGACAGGAAGAGGAGCAGCCAGGACTAGAACCGGCACCCATATGGGATGCCAGCACTACAGGCGGAGGATTAACCTACTGCGCCACGGCGCCGGCCCCAAGGAACAGAAATTTAAAACATAACTTCTGCTTCCAAGGAGCTCTATTCTGAACAGTAGGTAAGCAGATAACCTCCACAGAGCAAACACACAAGACAAAGCCACACATGAGTGAAAAAGGACACATGTAATCAGGACTTTTGACATCAAGGAAGGATTCCTGGAAAACAGGAATAACATAAAAACAGGAATAGCCTAACATTGCTACACTTCTAAGACCTTTAGATATCGACTAATGTGCATACAAAAGAGGAGATGTAATATGCAGCATTTCCTAAAGATACTTAACCACGGATTCTTTTTAGAGGAAGCATTTTCATAGAGCCATTGTTCCACAAAACCCCTATGAGAAATGCTGGCAGAAATAAATATTTTATTATTTACTAACTAAGGTATCTTACCGGATAAAATTAATTCGAATGTTCATATGGAGTAACCAACATGCAAAAGAGCAAAAATATTTTCAGAAAGAGTACTGAGGGGACAGGCCTTTGGCCTAGAGCTCCAGTGGGCAAATTTTTTTCTGGCATATGGATATTTATAACATCATTCATGAGCCATACCAAATTATCAACTTAAAAATTAGCCTGCTACAGATTTTTTAATATCAAGTCCCATCTGTGGTTGCCTTGGCAGGGCCAAACCAAATGATTTGGTAGCCCTTACATGGATACGAAAGGCCAACTCATGGATATGACTAAACAGCAAAAATAAAAAGTTTGAGAACATGTTCTTTTAGAGCCGGCAGGTAAAGGGAAACAGTTATTCTCATACACTGTGATAAGAATGTACACTGATACAATTTCTATGAAAGGCAATTTAATAAAAGCTAACGAAATTAAGATATATATAACCTCCTTAGTAATGTCACTTTTAAAAATTCATCAGGGCCAGCACTGTGGTGTAGTGGGTAAAGCCACCGCCTGCAGTGCCAGTATCCCACATGGGCACTGGTTCGAGTCCTGGTTTCTCCATTTCTGATCTTGCTCTCTGCTATGGCCTGAGAAAGCAGTAGAAGATGGCCCAAGTCATTGGGCCCCTGCACCCATGTGGGATACCCAGAAGAAGCTCCTGGTTCCTGGTTTGGATCAGCGCAGCTCTGGCTATTGCAGCCAATTGGGGAGTGAACAAGCGGATGGAAGACCTACCTCCCTCTCTCTCTCTCTCTCTCTCTCTCTCTCTCTCTGCCTCTCTGCCTCTCCCTGTGTAACTTTGACTTTCAAATAAATAAATAAATCTTTTTTAAAAAATGCACCACATATGGGGCCGGCGCCGTGGCTCACTTGGTTAATCTTCCGCCTGCGGCGCCGGCATCCCATATTGGCACCAGGTTCTAGTCCTGGTTGCTCCTTTTCCAGTCCAGCTCTCTGCTGTGGCCCGGAAGGGCAGTGGAGGATATCCCAAGTGCTTGGGCCCCTGTACCCATGTGGGAGGCCAGGAAGAAGCACCTGGGTCCTGGCTTCGGATCGGCGCAGCGCCAGCCGTGGTGGCCATTTGGGGAGTGAACCAACGGAAGGAAGATCTTTCTCTCTGTCTCTCTCTCTGTAACTCTACCTATCAAACTAATAAATAAAATCTTTTAAAAAATGCATCACATAGATGTATTTGCACACAGCCATGTATATGTGAAGTTATTCACTGCAGTCACAATAAAATATTGAGCAACTAAGCACCCATAGTAAACAACTGAATAAAAAGTATGATATGGGGCAGCCATTGTGGTACAGGGGGTTAATATGCTGCTTGGAATGTCCACAACCCGTGTAAGTACCAGTTCCAGTCCCAGTTATTCCACTTCTGATTCAGCTTCTGGCTAATGTATATGGAATGACAGCAGATGATGGGCCATGTACTTAGTTCCCTGCCACACACATGGGAGACCTAAATGGAGTTCCTGGTTCCTGGCTTTGATCTAGCCTCGTCCTGACTGTCACAGGCATTTGGGGAGTGAACAAGAAAATAGACAATGTCTCTGTCTCTCTCTCTCCTCCCACTCCCTTTTCTGTCATTCTGCCTTTCAAATAATAAATAAATATTTTTCAATGCGACATATACATATAACATAATCCAATCATTAAAAAAGAGACTGCCTTAAAATTAATTTTAAAAATCCAAAATATATTAAGATCAAAAACACCTGCAAATAGTGCTAATATTTTTGCTGGAAAAGAGTCATTTGTATGGAGAAATACAAATACATATAATCTTTTATATGCAAAAAAAAAAAAGACTGGAAAGACACACAAGAAGCTGGTGCAGTGTACTCACCTAGGAATGGGATTAGAAGATGATTATCACTAGATGTATTTGTCATCTTTGGATTTTGTACTTTAGGCGGTACTCATCCAACAAATAATACAAAAATAATTAAATCAAAAGCATCCCAATAAAAAAAGAGGGAGAAATGAGTTGACTGTGCAACATTCTCCTTTAAAATCAAAGTTTCTCCACTCCTGCAGGCATTTAGGAAGTGAGTCAGCATACAGAAGTACTCTATCATTTGCTTTCTCTTTCTCACTTTCTCTCAATAGCTTTCTGTCTCTTTTTCTCTCTATCTCCTCCTCCCTCCCTCTCCCCTTGCCTCTCTGCCTCGTGAATAATTTAAAATTTAAAATAAATTAATTTAAAATAAAAACATAGGTTCACAGCTCAGCTTAGGTTCAAATCTGGCTGCCATACATAATCACATAATTAAACTCGAGTGACCTTAACCTGAACAAACTTACAACCTTCAGTTTTTTCTTCTGAATGATACATAATGGTACCAATCACATAAGGTTACTATAAAATGATAAGATACTTCACATAAAGATCTTAGCACAAGTTGTTACAGAGTCAGGGCCAACATTGTGGCATGGTGGGTAAAGCTGCCACCTGTAGTGCCAGCAACCCTTATCAGCCCCAGTTTGTGTTTGAGCTGCTCCACTTTCAATCCAGCTCTCTGCTAATGGCCTAGGAAAAGCAGCAGATGATGGCACAAGTGTTTGGGCCCCCTGTATGTGGGAGACCCAGATGACATTCTTTGCTTCAGCCTAGCCCAGTGCTGGACGTTGTGGTCATCTGGGGAGTGAGTCAGCAGATGGAAGATTGATCGATTTCTCTCTCTCCCTCTCTCCCTCTCTCCCTCTCTCTCTCTCCCCCTCCCTGCTCTCCACACCCATGTAACTCTAACTTTCAAAATAAATACATTTTGGGAAAAATATTGTTACTGGATCATAGTAATTAACAAATTTGTGTTTCCTTGTCAGAAGGAAGGTTTTCTTATTGTTGTTTGCTTTGTTTTACTAAGAAAAACCCTTAGTAAGAATAAGAAACAAACGTGGACACCTTTGTACTTAAGTACTTAAGATAAAGACATGGCAGAGAAGAAAAAGAAAAAGATGACTACAAAAAGAGATATTTTCATCACACAAACGGGATGAAAAACAAAAAATGTAAGTTAACTTTCTAGATTAGGAGCAATAAATAAAGGATTCCCACCAAGCAGAAGGAAGAGGCAAGGTCATCTGGTAAAAGTGAAGAACTAAGTGGTAAATCCTGAAGAAACAGTGAACTATTGAAGAGCTGCTAAAAGCAATGAAATGGATCTGACTGGATTTGAAAAACTTGCTTTGTATAAATAATTACAGGACATGTGGCTCCATCAGTTGGTTTTACAAAATAGTTGTATAATTTCTCCTGTAGGGCTTCACAGCCCAGACTTGAGGCAGATAATATACCTGGCTACACTTTAGACAGCAGAAATTCTGTGGAGTAGCTGTTATGGAAAGGAAATGAAGGTTTCTGAAGAGCAGTAATAATGGAATAAAGTTAAGAGCACATTGAAAGGGCTCATAGCAACACTGATCATAACAGTCAGAAAAAGAGAACTCAAATGCCCATCAATTAATTAGGATGAACCAATTGTGATATGTCCATACAAAAGGATATTACTCAACCATAAAAATACTGACAAATATATCACCTTCCATTTGAGAAGTGAAAGTATCTCTTATTTAATGAAATTCTAAACCTTCTACCTCCTTAGGACTCGACCCTATCTTCTCATCTCTACCACTTCTTTCACTTAAGTAGATAAAGATGTTCAAGTTTATTTCTTAATAAAACAACACATCTCTTCTGGGAAGGAAGCACAAATCTCTATTGGGATTGGTGAAACTTAAAAACATTGTAACTGAACACAGCCAGTCACAAAAATCAAATACTACATGATTCCATCTATATGAAATGGCCAGGAAAATCCACAGAGACAGAAAGTAGCCAGAAGATGAAGAAAGAGGAGACCTGAGGGTAACTGCTAACAAGTACAAGATTTCTGAGGTGACGGAAAATCCTCCCTCTCTCTGTAACTCTACCTTTCAAATAAATAAAACTAATCTTTTAAAATAAAAAGTACATTGAAGGGCCGGCACTGTGGCATAGCGGGTAAAGCTGCAGCCTGCAGTGCCACATCCCATATGGGCGCCAGCTCGAGTCCTGGCTGCCACACTTCCGATCCAGCTCTCTGCTGTGGCCTGGGAAAGCAGTAGAAGATGGCCCCAGTCTTTGGGCCCCTGCACCTGCATAGGAGACCCAGAAGAAGCTCCTGGATCGGCACCGCTCCGGCTGTTGCAGCCAACTGGGGAGTGAACCAGAGGATGCAAGATTTCTCTCTCTGCCTCTCCTTCTCTCTCTGTGTAACTCTGACCTTCAAATAAATAAATCTTTTTAAAAAATACATTGAAATGAATTTGAAAGTAATCTGAAATATCTCAAGTAGACATACTGAAAGACCAGAAGTCTAGGTAAACTTGAAGCAGCAGTGAGTTTAAGAACTGGAAGGACTGGAGAATCAAGTCAGAAAGCAGGACATCAGCATTCCAGATTTCAGAGGTTAGAACTCTGTGTTATGAACTCTGTGTTATGAGGCAAAAGAGTATGGCCATGAAAATAGTTATCACACTAAAATAGAGTCACTATCACAGGGGTTACAGAGAAAATGAAATTATCTCACAGCAAAACCACATAAACACTGCAGGTATCTAGGAGGAAGGCCTGATTAGGTGATGGAGAGGGGAGGAGAGAAAGCAGGAAACTGACTCCACCAGCTGCCAGAATCCTAATTAAATGACAGTGATGAATGAAATTTTAGCTGAATAAATGCTGGCATTGCAAGCAGTGGCCTTACCCACTATGCTACAACACTGGCCCAAGGGAAGATTTTTATCTAAGAATAAGTAAACATCAAATTAGTCAAAATTATCAAATTTGCAGCTCTAATTCATTCATAATTTTTATTAAGGGATTACTGTGTAATAGGTACTTTTCCAGATAATAGGAATACAACTTAAATTTGCTATCCTCAAGTAATTAGCTTGCGCTGTGATTCCCACTCTTCTAGGTGCAAATTGGGAATAATGCCAACATTCTTGTAAAGATCAGAGATAATGTAACACAGAACGTGGCATACAGTGAGTGCATAACAAATGAGGGGTTCCCCCCTTTTAAAGATAGACTCTGTCTTCAAGGGGCTACTACTCTGTTGAAGAGACACTATCACATCATTTACTTACAATATGCCATGTGCCAAGAACCATGCTTAGTATCTGGCATACATTATCTCATCTTATTCTAATAATAGCTCTATGTGATACATTAAGACACTTGTTTTCCTCATTTCAAAGATGAAAAAAATGAGACACAGAAAGGATGAGGATTTTACCCAAAACAATACAGCTACTTAGCAGCAGTACCAGATTCAAATCCAAGTTTTGTACTCTTAACTCATTAAGCTATACCACAAACCAAAAAGTATAGTAACGTTATAATCATTTAAAAGGAAATACATTCAAGAAGAAATGTAAAACTGGAAAAAGAACCAAAGATTGGTAGTATATGAGCTAAGATTTAAAGGTTGTCTATTTAACAAACAGGAAACAAGTCTACCAGTGACAACATGTAAAACAGAAACAGAAATTCTATCCAGATGGCAACCATGATGCACTATAATGTACCAATGACAGAGCATCTTGTAGAAGGGATAGTTGAAGCCAACAGAGCAATGCCACTCAAAAGCATTATTCACTACAAAGAATATAACTATTGGTAGAAAACATTATAAGCAAAATAAATACACGCTAAGTCATCAAGCTAGTTGAACCTGTTGCTGACATGATTTTTACACTGATAGAATTTTTACATTGATAGAATGAACTTGCCCTGAACAAAGTTATGAAATCACTAAATTAGTTGTGGGGCAACCCCTCCCCTATTAGACCTTCACTGCCACCACCTACAATAACAACCATCTATTGCTCCTTTTTTATTCCTAACTCCCCATAATTCTAAAGTAAAAATGACAACTTACAGCTCAAGAATCTGGGAGAGATACATTTTATAAGGAGTCAAAATTTGTTTTAAGAATTTATTCAAAGTCAGAAATACAGAAAGGGGAGAGAGAGAAAGAGAGAAAGTGAGAGAGATCTTTCATCTGCTGGTTCCCTCCTCCCCAAACAGCCACAATGGCCAGAGCTGTGCAGGCCAAAGCCAGGAGCCAGGAGCCAGGAGCCAGGAGCTTCTTCCGGGTCTCCCATGTGGGTGCAGGGACCCAAAGACTTGGGCCGTCTTCCACTGCTTTCCCTTTCCGCTATGCATTAGCAGGGAGCTGGATTGGAAGTAGAGCAGCTGAGATTCAAACAGGCACCCCTACGGAATGCCAGCACTGCAGGCAAAAAGCTTAACTATCATTGCTACAGCACTGGCCCTAGGAATTAAAACCTTAAACCAGAGAAAAATTAAAGCACCTATGGAACCTCAGGGATAGTGGGGGAAAGAGACTATATTTGAGAACATTTCAGGTTTCCAGGATACCTTTACCAGCTCTTTAGCAACACAGACACTAGAATGAGCTTAGAGTTCACAGTAGCCAATGTTGGGGCTGGCATTCTGGTGCTTCGTGTCAAGCTGCCTGCTGCGATGCTAGCATCCCATATGATTGCCAGTTGGAATCCCATCTGCTCCACTTTCAATCCAGCTCCTTACTAATGTGCCTGTGAATGTCATTGCTTTAACACTTTAAGATTTGAATTTTCTTGTTTTAAGATTCCACATTGGGGCAGATGCTATGGCGCAGTAGGTAAAGCTGCTGCCTGCAGTGCTGGCATCCCATATGGGCGCTGGTTTGAGTCCCGGCTGCTCCACTTCCAATCCAGCTCTCTGCTATGGCCTAGGAAAGCAGTAGAAAACGGCCCAAGTCCTGGAAGAAGCTCCTGGCTTCAGATAGGCACAGCCCTGGCCATTGCGGCCATCTGGGGAGTGAACCAGCAGATGGAAGAGCTCTCTCTTTGCCTCTGCCTCTCTGTAACTCTGCCTTTCAAATAAATAAATAAATCTTCAAAAAAATTTTTAAAAAAGATTCTACATCTAACTGAGCACCAAAAAGGAAACCTGTTAAAGTGAAATGAACACTATGAGAAACGGTGACTTGATCAGCCCTCACCCTGACTGTTGATGAGCAACTTGATATGTTATCCCTCTTAGTATTTTTTTTTGTTTGTTCTACTTAATACTTTTGGTTGAATACTGTAATCAATACACAATTCTTCTTAAGTGCTGAAACTTAACTGAAAAGGGATCTCTGTTAAATATAAGAGTGGGAATAAGAGAGGGAAGAGATGTGCAATTCGGGACATGCTCAAGCTGACTTACCTCAAACGGTAGAGTTAGAAACATACCAGGGGATTCCAATTCAATCCCATCAAGGTGGCATGTACCAATGCCATCTCACTAGTCCCAGTGATCAATTTCTGTTCACAATTGATCATAATGATAGGACTAAGAACCAAAGGGATCACATAAACAAAAATAGTGTCTGCAAATACTAGCTGATAGAATCAAAAAGGGAGAGAATGATCCAACATGGGAAGTGAGATACACAGCAGACTCATAGAATGGCAGATGTCCTAAACAGCACTCTGGCCTCAGAATCAGCCCTTAAGGCATGCGGAGCCTGCTGAAAAGCCCATGAGACTATTTCAGGCATGGAAAGCCAAGACACTCTGGGGGAAAAAAAAAAAAACCTAAATGAAAGATCTCCGCGAATGAGATCCCAGTGGAAAGAATGGGTCATTAAAAAAGGAGGTACCTTTCTCTGAAGGGAGGAGAGAACTTCCACTTTGACCATGGCCTTGTCTAAATATGATCAGAGTCAGTGAACTCAGGGGGCTTCCATAGCCTTGGCAGCTCATGACAAGAGCCTAGGGTGATTACTGAGGCCATAAACAAGAGTGTCAATTTGTTAAGTCAACAACAGGAGTCACTGTGCACTTACTCCTCATGTAGGATCTTTGTCCTTAGTGTGCTGTACATTGAGATTTAATGCTATAACTAGTACTCAAAACAGTATTTTTCACTTTATATTTCTGTGTGGCAGCCAACTGTTGAAATCTTTACTTAATGTATGCTAAACTGATCTTCTGTATATAAAGAGAATTGAAAATGAATCTTGATGTGAATGGAAGGGGAGAGGGAGTGGGAAAGGGGAGGGTTGTGGGTGGGAGGGACACTATGGGGGGGAAGCCATTGTAATCCATAAGCTGTACTTTGGAAATTTATATTCATTAAATAAAAGTTTGAAAGCAAAAAAAAAGATTCTACATCAATGTGCCCTAACCCTAACAAACTGATAAAAAGTAAAAAAAGAAAAACACCCAGTCCCAAAGGAAAACTCATTAGCAAAAACATGGTCAGTGAATTCTGTAAATGAGGACCACCACCACTCAGTGTTTCATATGACACAGATACACTTCTATCTGAAAATGACAGGTATCCAAATTATACTATTCTGTGATTTTTTATTTTTATTTATTTATATGAGAGGTAGGATTACAGACAGTGAGAGAGAAAGAGAGAAAGGTCTTCCTTCCGTTGGTTGACTCCCCAAATGGCTGCTACAGCTGGTGCTGCGCCGATCTAAAGCCAGGAGCCAGGTGTTTCCTCCTGGTCTCCCGTGTGGGCACAGGGGCCCAAGCACTTGGGCCATCCTCCACTGCCTTCCCGGGCCACAGCAGAGAGCTGGACTGGAAGAGGAGCAACCAGAACTAGAACCCGGCACCCACATGAGATGCCGGCACCACAGGCGAAGGATTAGCCTAGTGTGCCACGGCGCCAGCCCATATTCTGTGATTTTTTTAAAAAACCTTGTCCTATATACTGCCATAAAAATCAAAACTACCTGTTGACTTCCTTAAGAGTTTAAAACTTTGTATCAAAGAGTATTTGAAAATAAATATAATACCTCAGAGGAAAAAAAATTTTTAATAGTAATAAAAACCCACACATAAGTAAAGTATATGCAAATAATATTCCTATCCAAAATTAAAATATCAACTTTTAAAAACACTGTGCCTCAAAATTTACTGGTGCTCTTCAGAAAATTTTCAAGTGGTAGGTGCATATGCTCCCCAAAGTGGATCTTCAAGTACAACGATGCATAAGAGCACTGAACTCCTGTAATTTTGTGATTTGAAGTACTTTGTCTTTGCCTTTCTGACCTTTGAAGTCCTCCCTACGAAAGGGGAATAGAGGCGGATTTTGGTTTAGCAATTAAGGTTTCAGCATCCTATATCAGAGTGCCTAGGTTCAATGATCAAGTCCCAGTTTCAGCTACCAATTCCAGCTTTCTGACAACACAGATGCTGAGGTGTAGCAGGCAATGGCTCAGATGGTTTGGTTCCTATCACCCATGTTGGAGACCAGGATTAAGTTTCCAGTTTCCAGGGCTGGTTCTGTAGCATAGCCGGTAAAACCACAACCTGCAGTGCCAGCATCTCGTATGGGCACAGGTTCATGTCCCAGAAGCTCCACTTCCAATCCACCTCCTTGCTAATGTACCTGGGAAAGCAATGGAAGATAGCCCAAGTGCTTAGGCCCCTACACCCATGTGGGAGACCCAGTAGAAGCTCCCAGCTCCTGGTTTTAGATTGGCCCAGCTCCAGTCGTTTAGGCCATTTGGGGAGTAAACCAGCAATAGAAGATCACTATATATGTAACTCTGTAAATCAATCTTTTTTTTTTTTTTTAAAGTTTCCAGCTCCAGGCCTGTTGCAGGCATGGCAACATAAGCTGATGGGGCAGCTTGCATTTCTCTTTCTCTATTTGTGCACATGTTTGTGTGTTTCTCTGCCTCTCAAATATCTTTTTTGGTGGTAATAATAACATATGTCCTATGTAATTCACATAATTATTACAAAAACCAAAACAATACAACTATATAACTATGCTCGGTAGAAATACAGAGTGACAGAGGTGTGATTCTCTCCTAACTCACATCATGCATTGCATTGCTATTAGTGATACAATTTTTCAAATAGTAGACAACACTTCGTATAATTTCTCATGAAATAAAATATAATCTTCCCTCAAAAAAAAAAAACAGAAAGATACTGAATATTACAGTGCTTTAAAATCATAAGTTCTATACAAAAACAATTTATTACTAAACTTTCCTAAAAGATTTGTTTTACATATATAACCAATACACATATAACCAATAAATAATCAATGCTTTGTATAGTTTCTATGCTATTTACATTACAGACACACATATGTTGCAGGATTTCAAAACATCCAAAAATCTTTAGCCTAATTAATGTATTTCTTATCCTCAGTATTCAAAGTGCGATCCAACAGCATGGGCACCATCTGGAATCTGGTTAGATACACAGCCTGTTAGGCACACCTGACCTACTGAATTAAAATCTGTATCTTCACAAGATGAATCCCAGGTGATTCCCATGTACAATAAGGTATCAGAAGCACTACTTCCTTTACACAGCAACGCCATTTACAATAACTGTATCATTAAGAAACTATTTTCTGAAAGGTAATTCAAATATATGCAAATGACTTATCTCCAGAAATTTAAAGACAGATATTTTACTGAACAATGATTACAGAAGCATATCTGAACAAATGAATCAGAAGTCATGTCTTATTTTTTTAAGGTTTATTTATTTTATTTGAAAAGCAGAGAGAGAGAGAGAGAGAGAGAGAGAGAGAGAGAGAGAGAGAAAGATATCTTCCATCTGTTGGCTCACGCCCCAAAATCCTCAACCACCTTTCCAGGCCATAGCAGAGAGCTGGATCGGAAGTGGAGCAGCTGGGATTCGAATCAGTGCCCATATGGGATGATGGCACCACAGGCAGTGGTTTTACCCGCTACACCACAGCACTGGCCCCATAATGTTTTTATTCTAATATATCTGCCTGGTATACAACTATAGCAGATAATACTTCTTGAATAGTTACCAAGAAAAATTATCAAAAATTAATACAAATGGGAATCAATGTGCACTTACCCTTAACATAAAATACTATATCAATTATTAAGTATGTTAAGCACTTTGGAATTAGCTTAAAAATAGTATGATTATTTTATTTATATCTGAAACTGGCCATATCTAAATATATAAATAAGAATAGACAGGTAATGTATGAGACCCATTAAACATCAAACAAGATACAAGCTTGGATGGGCATTTAGCCTAGTGGTTAAGATGCTGGTTGGAGGAAGGCCAGCATCCCATATCAGAACATCTGGGTTCAAGTCACAAATCCACTCCCAATTCCAGCTTCCTGCTAATATGCACTCTGAGAGGCAGCAGATGACAATTCTAGTAGTTGGGTCCCTGCTAGCCACATGGGGGACCTGGATTGAGTTCCTAGCTCCTGGCATCAACTTCAGCCCAGCTCTGGCCATTATGAGCATTTGGGGAATGAACCAAAAAATGAGAGCACTCTGGCTCCCTCTCTCCCTCTCTCTCCCTTTCTCCCTTTCTCTTTCTTGCTCCTTCTATCCCCTCTCTTCTCTGCCTATGAGATGTTTTTTATTAAAATCTTGAGGGGCCAGTACTGTGTCGCAGGTAAAGCCGCTGCCTGTAGTACTGCCATCCCATATGGGCACCGGTTCAAGTCTCAGCTGCTCCACTTCTGATCCAGCTCTCTGCAATGGCCTGGGAAGCAGTTGAAGATGGCCCAAATGCTTGGGGCCCTGCATCTGCGTGGAAGACCAGGAAGAAGCTCCTGGCTCCTGGCTTTAGACTGGCCCAGCTCCGGCTGTTGCAGCCATTTGGGGACTGGACCAGCGACAGAAGATTCTCTCTCTACCTCTGTCTCTGCCACTCTGCAACTCTGCCTTTCAAATAAGCAAATAAATCTTTAAAAAAATAAAATCTTGAAAGATACATATAATCTTTTTTATGGAGAAGACAGAAACAAACCTCCAACAGTATAAAGGATATTTAATGATCTTTAGTAGTAATGAAACATGGATTCAAATTCTTGTTTTGGCACTCAGACTTTGAACAAGCAGTTTAATGTCTATAGTCACAATTTCCTCATATGTAAAATCATGGTAATAATTGCACTTACCCTCACAGACATAAAAAGTAATATGCACAACCTAGAATTAGAAGTACTAATCATTATTTATGGAAAACAATAATTGATGTTTTAAAAAAATAAAAATGCAGAATTTACCTTATCAAGTTTTAGTTCCAATTCAGCCACATCTCCTTCTACTTCTTCCAAAGCAGCCCTGGAAAAATTAAATATAAAATAAGCTATTTCATTTATTTAAATGAATATTTTACACCTGAAAAATATCTCCAAGAGAAAAGGTAGATATAAATGTTAAAAATTATACTTCACATAAAGTAATAACTACCTTAAAATGAAGTATAAATACTTAACAATCACGTAATACAGCAAATACTACAATTATTATTTAGGATAATAAAAGAATCACTAGGCTGATTTACTCAAAGCATTAATATTACCCAAAGTAAAAATAACACTAATTGGAACTACTCAGCATGTATTTTACAACAAATAAGAAACTTTACCAGCTGAGCCTTGCAAAGAATCATATTTCCAGACAACCAAGCACATGCAACTGAACTGCAAAGTATTATTGTCAACCAAAAAGATAGGCTTTTTTAACTTTTAGAATTAGTTCAGAAAGATATTAACTTTAATCCACCATTTTGTTTCCAAAGTATTGTATTTTTTTAAATCAACACCTAACACTAATAAATTTTTATTTCACTTCTCCTATGAACACTATCTTTTTTTAAGATTTATTTATTTAAAAGGCAGAAATATAGATAAAGAAGGAGATAGAGAGATCTTCCAGCTGCTGCTTCACTCTCCAAATGCTGCAATGGCCAGGGCTGGGGCAGGCCAAAGCCAGGAGCCAGCAGCTCCTCCCAGGTCTCTCACATGAGTGCAGGTGCCCCAATTATTTGGATATGTTCCACTACTTTCCTAGGTGCATTAGCAGGGAGCTAGATAGCAAGTGGAGCAGCCGAGACTCAAACTGGCACCCATATGGGATGCAGGCACTATAGGCAAAGGCTTAACCTTCCACGCCACAGCGCCACCCATGAACACAAACTTAATGCTGGAAACGTAGCAAGGCGAGACTGGCATGTGGTAGCAGGTTAAGCCACCACCTGCGATGCCAGCATCCCATATGGGCACTGGTTAGTGTTCCTGCTGTTCTAGTTCTGATCTAGCTCATTGTTAAAGTGCCTGGGAAAGCAGTGGAGGAGGGCCCAAGTACATGGCGCCCTGCACCCGCGTGGGAGACTCAGAAAAAGTTCCTGGCTCCTGGCTTCAGATCGGCCCAGATCTGGCCGTTGCAGCAATCTGGGGGAGTGAACCCGCGGACAGAAGACTTTTCTCTGTCTCTCCCTCTCTGTCTGTAACTCTACCTCTCAAATAAATGAATAAAATCTTAATTTTAAAAAATGAGGACTATAGAAAGATGAAAAAGGCAGGCCTTTGATCTAGTGGTTAAGACTTCCCAATAAGATAAGATGCCAGAGTCCCTAATCAGTATGCTTTACTAGGTTTGTTGGTTCCAATGAATATCAAGTACAAATAGAAAAACATGAATAAAAACCATTTCTCATATATGATACATGTTAAAAATAAATCTTAACATTTAGTTATTGCTGTCTGTTCCCTAAGAAGCTGAATAAGTCCAGAATTTTTAAGACACTTTAATAATACTACTTTCATTCTTTTCTCTGTTCATACTTCAGTATTTTATAATCAACTCAAAAAAAAGTTATCTCAAAACACAAAACTGAAAAATATCCAGCAGCAAGTGTAAACACTGAGACATTTCCAATCACGTGGTGATCATTTTCAGCTGTGAATTAAATGAAGGGCTATGAAAAGCACAAAAATGGAACTCTCCCCACCCAGATAACCGTATATACCTGGTACAGTAAACTTTTTGAACTACTGTTTTTAAAATAGTACCTATAAAAATAACTGAATAGTATAAGTAACATGAGCATCACATTTTCTTTGTAAAAGAAAATTATTTGGGGGTCGGCGCTGTGGCCACCTGTAGCACCGGCATCCCCTATGAATGCCAGTTTGAGTGCTGGCTGCTCTACTTCCCATCCAGCTCTCTGCTATGGCCTGGCAAGGCAGCAGAAGATGACCCAAGTCCTTGGGCCTCTGTACCCACATAGAGAACTGGAAGTAGCTCCTGGCTCCTGACCAGTGCAGCTCCAGCAGTTGCAGCCATCTGGGGAGTGAACCAGTGGATGGAAGGCCTCTCTACCCCCACCCCTCTTTTTCCGTGCCTCTGCCTCTCTGTAACTCTGCCTTTCAAATAAATAAATCTCAAAAAGAAAGAAAATTATTTGAAAGAAGGTGTGAAGAATTATTTTCCCTAGATTGCATGATGATAAAATCTAAAATACAACAGGATATTTAAGATCATTGATGAGCACATAAATATCCTCAAACAATTAAACATGGATTTGAGGCTGTATGTCTTAAGTACCTACTAAGACTAACAGATAGATAAATATTCAAAATATAATAAATGAACAGAGGTCAGCATTGTAGCACAGAGGGTTAAACCACCCTTGGGGCACCTACATCCCAAAAGAGTGTCTGGGAGAGAGTTCTGCCTCCACCTCCAATCCAGCTTCCTACTAAAGAGCATGGGAGGCAGCAGATGATGGCCAAGTACTTGAGTTTCATATGGGAAACCCAGATGGAGTTCCTGGCTCTCTGTTTCAATCTGGCCAAGTCCCCGCTGTTGCACTCATTTGGGGAACCAGAAAATGGAAGATATTTCTCCCTCCCCATCCTACCCTGTGTCTCTGCCTCCTCCTTCCCACCTCCCCCACCCCGTCACTCTGCCTTTTGAATAATTTTAAAAACTTAAATAATGAAGAAATTTTGAAACTAACACTTTTAGTCCCTGCTTCCTATAATTAATATATTCCTAAAAACGGCATATCAGTAGAATATTCAGAAGAGTTGCCTGTATATGTTTATCATGGTACCTAATATCCCCAACCAACTTCCTCTTTCACCTCAACAGTCTTACTCATCTTAGGCAATGCCAAACTACTCTTTGCGAAGAAAAGATACTGGTCAGCCGGCGCCGCGGCTCACTAGGCTAATCCTCCGCCTAGTGGCGCCGGCACACCGGGTTCTAGTCCCGGTTGGGGCGCCGGATTCTGTCCCGGTTGCCCCTCTTCCAGGCCAGCTCTCTGCTGTGGCCAGGGAGGGCAGTGGAGGATGGCCCAGGTGCTTGGGCCCTGCACCCCATGGGAGACCAGGAGAAGCACCTGGCTCCTGGCTCCTGCCATCGGACCAGCGCGGTGCGCCGGCCGCAGCGCGCCGGCCGCGGCGGCCATTGGAGGGTGAACCAACGGCAAAAGGAAAACCTTTCTCTCTGTCTCTCTCTCACTGTCCACTATGCCTGTCAAAAAAAAAAAGAAAAGATACTGGCTGGCTCATGGTTAGTCCACTGACCCAAGGATAGCCCTCAACTAAACAAAAAGATGGTAAAAGATTCCCACACTATTGAGACAGCTCTTTCTGGGTTTTGACAAGAAAACAAAGAGAAGACACCCTAGAAATGTGTCTTACAAAAGCAATCCCTCATTAAATTACTTTGTAATATGAATGGTCATCCTTTATTTTGTTTGGTAAGTTCTGGTTTCCTTCTATTAAGTCACTGTAATACCTTAAATGTTGAGAAACAGTGGAATGCAGTTTAAAAAAAAATAAATGCCCAGTGGCAGGTGTTTGGCACAGCAATTAAGCTACCACCTGGGACACAGGTATTCCATCTCAGAGTGTCCGCTTTTAGTGCAAGCTCCTCCGCTTCTGATCCAGCTTCCTGCTAACACACACCTTGGGAGGCAGCAGGTGATGGCTCAAACACCTAGGTCCCTACAACCAACATGGAAGACCTATATGGAGTTCCGGGCTCCTAGCTTTGGCCTGGCCCAGTCTTGGCTGTTCTGGGCATTTGGGAAGTGAATCATTAGATGGAAGTTCTCATTTCCTCTCTCAAAAAAAATGAAAAAATTTAAAAAAACTAACATTTAGGGGCAAGTGTTGTGATGCAATGGGTTAAGCAGCCTCCAGCAACACCAGCATCCCATATGAGCATTGGTTCAAGTCCCAGCTACAATACAGCTCCTGCTAATATATCTGGTAAGGCAGCAGAATGTGGCCCAAGTGCTTGGGCTGCTGCTAACCACTTTGGAATACCAGGATGGAGTTCCTGGCCTTCAACCTGGATTCAGCAAAGATTCATTCTCCCTCCCTCTCCCTCCCCCCCCCCCCGTATGTGTGTGTGTAACTACCTTTCAAGTAAATAATCATTTTTAAATTTAAAAATAAAATATAAAAATAGCTGTCCATTTTTGAAGCCCTACATCTTACTAGCTGTGAAATGACTGAACAAGTTGAGTTTAAATTGCATGCATAAAATGAAGATAACAGTCTCTCCCATAGAAATGCATGCCAATTAAATTTTGATATGCATGTGAAAACCTGTGTCTGATACAAAGTAAACAATCACCAAACATCAATTATGATTACTTATAATCATTATATTTATAGTGTTGAAAACACACAATCTGTTTTTGTTTTCATTTTGGGGGTCTAAGTGGAATGAAAGAAATAATAAAACTAGGTTATTACATATTTCCAAGAAGAATGTGAAATAGCTTGAAAAAGAAGCAAAAAGTTATAACAATGCTTGTGATCAGCAAATGAAACAAAAAATCTAATTTATTTCAACTGAAAACACTTTAACACTCTTGCTTCCTTACAAAAATCATATGTCAAACACACACTGGAATCTTCCCCTAACTTCTTAACTTCAATTTAGGCTGGAGGACTACATAATCTGATACAATAGCATTTGAATATCCACTTGCTTTTCAAGCTTATGTTTTATGCAACTCATATAAGAGGAGAACCAATACTATAATCAGTATGAAAGAAAATTAAAGTCCTGAGTGCATAACAATAAGCTATCTTTATATAAGCCTCTGCCTTTATTTCTTTCAGAAGTTTCAATGTGTGGAATTAAAAGGTCTTTCTTTTCCAGATATTATCTCTGAAATATTGTACTTTCTGCTTTTGCTCAGATTGTTCTACGAAGCAAATCTACCCAGATCTATGAGAAATTCAGTCCTGAAATGGGAAAGAGAAGAGGGTTTTGTAAAACAAATCAGAACTGGAAACCAAAATTTTAGTCTAACTCTATTAACTAAAATCATTATATTTCTCTCAACCTCAGTTGTTTTACTTACATAAAGAAAGAAACAGAATAAAACAACTTTAATATTGTTTTCTATTGTTCTGAAATAAGCATGCAAAGGAAAGCTAGAAGCTGGATTTTATTCTCTTCTCCCAAGCAAGATTTCCTCCAGGCCTTCATTTATGTTTTCAACAGAATTAAGAGAAAAAAAAGAAAAGAACAAAAAACCCAAGACTAAGTCATAGAAACTTTGAGTAGGTTTTATATTAACAAATTTCATTCTTCTCTCTCAAAAAGTCTGTGAATTTCTTAAAAGGCCAGGTATGGGGGCAGTGGGTTGGTCTGCCACCCAAAACAACAGCAACCCACATAAGTGCCAGTTTGAGTCCCAGCTGCTCCACTTCCAATCCAGATCCCTGCTAATTCACCTGGGAAGATGACGGAAAATGGGCCAAGTACTCCACCCACATGCAGACCCTTATGTAGTTCCAGGTTCCTGGCTTTAGCCTGTCCCAGTCGTGGCTGTTGAATCCATTTGGAGAATAAACCACTAGAGAGATGAAGGATCTCTCAATCTCTCTCTCTCTAGATCTTTCCCTCCCTCCCTCTCATTTTTCCCTCTTTCTCTGCCTTTCAAATAAATAAAAATATCCTTGTCTCACATCAAAACAAAAGGCAAGGAATCTGAATATGGATAAAAATAGTGAGTTGGGTTTTTTTGTTTTTTGCTCAGCTCAACACTTTGAAAGAAAAAAATTATTTTCCATCTACTCTTGTATCCTTCTGAGCAAGCTTTATTGTATCTTTCATTTATTTATTTATTTATTTTTGAGGTCCTCCATCCGCTGGTTCACTCCCCAGATGGCCACAACAGCAGGAACTGCGCCGATCCAAAGTCAGGAGCCAGGAGCCTCCTCCAGGTCTCATACGTGGATGTAGGGACCCAAGGACTTGGGCCATCCTTCACTGCTATCACAAGCCACAGCAGAGAGCTGGATCGGAAGAGGAGCAGCCGGGACTAGAACCAGTGCCCATATGGGATGCCAGCGCTTCAGGCCAGGGCATTAACCCACTGAGCCACAGAGCCAGCCCCTTTTGTGTCTTTTATATATAAAGGAAACATCATCTTTCCACTTGTAAGAGAAAAGATAATTTTTTAAAAAATGGCTAAAGAAACATGTAACTCTTTTTTTCCCTTCAAGTTCTCTGGTCAATATACAGTATCCGAAGTAAAACCATCACAGAGATGAGTATACTTGGAAAATGCAGCCAAATCATAACACCTACATGGGAGACCTGGATTGAGTTCCCCACTCCTGGTTTTAACCTGGCCCACCCCAGCCATGGCAGCCATTTGGGGGGTGATTTAGCAGATGAAGGAATGCTCTCTATGCCACTTAATCTCTGTCACTCTACCTTTCAAATGGATTTTAAAAATAATAAAGGTCCTATCAATTTAGCAGTAAGTATCAAGAGCCATAAAAATTATTTTATTTTAAGGTACAGGCATTTGGTCTAGTGGTTAAGCTGCTGATTAACACACTTACAGCCGACATCAGAGGATCTAGGTTCAATTTCTGGCTCTAATTCCAGCTTCCTACTAATGTGGACCCTGAAAGACAATGGTGATAGCAAAAGTAACTGGGTTCCTGCCACCCAGAGGAGAGACCTGAACCACGTTCCCAGCTCCCAGCTTCAGTCTCCTAGCTGTTTCATGCATTGGTGAGGAAGCCAACATATGGGAGCTGTGTGTGTACATGTGTGTGTTTGTGTGTTTGTCTCCGGAATAAATAAATAAAATCTTAAATTACGTTGTTCTTTAAAATTACAATACACTAAAAAAAATACATAGGGACCTGCACTGTCACACAGTGTGTTAAGCTTCAAATTATGACACCAGCATCCCACATCAGGTACTGATTCAAGTCCCAGTTCCTCTACTTCCAATCCAGCTCCCTGCTATTGTGCCTGGGAAGGCAGCAGAAGATGACCCAAGCACCTGGGCTCCTGCCACCCAATGGGAGTGAAGTCAGGAGCCAGGAGCTCCATCCAGGTCTCCCAGGTACCAGGACTCTAACAGGCACTCAAATATGGGTTGCTGGTATCACAAGCAGAAGCTTAAACCACTGCACCACAAAAGCGGCTCCCAAGTGACATATTAAAAGCTAAGTGAGATGCCTGCCCCTGGCATGATTGGCAAGGATGCCCATTACCATTCAGTGGGAAAATACCATCTTTTCAAAAAATGGAGCTAGAAAAACTGGATATCCATATACAAAAGAAAGAAGGTGAACCCTTACCTAAAACCACAGACCAAAATTAACACAAAAAGGATACATAACCTAAATATATGAACTAAAACTATAAAACTTAGAAGAAAACACAGGGCAAAAGCTTCATGACATTGCATTTGGCAATGATTTCTTAGATGATTCTCAAGGCACAGGCAACAGAACAAACTGCACTTTATGAAAACTAAAAATGTTTATACATCAAAAGACACAGAATAAAAGGGTAATTGACAGAATGGGAGAAAATATCTGCAAGTCATATCTTTAATAAGAAATTAAGTCCAAAATACAAAGAACTCCTAAAACTCAATAATAATTATAATCTGATTCACAAATGGGCAAAGAACTCCAACAGACATTTCTCCAAAGATGATACACAAAAGGCCAATATGAACATGAAAAGATGCCCAGAGTCACTAATTATTAGGGATCTCCAAATCAAAACTATCAGATATCAGATATTCAAATCTGTTATGGTTTGAATGTTTGTGCCCCTCTAAAATTCAGGTTGAAACTTAATCGTCATTGAGGTAGGGCCTTTTAAGAGGTGATTCCTTCGTGAATGGATTAATGTTCTTAATGTTCTTATAAAAGAAATACAAGGACACAGCAGCAAGGTGTCATTTGGGTGATATAGAAAGCCAGCTCTCTTCAGACATTGAACCTTCTGATACTTTCTTAGACTTCCCAGCTGTAGAACTCTGAGAAATACATTTCTACCATTTATAAATTACCCAGTCTGTCATTTTTTGTTACATCAGCAAGAACGAACCACAAAAATCACATCATATACATTAGGATGGTTACTAACAAAAAATTAAAAGTGTCGACAAAGATGTGGAGACAATGGAATACCACATACTATTGGTGGGAATGTAAAATGTCATTACTGCTGTGAAAAATGGTTGGTCTTTAACAAAACTAGTAATAAAACTGCTATGTGATCCAGGAGTTCTGCTTTTGAGCATATACTCTAAGGGATTGAAAGCAGGGTCGCAAAGAGATAATTGCATATCCATGTTGCTAACAGCATTATTCACAATAGATAAAACATGAAAGCAACCCAAGTGTTCATCAACAGAAAAGTAGATAAACAAAATGTAGTACATGCATACATACAGTTGAATCTTATAAAGTTTTTAAAATGAATATGGTTAGTCTCACTGCTTGGGTCTCTACTACCCATATGGAAGAGCTGGATGGAACTCCAGGATCCTGGCCTTGGCCTGGCCCAGCCCCAGCCAGTGTGGCCATTTGGGGAGTAAACCAGTGAATGGAAGATCTCTTTCTTTCTCTCCCTCTCCTCCCCCGCCTCCCACCCTGTAACTCTGCTTTTCAAGTAATAAATCTTTGGGGAAAAAATCATGAAAATACTATGAGGATTTACTTAATTTCAATAAACTTTTTAAAAATAAAATGAAGGGGCCAGTGCTGTGGCACAGCGGGTTAAAGTGCCAGCATCCCACATGGGTGCCAGTTCGAGTCCTGGCTGCTCCTCTTCCTGTCCAGCTCTCTGCTATGGCCTGGAAAAGCAATAGAAGATGGCCCCACTCCTTGGGCCCCTGCACCCGCGTAGGAGACCTGGAGGAAGCTCCTGGCTCCTGGCTTCAGATCAGCTCAGCTCTGGCCGTTGTGGTCATTTGGGGGGTGAACCAGTGGGATGGAAGACCTTTCTCTCTCTCTCTGCCTCTCCTTCTCTCTCTGTGTGCAACTCTGACTTTCAAATAAATAAAATGATTCTTTAAAAAAATGAAAACAGAAAACAAATCAATTCCACTAAAGTACTGAAAGATAGGGATGGTTATCTGGCCTAGTAATTACAATGCTACTTCAGATGGGTTCAAGTCCTGGCTCAACTCCCAATTCCAGCTTCGTGTTAAGGAACAACTGGGAGGTAGTCCATGATGGCCCATGGGTCTCCACCACACATATGGGGGACTTAGATTGAGTTCCTGACTCCTAGCTGGCCCAGCCCCAGCTGTTGTGGGCATTTGGGTGGTAAAGAACCCTTTTGTAATCTCCACCTACCATCCATACAACTCCCCAGGCATTTTCTGTCACCACATATTAATTTAAATGTCCAAGAATGTTATAGATAAACAATCCTTTTGGTCTTGGTTCTTTTACTCAGAATACTATTTTAAAATTCATTCACATGCTACAATGCTAATTATTTTAACTGAATATTATTCTATTTTAAGGATCTATCCGGTTTCTTAATAATCTTTTTAGAAATATTTAGTGAATTTATTTAAATGAAGGAAGTTAAAATGATACAGAAATGCAAAGCATTAGAAATTTATATACAATAAAAACTGAATATAAGTTAGCTAACTCCATGGACATTCCCAGTCATTCATATAAGCACATATTTATCTTTTTTCTTTATATAGGGATAATACATACATAAATGGCATGATTTTGGTAAAAAAAAATCAGATACTAAAAATGTTCTCGAGTTTTAAAAATTATGCGGAATATATCTGAACAACAGCAATGTGAATGCAAACCCCTGATTTAATTTCAGGATTTTATCATGCTAGAAGCATGGTTGGTTTTAATTTTTAAAAACAGATATTGATATCATAATACATTGGCTTAGTAATAATTAAGGCATTTTGCATACACAATGTCTCAATATGAACAAAACATTTTAATACTGATTATTTGCTTTGATGTTTGAACTTTCAAAGTCTTTCCAACAAAAGAAAATGCCTACACACATTTAACTGGATTTTTTTATGATCACAATCTTTTTTTTAAATTAGTCTATAGTATATTGAAGGTTCACTACTAATTCTGCACAATTCTGTGAGTTTTTTTTCCCCAGAAACCTTTTATTTAAGGCATACAAACTTCATGCATTTAATAAATACAACTTTAGGAACACAGTGATTCTTCCACCCTCCCACCCTTCTACCTCCTCCCTCTCCTAGTTACATTCTAATTTTTTTTTAACAGATAGAGTTAGACAGTGAGAGAGAGAGAGAGAGACAGAGAGAAAGGTCTTCCTTCCGTTGGTTCACCCCCAAAATGGCCGCTTCGGCTGGAGCTGAGCCAATCCGAAGCAAGGAGCCAGGTGCTTCCTCCTGGTCTCCCATGCAGGTGCAGGGCCCAAGCACTTGGGCCATCTTCCACTGCCTTCCCGGGCCACAGCAGAGAGCTGGACTGGAAGAGGAGCAGCTGGGACTAGAACCCGGAGCCCATATGGGATGCCGGCGCCACAGGCGGAGGATTAACCAAGTGAGCCACAGCACCAGCCCCCATTCTAATTTTTTAATAAGATCTAGTTTCAATGAACGTTAGACACATAAGATTAACTCTATTCTTAGTAAAGAGTTCAACAAATAGTATGAAAAAACTTTCAGTTTCTTATTCATTTGTTGTTAGAGTTCATCACAGTTTTTAGTTATTACAGAAAGAGCTGCTAGAAAACATCCTTGTACAATGTTTGCATGGATTAATGGTCAATTCTCATGAGTAAATACCTAGGAATAGAAGGGCTGCATCACCTCACTGTATTTTTTTTAAAGATTTATTTATTTCTTTGAAAGGCAGTTACAGAGAGGCAAGGGCAGAGAGAGAGACAGAGACAAAGACAGGTCTTCCATCCGCTGGTTCACTCCCCAGATGGCTGCGATGGCCGGAGCTGTGCCGATCCAAAGCCAGGAGCCTCTTCTGGGTCTCCTATGCGGGTACAGGGACCAAGGACTTGGGCCATCCTCTACTGCTTTCCCAGGCCATAGCAGAGAGCTGGATCAGAAGTGGAGCAGCTAGGACTAGCACCGGTGCCCATATGGGATGCCAGCACTGCCTTATCTGTCATGCCACAGCACCAGCCTCACTTCACTGTAATTTTTAACTTTTCAAAAAACTACCAACTGTTTTCCACATTCATTTTGTACATATCCACTAGTGAGAATTTTAGTTGCTCTGCATGATTACCAACACTTGGCATAGTCAATTTGTTTCATTTGGCTTTTCTATTAGGTGTGTAGTGGCATCTCAGAGTGGTTAGAATTTGCATGTCCCTAACAACTAAGTAAGTTGAATATGTTTTCATATGTTTATTTGCCAGTCTTACATCTTTGGTGAAGCGTTCTGTTCAAATAATTGTTCATTTTATTACTATACTGCCTTCCTATTGAGTTTCAAATGTTCTTTGAATATTCTAGAAATAAATCCTTTACTAGATACACACACACACACACACACACACACACACACACACACATATATATATACTCAATGTGGGAAAAATTGTTGGGCTAAATTAATAATGTTGAGTCTTACAACCCAGAAACATGATCTCTCTCTCCTTCTATTAGGTCTTTAACTTTTCTCAGCATTGTTTTATAGCTTTTAGTTTGGAGATCTTGCACATCTTTTTTGTCTTTTAAATTTTCAATGCTAATATGTAAAAGGAAATTCTAATAATCAATTTCTTATTACTTGATGTATGGAAATGCAAATAATTTTACTATACTGTCCTTCTGTCCTACAAAACTGCTAAATTCATATAACACTTTCAAGGGTGGTTTCTGTTTCTGTTTTTTATAGATTCCATCAACTTTCTACAGAGATGATGTCATCTGCCAACAGAAAGTTCCACTTCTTCATTTGCAATCTGAGTGCTGTGGGTTTTGTTTGTTTGTTTGTCTTTCATTTGTTTTTTGCTGCTGTTATCAGCTTTAATTTCCAATACAATGTTGAATACTGTGGTAACAGCAGACATTCTTGTGTTCTTCCTCATTTTAGGAACAAAGCACTTAATTTCTCACTGTTAGGTATTACATTAGCTCCATTATTTGAAAAGCATAGTGACAGGCCAGCAGACAGGAATCTTCCATGAGCTGGTTGACTCCTCAAATGGCTGCAAAAGCTGATGCCCAGAGCCAGGAATTCCATCCAGGTCTCTGACACGTATAGCAGGAGCCCATCTGCTGTTTCCCAGGCATATCAGCATGGAACCGGATTGAAGCAGGGTGCTGGGACTGATACAGAATGTGGGAGTCTCAAGCAGAGGTTTAACCTGGTATACAATACCCACCCCAATTTTTAATTATAAATACAATTTTTAAAATAGATATGAGTTGGCGCTGTGGCATAGTGGTAAAGTGCTACTTGCAGTGCCAGCATCTCCTATGGGCACCAGTTCGAGTAGTCCCAGCTGCTCCACTTCCAATCCAGCTCTCTGCTATGGCCTGGGAAAGCAGTGGAGGATGGCCCAAGGCCTTGGACCCCTGCACCTGTGTGGGAGACCCGGAAGAAGCTGGCTCTTGGTTTCAGATTGACCCAGCTCCGGCCATTGCGGCCATTTAGGGAGTGAACCAGCGGATGGAAGACCTTTCTCTCTCTCTCTCTCTCTTTCTCTGCCTCTCTAACTCTGCCTTTCAAATAATAAGTAAATAAATCTTTGAAAAAAAAAAAAAAGGAAATAGATATAGAACTACTGTTGAGATCTATCCCTTCACGAGTAAGCTTTCATAATTTGTATCTTTCATGCAACATTTTAGTTTCAGATAAGCTATCAAACGGCCTAAGTAAACCACAGCTTTGGACACCTGCATCCTATATCAGAATGCCTGGGAAGGAATCCAACCTCCACTTCGACTCCAGCTTCCAACTAATGTACCTAGGAGGCTACAGATGATGATCCAAGTACTTGAGTTCCTGCCCCTAACATGGGAAACTCAGAATGAATTCCTGGCTCCTAGGTTTGGCCTAGCCCAGCCCTGGTTGTTGTAGGTATCTGCAGTGAATCAGCAAATGGAAGATCTCTCCATCTCCGTCGTCTCCCTCTCCCTCTCCCTCTCTCTCCCCTCTGCTCCCCACACCCATGTAACTCTAACTTTCAAAATAAATACATTTTGGGAAAAATACTGTTTCCCTCTCCCTCTCCCCTTCTCGCCCTCCCCCCCCCCCTCTCTCTCTCCCTCTCTATCTCTCCCTCTGTATTTTCCTGTCGTTCTGCCTTTCAAATCAGTAAGTAAGACTTTGAGTAGCCAGTGCTGTGACACAGCAGGTTAAGCAGTGGTCTGCAGTGCCATATGGGATGCTGGTTCAATTCCTGACTATTCTACTTCTGATCCAGCTCCCTGCTAATGTGCCTGGGAAAACCTCAGAGAGTGGCTCAAGTGCTTGGGCCCCTGCACCCACATGGGAGATCCAGTGGAAGATCCTGGCTCCTGGCTTCGGTCTGGCCCAGCTCTGGCCAATGCAGCCATTTGGGAAGTGAACCAGTAGATGGCAGATCTCTCTCTCTTTCAAATAAAATACTTTGAAAGGCTGTCAAACTTAAAGTATAAAGTTCTTCAAAATATCACCTTATTAACTTGCTAACATTTGTAAAAATCTGTACTGATATCACTTATTTCATTCATGATATTGATAATGTATTTCTTTTCTGTTTTTTTTTCCCCAATCCCTGTCATTAGGAGTTTCTCAGTTTACTGTTTTTCTCAAATTCTGTTTGAAGTTTCACTTATTTTCTGTAATGCTTTTCTTTCTTCTACTTTACTAATTTAAACCTTAAGCTTTATTATTTCTTTTCTTCTGCTTCCTTTGGGTTTATTTGATTCTCCTTTTTCTAGTTTCCTAAGTTCAGGTCACTAATTTGAGACCCTAGTGCTGTAAATCTTCCCCAAGGACTGCTTTACCACAAATTCTGATACATTGTGTTGTCACTGTCATTTAATTCAAGATATTCTCTAATTTCACTAGTGATTTCTTCTGTGAACATATATTTGAGTCTTTCCAGGTATCTTTCCGCAACCAATCTGTAATTCACTTCCACTGTGATCAAAGAACATTCTTTACTTAGTTTAAAATTTGTTTTCTGAAGACGTATTTATCCATCCAAAGGTAGAGTGTTGGGGGGTGGGGGATGGTAAACAGGGAAGACAGGGAGATCCTCCATCCTCTGGTTCACTCCCCAACTGGCACAACGGCTGGGGTTGGGCCAGGTTGAAGCCAAGAGCCAGGAGACCTCATCTGGGCCTTCCACATGGATGCTTGGGCTCAACGACATAGGCCACCTCTGCTGCTTCTTCCAGGAGTGTTAGCAGGGAGTTGGATAGGAAGAGGTGCAACGGGGACTCGAACCTGTGCCAATATGGGATGCAGGCAGTGCCTTAATCCACTACACCACCAACACCAGCCCCCAATACAGAAATTTTTAAGTTCCCTCCTAAACAATGTTGGGCTGAGACGGACAAAACAGCAGGGTCAATCCTGATCCTGGAACACCCACATCCCATACTGGACTGCCTAAGATCCAGACCCACTTCTGCCTTCTATGTCTAGCTTCCTGCTAATGTGCCTGGGAGCCACCAGATGTTGGCTCAAGTACTTGAGTCCCAGCTACCCACTTGGAGACGTGAATGAAGTTCCCAGCTCCTGGTTTCAGCCGGGCCCAGCAACAGCTGTTGCAAGCAACTGGGGAGTGATCAAGTATATGGGAAATCTCTTTCTCTTTCTCTTTCTCTTTCTCTTTCTCTTTCTCTTTCTCTTTCTCTCTCTCTCTCTTTGCCTTTCCAAATAAATAAAATAATTTTTTTTCAAAACTGAAATTAATTAACTGATTTAGGTAGGTAAGTAATAAATATTTTATGTACAGGCTGGCATTGTGGCATAGTAGGTTAAGCTGGCACCTGCAATGCCGGCATCTCATAGGGGTGCTGGTTCATGTCCCATTTTGCTCCACCTTCCATCCAGCTCCCTGTTAGTGTGCCTGGGAAAGCAGTGGAGAATGGCCTGGGTGCTTGGGCCCCTACTTCCACATGGGATATCGGGAGGAGGCTCCTGGCTCATGGCTTTGCCCCAGCCCAATCCAGGCCATTGCAGCAATTTGGGTAGTGAACCAGCGGATGGAAGATCTTTTTATCTCTACCTCTCTTTATAACTCTGCCTTTCAAATAAATAAAATAAATCTTTTTTAAAAAAATTCTAGGTACACTAAAAAGTAAATATCTTAAGATACCATATTAACAAAATGAAGGAAGCATCAATTTACAAAATTAAAAATGAAGACAATAAATACACAATAGTTTACACAACTCTATACTGTACAAATCTGAAAGTATAAATGAAAAATATACTAGTGTTCTAGGGTTTTCATAATAAATTACCACAAACTGAGTGGCTTAGAACAATAGAAATTTATTCTCACACAATTCTAGAGGCTATCAATCTAAAATTAAGATGTTGGTAGAGACATGAGACCAATGAGACCCATAAGGGAAGATTCTTCCTCCTTACTTTTAGCAGTAGTCATCAACCCTTGGCATTCTTTGGTTTGCCACTGCATCACTTCAATCTCTGCCTTTCCCCTATGTGTCTGTTTTCACATTTTTGTCCCTCTACTTACAGGGACACCAGTCTGGAGACTAATGGCCCATCCTACTCTTGTATGACCTCATCTTTTTTTTTAATATTTTATTTTTGGGAGCTACAATTACAGACAGAGAGAGGGAAAGACTTCCATCTGCTAGTTACTCCCCAAATGGCCGTAATGGCCAGAGCTGGGCCAGTCTGAAGCCAGGAGCTTCTTCTGGGTCTCCCAGAAGCCCAAGCACTTGGGCCATCTTCCACTGCTTTCCCAGGCCATAAGCAGAGAGCTGGATCATAAAGCAGAGCAGCTGGGACATAAACCAGTGGTCACACAGGATGCCAGCACCCACAGGCACAGGCTTAGCCTACTACACCACAGTGCCAGCCCCATAAGACCTCATCTTAACTAACTGTATTTGCTATGACTCTATTCCAAATAAAGTCATATTGTGAGATACCAGGGGTTAGGACTTCAGCATGTCTTTATGAGAGACACAATTCAACCCACAGCAGTTATATTTTCTGTAAGACAAATTACCAAAGAAAGGTAGAGTCAGAAAGGTCATGTTAAATTATACAGACTTCGCCGGCGCCGTGGCTCACTAGGCTAATCCTCCACCTTGCGGCGCCGGCACACGGGGTTCTAGTCCCGGTCGGGGCGCCGGATTCTGTCCCGGTTGCCCCTCTTCCAGGCCAGCTCTCTGCTATGGCCAGGGAGTGCAGTGGAGGATGGCCCAGGTGCTTGGGCCCTGCACCCCATGGGAGACCAGGAAAAGCACCTGGCTCCTGGCTCCTGCCATCGGATCAGCGCGGTGCGCCGGCTGCAGCGGCGGCCATTGGAGGGTGAACCAACGGCAAAGGAAGACCTTTCTCTCTCTGTCTCTCTCTCTCACTGTCCACTCTGCCTGTCAAAAATAAAAAAAAAAAAATTATACAGACTTCCAGAATAAATAATTTCAAGGTCAAATTATACCTGAGCGGCCGGCGCCGCAGCTCACTAGGCTAATCCTCCACCTAGCGGCGCCGGCACACCGGGTTCTAGTCCCGGTTGGGGCGCCGGATTCTGTCCCGGTTGCCCCTCTTCCAAGCCAGCTCTCTGCTGTGGCCAGGGAGGGCAGTGGAGGATGGCCCAGGTGCTTGGGCCCTGCACCCCATGGGAGACCAGGAGAAGCACCTGGCTCCTGGCTCCTGCCATCGGATCAGCGCGGTGCGCCGGCCGCAGCGCGCCGGCCACGGCGGCCATTGGAGGGTGAACCAACGGCAAAGGAACACCTTTCTCTCTGTCTCTCTCTCTCACTGTCCACTCTGCCTGTCAAAAAAAAAAAAAAAAAATTATACCTGAGCATGAAGAAAGAACTGGACAGCTTTTCCCACCATTTTTAAGTCAATATATAGAACTAGTACCAAAGTTTAACAACAACAAGCTCATTATAATTTTACTAATATAAAGTAATATAAATAAAATATTAACAAATATGCTATGTTTTTAAAAATTATGACCAAATGAATGGATAGCATTGTGGTTTATCAGATTAAGCTGCTGTTTGCAATAAAGGCACCCTATATGGGCACCAGCTAATGTCCTGTCTGTTCTACTTCCAATTCAGCTCCCTACTAATGTAACTGGGAAAGCAGCCAAAGCCGCCCAAGTAATTGGGCCCATGTACCAACGTGGGAGACCTGGATAACGCTCCTGGCTTCCACCTGGCCACTGCAGCCATTTGAGGAGTGAACCAACAAATGCAGGATCAATATCTCTCTCTCTCTCTCTCTGCCTTTCAAATAAATAAATATTTTTAAAAATTATGACCAAATGAAAATATTAGGAGTGTAACAATAGGTAAATATTAGGAAGTCTATAATTTGCTATGGTAATAAATCAAAGATGAATAGCAATATGATTGTCTCAGATAATAAAAAGCACTTAACAAAATTAAACATCCATTTCTAGTTTTAAACTTGTTATGGTTTACACAGATTTGGCTCCCAAATGCATGTAGATAATTAAGCCCCCAAGTCATAAATTAATGATATTAAGAGAGCAGAAACTTAATCCAATTAAGGGGTTTAGGAGGTGGGCCTTAGGTCACTGAAGACCAGCCCTCAGAAGTAATTCTCATGATAAGGCTCGTTTTTAAAGCCCACCTGTTGGTTGGGCCCAGCTGTTCGGCTTCCTGGATCACCATATGATCCTTCCCCTGTATCCATTCCTCTTCCCTCCCAAGATGCCAGTTAAATGAGACCATCCAATCTTCAAGTTGAAACTCCAAAATTGTGAGCTAATCAAACTTGGCTCTTATTAATAAGCTAGTTGCTTTAGGTATTTAGTTACTGTGACAAAAAGCTGACTAACATGTAACTCTATTTAAAAATAAAAGAGTAGGCTTTGGCCTAGTGATTAAGACACCTGTATATCACATCGGAGTACTCGGGATTGAATCCCTATTCCAGCTTCCTGCTAATCAAAACTCTGAGAGGCAGTTAAGTGACAGCTCAAGTGATTGGGTACCTGCCACTCAAATGAGATCTGGAATGAGTCCCAGCTGCTGGCTTCAGCCTTACCAGTCGAAGCCTTTGTAAGCATTTGGGGAATGAACCAATGAATGGAAAATCCATCTCTCTCTCTCTCTCTCTCTCTCTCTCTCTCCCCCCCCACCCCTGTGTCTAACTCTCTCCATGTAACTCTGCCTTATGAATAATAAAATGAATAAGTCTTTAAAAATAATAAAATCAAAATATTTTTAAGTAAAAATATTTAAGATGACCTAAAAGTAAAGTACTAATATTTGGTTGGATTAGCTCCTCTTCAACTTTATTCTTATGGAAGCAAATTTAGCAACATATAAAATTTTAAGTGTACATCCTCTCTGACTCAAATTATTATGACCCTTTGAGGTATTTATGCTACAGATGTGACAAGGCACCAAGAGAATAGAGGGAAGCTCACAAAAAGGTAAACTAAAAAATTTCAAAAGCCATCATGGAATTGTTAATCCAATTTCATTATTACAGGGTTATTTAAAAGAGTAAGGCACATGTACAGGTTGAACATCCCTAATCCAAAAATCTGAAGCCCAAAATGCTCCAAAAGCTGAAAGATCATGTTCAAACAGTTTTGATTTTGGATTTTCCAATTAGGGATACTCAGACAATAAAGACTACGCAAATATCCTAAAATATGAAAAACCCTCAAATTTGAACCACCAAGCATTTTATATAGAGGATATTCAATTGTACTTGAGAAAGAAAGATGAATATTGTTAAATGAAAAAAAGTCTAATGCAAAAACACTGAATATAATTTGATCTCATTCATGTAACAAAAAACGTTTTTTAACATAAAGCAAAACACCTAAAAGTATAAATAGTAAGTTGTTACCACTTAGAATTTATTTCATTACATTTATTTATTTATTTGATACAGAGCTCACATCCAGTGGTTCACTTCCCAAATGCCCACAACCACCCAGACCAAGGTCAGAAACCAAGAACTCAATCCAGGTCTCTCTCACAGAGCCAAGTACCACACACTTGAGTCATCACCTGCTGATCTACAGAGTGTTCATTAGCAGGAAGCTAAAATTTGGAATGAGCAAAAACTCAAACCCAAGCCCCTGACTGCGATGCAGGCATCCCAATTAGCATCTCAACCACTAAGGTGCCAAATGCCTACACCAATGTATTTTAAATATTTGTATTACATTATTTTTCCAACTGATACAAATTTTCTTACACTTTTACATTCAAAAATGTTTTGCAATTATTCAAAAACAGAAAAAAAGAGAAAGGCACTGCAAACTCAAGTCAGAATATATAGAAATGTTTGAAGCGGTCATATGGCAATGTTTTAGAAACGTGAAAGAGTAGAACACACACTGGAGGGAATAAATTGGAAGGTCTTAGCAAAATTTATCCAAAAGGCAGTGTAAAGATTCTGGGAATTTTTGTATACAAAAGTAAAAATAACATTTCTATCTGGGGCCGGCACTGTGGCGCAGCGGGTTAATGCCTTGGCCTGAAGCACCGGCATCCCATATGGGCGCCAGTTCGAGACCCAGCTGCTCCACTTCTGATCCAGCTCTCTGCCTGGGAAAACAGTGGAAGATGGCCCAAATCCTTGGGCCCCTGCACCTGCATGGGAGACCCAGAAGACACTCCTGGCTCCTGGCTTCAGATCGGCGCTGCTCCAGCCATTGCGGCCATCGGATTGTGAACCATCAGATGGAAGACCTCTCTCTTCCTCCCTCCCTCTCTCTCTGCCTCTCCTCTCTGTGTAATTGACTCTCAAATTAATAAATAAATCTTTTTTAAAAATTTAAAAAATAAAACATATGTATCTTAGGAAGACTATTAATACAATGCAGTAATAGTAGTGTTGGGTTGCACCAGGAACAGGTTATCTTGACATGTGCTGTGATGAAACTGTCCATAGAGGAGCGGTTACTGATATCAGTTTGAGCTGTGACACAATTTTGTTACTAAAAACTGGGACACAAATGTTATCACATCATTTGCCTACTAGAAACATTTTAATGGCTATCCATCCCAAGTTTGCTGTTTTTTGTTTTTATATTTTTTTATTTATTTTATTTTTGACAGGCAGAGTGGACAGTGAGAGAGAGAGACAGAGAGAAAGGCCTTCCTTTGCCGTTGGTTCACCCTCCAATGGCCGCCGCGGCTGCCGCGCTGCGTCTAGTGCACTGCGCTGATCCGAAGCCAGGAGGCAGGTGCTTCTCCTGGTCTCCCCTGGGGTGCAGGGCCCAAGCACTTGGGTCATCCTCCACTGCACTCCTTGGCCACAGCAGAGAGCTGGCCTGGAAGAGGGGCAACTGGGACAGAATCCGGCGCCCCGAGCGGGACTAGAACCCCGTGTGCCGGCGCCGCAGGCGGAGGATTAGCCTAGTGAGCGGCGGCACTGGCCCCATCCCAAGTTTTAAAAATTATTTTATTTATTTGAAAGCCAAAGACAGAAAGATGGAGATTGCTCATCTCCTGGTTTACCCTCCAAATGCCCACAATAGCTGTGGCAAGGCCAGACTAAAGCCAGGAACTGGGAACTCAGTAGCAGCCACTCAACTACTTGAGCCATCACCTGCTGCTTCCCAACATGCATATTAGCAGGAAGTCAGAATGGGGAGTAGGGGCTGGCACTGTGGCTCAGTGGGCAAAGCCACTGCCTGTAGTGCTGGCATCCCATATGAGCACCAGTTTGAGTCCCGGCTGCTCCACTTCTGATCCAGCTCTCTGCTTTGGCCTGGGAAAGCAATGGAAGATGGCCAAAGTCCTTGGGCCTCTGCATCAGCATGGGAAATCCAGAAGAAGCTTCTGGCTCCTGATAGGCACAGTTCCAGCCGTTGCAGCCATCTGGGTAACCAGCGATGGAATACCTACCTCCCTCCCTCCCTCCCTCTCTCTCTCTGCCTCTCTGTAACTGTGCCTTTCAAATAAATAAATAAATCTTAAAAAAAATAAGAATGGGGAGCAGAGCTGGAACCCAAGCACTTCGAACAAAGAATTTTGAGTTCTACTTATTTATTTATTAACTTATTTATTTGAGAGGCCCAGTGCTCTGGCTCAACCCTCTTGGCAGAGAGAGAGAGAGAGAGAGAGAGAATGAATGAATATCCATCCATTGGTTCACTCCCCAAATTTTCACAATCCTCCATCCATTTGTTCACTCCCCCTATGATGCCAACAGCTGGGGCTGGGCTGGCCTGATCCAAAGCCAGGAGCTTCTTCTAGTTCTCTCATGTGGGTGCAGGGACCCAAATACTTGGGCTAGTGTCTGCTGCATTCCCAGGCTCTTTAGCATGGAGCTGGATTGGAAATGGAGCAGCTGGTATTCGAACCAGGGATGCTGGCACCAGCTACACTGTCAATAACAATTTTTGAGGTAGAAGTATGACAATTATATTTAGGTAAAGTTGAGCCCTAAAAAATGACAGATAACTTGGTTTCAAGACCTTTGTATTCTATATTCTAAATGTTTTTTAGTTCCCATTTATTTTAATCTTTACTTGATCATTGCATAAGTCATCCATGTAGTGACATAGGAACCAAGATGTACAACAGAACAGAATCCCTGGTAAATTTTTTCCAAAATATTTTTGTTTGGGCTGTGCTCCAGAACTTTAAATAGCAAATAGGTCCATATTATTATAATGAAATACTTATTAAATACTTTAGATAGCTAACTTACAAAGAGAAAAGATTTTAGTTCCCAGTTCTTGAGGTTCACCATCTGTGGCTGGTTTGACTGATGGGGATGCCTTCTTGCTGGAAAATTCCTGAAATGGTGCATGGCATCATATGGCAAGAGACAGAGTGTGTGTGTCAGTGTCTCTATCTAGGACATGTGGTTTCTTATAAAGCAACTGGGATTGAGTCATGGGGGCTCCACCCTAATAACCTACTCAATCTAAGCATTTCCCAAGGACGCCACCTCTAAACATCGTAAATGGATTAAGTTTCCACTCTAGTACCATTAACATCAGACTTCGGGACTTAACTCCTGAGTTTGGGGAGACAGATATTTAAAAACCATGGCGAGGATCCAAGCATAAATACGTCAAAAAAGTTTTCTGTGTCATTATGATATAAACCTTTAAAGATCACTGCCTTAAAAATCTCAGAGGTTGAGGAGTTGGCAAAGTGGTTAAGACACCAATTAAGATACCTCCAATTCCATATGGAAGTGCTGAGGTTCAGTACCTGGCTCTGCTCCTGTTTCTAGCTTCCTGCCAATGTTGACGCTGCAAGGCAGGAGAAGGAAGACCTGGATTGAGTTTCCAGCCTCAGATATTGTAGGCATTTTGAGAGTGAACCAGTGAAGGGAGCTTTCTGTCTCTGTTTCCCTCTCATTTGTCTCTCTGCTTCTCAAAAAATAAATAAATAAAAATCCAAATTTGTGGAATGGGGTTGATACTGATTCCCTTAAAATGGAAATTGACAAGAAGCCAACATGCAACCCAGACAAGGTTTATTGGGAGCTTAGGTTCAAACACAAAGGAGATAGTAGGCCAGGAAGAGGTTCCAGCTCCTGACTCAGTGAGGGGAGCTGGGCAATAGTATCCACTGGGGGGCTGGTGCTGAGCTCACTTGGTTAATCCTCCACCTGCAGCACCGGCATCCCATATGGGTGCTGGGTCCTAGTCCCGGCTACTCCTCTTCCAGTCCAGCTCTCTGCTGTGGCCCGGGAGGGCAGTGGAGGATGGCCCAAGTGCTTCGGCCCCTGCATCCACATGGGAGACCAGGAGAAAACACCTGGCTCCTGGCTTTGGATTGGCCAGCCGTAGTGGCCATTTGGGGGGTGAACCAATGGAAGGAAGACCTTTCTTTCTCTCTGTCTCTCTGTCTCTCTGTCTCTCTCTCACTGTCTATAACTCTAGCTGTCAAAAAAAAAGAGTACCTACTAGGTGGAGGAGGTGTGGTGATACCCCTCTGCACACTGCACTTCCATCTGCACTGGACTCAGTGTTGTACAGGCACTGTTGTCTTTTCACATGACACGCTTAAAATGGTAGTGTTGCTCATTATCACCACACCAGGAAGGTCACATATTGGTTTTATTAGCTACTTTGGGCATATGCACAGGCATTAGAGGGTGTTTTGTGGTGCATGTATGAATGCTTCGTGCTCCTGATGGATTTGGAGCTGGGTAGAGCAATACATGTTTGGGTAGAAGATGGATATAAGGGTTCAATTTTGAGTCCCTTTTTTTTTTAATATTTTATTTATTTTATTTGAGAGGTAAAGTTGCGGACAGTGAGAGGGAGAGACAAAGAGAGGTCTTCCTTCTGTCGATTCACTCCCCAATTGGCCGCAATGGCCAGAGCTGTGCTGATCCGAAGCCAGGAGCCAGGAGCTTCTTCCAGGTCTCCCACGCAGCTGCAGGGGCCAAGGACTTGGGCCACCTTCTACTGCTTTCCCAGGCCATAGCAGAGAGCTGGATTGGAAGTGGAGCAGCCGGGACTAGAACCGGCGCCCATATGGGATGCCGGTGCCACAGGCGGAGGATTAACCTACTGCGCCATGGTGCTAGCCCCTTTAGTCCCATTTCTATCCTGTCTCAGGGTGGGCATTTGAGCTAACTGTTAAGACATGCACACCCCACACTGGAGTGCCTGGATTCAATACCTGCTTTTGGCTCCTGATTACGGCTTATTATTAATGTGCAGCTGGGAAGGGGGCAGTGATGACTCAAGTAGTTGTGTCCTTGACAGTCAGTGGGAGATCTAGATTAAGTTCCCCACTTCTGGCTTCTACCTTGATCCAGCTCTCTGCTAAAGAGCCTGGGAATGCTGCAGAGGCTGGCCCAAGTATTTGGGTCCCTGCACCCACACTAGAGAACCAGAAGAAGCTCCTGGCTCCTGGCTTTGGATCAGCCCAGCCCGAATAATTGGGGTCATATGAGGAGTGAACAAATGGATGGAGGATCTCTTTCTGTCTCTCCCCCTCTAACTCTGCCTTTCAAATAAATAATTAGATCTTTAAAAAAAAAATGCTATTAGCACCTGTGACTAGAATACAGTTGCTGGATCCCAATCAAGAGATGCCACTGTTTATTGTAATCATAGTAAAACAGTACTAGTAACACATTAGTGCTGTAATCATAGGAAAGATTACATACTACTTGCACAATAGCTGATTGATAAGCAAGACATCTCATCTACAATAGTGTTCTACAATTGTGAGTGATGGTTTGAATTAAACAGTTTCATAATTTACAAAGAAGTTTTCTATTGTCATGGCTAGCTTTCTGCCATACTTAAAAGACTGCAGTTTTGAAATAAATAATATAAAAGCAAATTTATTTCTTTATACCTTAAAATGTTGGGTTAAAAAGATTCAGAAACATATCAAATTTTTAACAAAAACTGTTCTTCTAACCAAATATTTAGAAGTAAGTTCAGTATATACATCTTGACACTATTATGCAAAGAACTTCTCTTCAGGGGCCAGAGCTGTGGCACAGCGGGTTAACGCCCTGGCCTGAAGCACCGGCATCTCATATGGGTGCCAGTTTGAGACACAGATGCTTCACTTCTGATCCAGCTCTCTGCTATGGCCTGGGAAACAGTAGAAGACAGCCTGAGTCCTTGGGCCCCTGCACCCACGTCCGGAACCCAGAAGCTCCTAGTTCCTGCCATTGTGATCATCTAGGAAGTGAACCATCAGATCGGACTTCTTCTCTCTCTCTCTCTCTCTGCCTCTCCGCTCTCTGTGTAACTCTTTCAAATAAATAAATAAATCATAAAAAAAGAACTTCTCTTCAAAGTATAGGTAGTTTTGAATACCTGACAACATTTACACACAAGTTAACCTGTTTAATATTGTCTTTTTTTTTCTTAAAAAAAAAAAAAAAGATTTATTTACTTATTTAAAAGGGAGAGTTACACAGAAAGAAGGAGAGACAGAAAAAGAGAGATCTTTCATCCGCTGGTTCACTCCCCCAAATAACCACAACAGCCAGAGCTGGGCCAAGCCAAAGTCAGGAACCAGGAGCTTCAACTGGCTACCCAAGTAGGTTCAAGGGCCCAAGCACTTGGGCCATCTTCTGTTGCTTTCCCAGGGAGCTGGATTGTAAGTGGAGCAGCCGTGACTCTAATTGGCAACCACATGGGATGCCAGGGCTGCAGACACAGCACTGGCCTCCCTTTTTTAAGATCTTAGGAAAAATGAAAACACAAAAATAGAGAGGCTTGGGGCAGCATTGTGGCATAGTGAGTAAAGCTGACAGCTGTGACATCGGCATTCCATGGGGCACCAGTTTAAGTCCCAGCTGCTCCACTTCTGATTCAGCTCTCTGCTACTGTGACTGGGAAAGCAACAGAAGGCAACCCAAATCCTTGGGCCCCTGAAATCCACCTGGGAGACCTGGAAGAAGCTCATGGCTCCTGGCTTCAGACTGGTCTGGCTCCAACCATTGTGGTTATTTGGGGAGTGAACCAGCAGATGTAAGATCTCTCTCTCTTTCTCTCTCTGTAAACTTGACCTTTCAAACAGAGTAAATCTTAAAAAAAATAAAGAAGTGGGGTCAGTGCTGTGCCATAATGAGTAAAGCCACTGCTTGCAGTGCCAGCATCCCATATGGGTGCTGGTTCAAGTCCCAGCTGCTCCATTTCTGATCCAGCTTTCTGCTATGGTCTGGGAAAGCAGTGGAGGATGTTCTAGGTCCTTAGGCCCCTGCACACACATGGGAGACTGAGAAGAAACTCCTGGCTCATGGCTTCAGATCGGCACAGCACTGGCTGTCGCGGCAATCTGGGGACTGAACCAGCGGATGGAGGATATCTCTCTCTCTCTCTCTCTCTCTCTCTCTACCTCTCTACCTCTCTTTAACTCTGCCTTTCAAATAAATATATCTTTTAAAAAAATAAAGAAGCATAAAGATTGGGTACATAGAATTTTCATGGATCCATCACGTGGTTTCAACAATTAACAAAACCTTTGCCATTCTTGTTCCACACAGCCCTAACATTTTTCTTGCTGATGTACAATGAAGCAAGTCTCAGATGCTGTATTTTTTTTATTTTATTTTTTAAAAGATTTTATTTATTTATTTGAAAGTCAGAGTTATACAGAGAGAGGAGAGGAAGAGAGATAGAGAGAGAGGTCTTCCATCCGCTGGTTCATTCTCCAGTTGGCCAAATGGCTGGAGCTGCGCCAATCCAAAGCCAGGAGCCAGGAGCTTCTTCCGGGTCTCCCACACGGGTACAGGGGCCCAAGGACTTGGGCCATCTTCTACTGCTTTCCTAGGCCATAGAGGAGAGCTGGATGGGAAGTGGAGCAGCAGGGTCTCGAACTGGTGTCCACGTGGGATGCCAGCGCTTCAGGCCAGGGCATTAACCCACTGTGCCACAGCGCTGGCCCCAGATGCTGTATTTTATTCATTTCTAATAAAGATGTTTAACAGACTCTCCTTGTCATTATCACATATAATACTAATAGTAATTTCTTAATATCTCATACTTATTTCATAATTGTTTCAGAATGTATACTTACAGTTAGCTTGGTTCAAAGCTCTTTTTGCTCCAAATTCTAATACACTAAAATATTTTGCCTGAAAAGTCAATTTTATACATTCTATGCAAATCTGAACATGTCACATCTCTTTAAGGTTTCAACACTTTCTAAGAAGATCCACCAAAATCCTTAAAATGATATGTAACATCTTGCATGATTTGCCTCTTATCCAAACCAAGGCCTTGATATGACTGAAACTTTTCCTACCAGCATAATAATCCAAAACTATTTCTTTTTGTAAAGATTTATTTATTTATTAGGCAGAGTTTTAGAGAGGCAGAAGGAGGAAGAGAGAGAGAGCAAAAGAGAGCACTTCCATCTGCTAATTTACTCCCCAGATGGCCACAATGGTCACGGCTGAGCTAGGCCAAAGCCAGGAACCAGGAACTTCTTTTAGGTTTCCTACATGGGTGCAGGGGGCCTACTTGGGCCATCCTTCGCTGCTTTCCCAGGCACATTAGCAGGGAGCTGGGTCAAAAGTAGAACAGCTGGGACTTGAATTGTTGTCGATATGGGATGCTAGCACTGCAGGCAGCAGCTTTAATCCACTATACCACAGCGCTGGACTCCCAAAACTGTCTTAATCATTAAATCACCACAAGGAAATAATGCATTAAAAGAATCAAGAACATATGATCAGCTAAAAGTAACAATAATAGAAGAAAAAAAACCTCACTATATAGACCTTGACTGCATACTGAATCAAAAGGGGAAAAAACTATTTAAAAGACATTATTGGGGGCCCGGTGCTGAGGCATAGCAGGCAAAGCCACCGTCTTCAGTGCCAGCATCCCATTAGGGCATTGGTTCGAGTCCACTTCTGATCCAGCTCTCTGCTATGGCCTGGGAAAGTAGTAGAAGATGGCCCAAGTGCTTGGACACCTGCACCCGCATTGTAGACCCAGAAGAAGCTCCTAGCTCCTAGCCTCAGATTGGCGCAGCTCCGGCTGTTGCAGCCATTTGGAGAGTGAACCAGCAGATGGAAGACCTCTCTCGCTCTGCCTCTCTTTCTGTGTAACTCCAACTTTTACATAAATAAATAAATCTTTTTTAAAAAAAAAGACATTATTGGCACAATTGGAAAATCTGAAGATATAATTACTATTAATGTTATAAAAGAGGTTATGTAAGATAACATCCTTATTTTTAGGAGATCCATACCAAACTTTCAAATGATTCAGGAAAAAAAAGTACATGCTGTATATGTATATCCATGTATACATATGGGTAAACTAAACAGAGATATGCACAGACAGAAAGTGTTATTAAGTTGTAAATCCAGATGAAAATTAGAAAAGTATTTAGTGTACTAAATAGTGTTCTGAAAATTTGAACAATTTTAAAATAAATGGTTATAGGGAAAAAAGAGGAAAAATGTATTGCTTCCTTTTCCCCACAAATATATTTGTTTTTGATTGACAGCACTGATTGTGTAAACAACACCTCTAAAAAATTTATTTTTTTAAAAATGTACTTATTTAAAAGGTAGAGTAACAGAGACAGGCAGAAGGAGAAAGAGGGAGAGAGAGATCTTTCTTTCACTGGTTCACTCCTCAAATGCTTGCAACAGACAGAGCTGGGCCAGGCTGAAGCCCAGAGTCAGGAACTCCATCCAGGGCTCCTACATGGTAGCAGGAACTCAAGCACTTGGGGTCATCATTTGCTGCTCTCCCAGGTGTGTAAATAGGAAGCTGGATTGGAATCAGAGACCAAGACTCCAAATGGCATTCCAATATGGTATGTGGGAGTCTCAAGCTGTGGCTTAAACCACTGTGTCATGATGCCCACCCAAAATTTTAAAAATAGAGTCAAGGCACGCATTTGGCCTAGTAAAGATGTTGGTTGGAATGCCTGCATCCCATTATCAAAGTACCTGTGTTACAGTCCCATTTCAGCTCCCATTTCCAGCTTCCTCTAATGCACACACTGGAAGATAGCAGGTGATGACTCAAGCAACTGAGTCTCTTCTATCCACCTTAGAGACCTGGACGGAGTTCCTGGATCCCAGCTTCAGCCTGACCCAGCCCCAGTCATTGTGGACACTTTGGGAGTGAACCAGTGGGTGGGAACTCCTGTTTCTCTGTTTCTTTCTCTTCCTCTCTCCACCCCCTTCCCCCATCCCTCTCCAGTAAATAAATAAATAAATATAAAGGGTCAAAAGTAAACTCCCATTTCCCGGAAATACAATCAGCTAATAGTCTTTCCAGATTTTTTAATATATCTCCTTTGACATGTAGTGTCAAATTATACATTCTAATTATAATCTATAATTTAACTTTCTTTAATATATCTATTTTGACATATGCAGTGGCATACATTCTAACTATAATTAACTTCTACTTTCAATTATATCATGGACATCACCTGAAAAAATCGGGGCCAGCACTATGGCGTAGAAGGTTAAGCCTCGCCTGCAGTGCTGGCATCCCACGTGAGCTCTGGTGCAAGTCCAAGCTGCTCCATTTCTCATCCAACTCCCTGATAATGGCTTGGGAAAGCAGTAGAAGACGACTCAGGTGCATGGGCCCCTGCACCCACAAGGGAGACCTGGAGGAGGTTCCTAGCTCCTGGCTTCAGCCTGTTCCAGCCAATTGTTGCAGCCATTTGGGGTATGAACCAGCAAATGGAAGATATTCTCTCTCTCTCTCTCTCTCTCTCCCTCCCTCCCTCCCTCCTCTCTTCTCTCTTCTCTCTCTCTTCTTTCCCTCTGTATTTCTGCCTTCCAAATAAATAAATAAATGTTAAGAAAAAATTGAGGGCCAGAGCCGTGGCTCAATAGGCTAATCCTCCGCCTTGTGGCGCCAGCACACCGGGTTCTAGTCCCAGTCGGGGCACCGGATTCTGTCCCGGTTGCCCCTCTTCCAGGCCAGCTCTCTGCTGTGGCCAGGGAGTGCAGTGGAGGATGGCCCAAGTCCTTGGGCCCTGCACCCGCATGGGAGACCAGGATAAGTACCTGGCTCCTGCCATCAGATCAGCGCGGTGCGCCGGCCGCAGTGTGCCGGCCGCAGCGGCCATTGGAGGGTGAACCAACGGCAAAGGAAGACCTTTCTCTCTGTCTCTCTCTCACTGTCCACTCTGTCAAAAAATAAAAAAAAGAAAACAAAAGAAAAAATTGAGATCAACTTGCTCACATTTTTATGAAAGGCAGAATAGTACAATGGTTTAGAGCATAGGCTAGCAAAGTTTCTGTAAAGGACCAGATAGTAAATAAAGTCATCCCAGGTTATTTGTGGATGCTGGTTCCAGAACCTTTTGCAGATAACAAACTCTGAAGATGCTTAAGTCTCATATAAAATACTGTTGTATTTTCATATAATATACATATATTCTCCCATACACTTAAAAGCATCTTTAGATTACTCATAAAACCTAATACAATGTAAATGCTATATAAATAGCTGTTATACTGTATTATTTATGACAAGAAAACATGTCTGTACGTTTCATACAGATGCAATTTTTTCAAATATTTTCAATCCATGGTTGTTTGAATCCAAAAATGTGGAACTCATGACTACAGAGGGCCAACTACAGCTAAAGAGCCACCACAGATAATATGTAAACATATAAGCATAGCTGTGTTCAAATAATATTTTATTTATGGACACTGAAATTTTAAAATTTTTCACATGTCATGAATGCATCTGAGGTTTTTCAGTATCTAAAAAGAAAAAACAGAGGCAAGCATTTGCAGCAGCAGTTAAAACATTGCTTGGGATACCTACATCCCATATGGGATTGCCTGGGTAAGAGTCCTTGTTCTGCTTTGGATCCTGGAAGGCAACAGATGATGGCTCAAGAACTTGGGTCCCTGCCACCTACATGAGAGACTCAGCTGAGGTTCTGAGCTCCTGATACTGGCCTTACCGAACTCCAGCCATTGCAGGCATTTGGGGACTGAACCAGTGAATCAAAATTTCTCTTTCTTTCTTTCTCTGTTATTCTTTCAAATAAATAAAAAATAATTTTTAAGAATAAAAATATAAATGCAAAAACTTAGCTAACAGGTAGGAAGTGATAATATAATCTGTAAGGATCAGTGTAAAAATTTTTTTAAAATGGAGCCTCTTTAAAAATTAATAACTTTGGGGCCGGTGCTGTGGGATACCAGGTTAAGGATACCTTACACACACACACACACACACACACACACACAAACACACACGTAGGGGCCGGCATCCGGCACAGTATGCTAAGCCATATGGATGCTGATTTGTGTCCCAGCTGCTCCTCTTCCTATCCAGTTCTCTGCTTACTGCCTGGGAAAGCAGTGGAGGATGGCCCAAGTGCTTGGGCCCCTGCACCCATGAAGGAGACTCAGAAGAAGCTCCTGGCTTCAGACCAGCTCAGCTCAGCTCTGGCTGTTGCAAACATCTGAGGAGTGAACCAGCAGATGGAAGACCTTTCTCTCTGTCTCTCCCTCTCTCTGTAATTCTACCTCTCAAATAAATAAAATATTTAAAACACACACTCCAGGGATTTTCAGATTGCTAAAGCATCTTGGGAACAACTCTTTTTTTTTCTTTTTTCTTTTTTCTTTTCTTTTTTTTTTTTTTTTTTTTTTTTTTTGACAGGCAGAGTGGACAGTGAGAGAGAGAGACAGAGAGAAAGGTCTTCCTTTACTGTTGTTTCACCCTCCAATGGCCGCTGCGGCCGGCGCACCACGCTGATCCAAAGGCAGGAGCCAGGTACTTCTCCCGGTCTCCCATGGGGTGCAGGGCCCAAGCACTTGGGCCATCCTCCACTGGCTTCCCAGGCCACAGCAGAGAGCTGGCCTGGAAGAGGAGCAGCCGGGACTAGAACCCGGCGCCCATATGGGATGCCGGCGCCGCAGGCGGAGGATTAACCAAGTGAGCCACGGCGCCGGCCCAGGAAGGCTGGAAAGGCTGACATCAAGGAGCTGGCACATCCCCTGTCTCGTGAGGGCTGGCTCTGGGCTTCATAGGAGGCACCTGCTTGCAGTGTCCTCAGGTGGTGGACCTGCAGATGCTGCCCAGGTCTCTTTCCGAGGGCACATGTCCACCCCCATGCCTTAAACACCTTCCAAAGGCTCCATTTCTTAATAGCTGGACTGGAAGAGGAGCAACTGGGACCAGAACCCAGCGCCCATATGGGATGCAGGTGCTGCAGGCAGAGGATTAACCAAGTGAGCCACGGCGCCCACCCCATCTTAGAGTTTCTAAGTAGACATTCAAAGAATTAGGAGTTTACCCAGGCAACAGGATATGAAACACCTTTATTTTTACTGTCTATACAACAACAACAAAGATTAATTCTCTGAATAACTCATCTGTCAAGATGTTTGTAAAACTGAATATACTGGGCACAAGTGTTGTGGCGTAGTGGGGTAAAGCCACTGCCTGCAGCATCAGCATCCCAGACGAGCACCGGTTCAAGCCCAATGCTTCACTTCCAATCCAGCTCCCTACTAAATGCGCCTGGGAAAGCAGCAGAACATGGCCCAAATAATTGGACCCCTGCAGGCTCCATGTGGCAGACCCCTGGGAGACCTGGAAGAAGCTCCTGGCTCCTGGCTTCAGCCTGGCCCGGCCCCAGCTGTTGTGGCAGTTTGGGGAATGAAAGATCTCTGTCTCTCCCTCTCTCCTTCTGTAACTCTGCCTTTCAAATGAACAAATAAATAAATCTTAAGGAAAAAAAAATGCAAGGGATTACATTTATAAAAAAAAATCAAATATATTATTTCCTTAGAGATCCTGTATATAACTATGCTGAAAGCTTAGAAAGATTAGTCTTGAGTCTTTCAAAAATTATGACAACTGCCCAAGAGGATCTGATGATTTTGATTTGGTTTAATTATTATATTATAAAGAAAATTTACCCAACCTAATATGGAAGGTTTACATTTAAAACTAAAACTATTCAGATGCAATTTTCAAGTATTCTGAAGCCAGCAGCACACATATGATGTTAATAGTTTTCTTAACTGAAATTGTAAATTTTTTCTTCAGTTTAACTTATGAGAAAAGATTACCTGATGCAATATTTGCTGACTTCCTCTTTAGTGGTTTACTTTGTCTTTTCCTGCCTGTTACTAATAAAATGTGAAATAAAATATACCTGTATGGCTACTTCCTCATGGGAAAAAAAATGAAAATTTAAGCAAGACCTAACAGCTGTCATGTATTTTGTGATTCACCTATTATACATTAGTAAAATTCCTAAAATAAAAATGATAGTATGTTATGTAAAAATGAAGTATATATGACTATTTAAGAAAGCTGTTCTTGACAGTAAAAGCCTATAAACTACCTATTATGCTCAAGAAATTGTGCTGAAGGAATACAGTCTCCATCCCAAAGAATTTATAATCTAAAAGGGAATATAGGATGAGATCATTATCAGTTGGTAAGGTAAACTGTGAAAAGCTATACAGAAGGTCAACCTTACTTAACAGTTCCACATGGGTTATCTACAACATATCTCAAACTTAGAGTTCTCAATATTTTTTCCCCAAAAATCTGTACTTCCCTTCTCTCCCTCTTATCAGTAAATGGTATATCCATCGACCCAGTTGCTAAAGCCAAAAATGCCATTTTTCTCAATTCCTATAAAAATTTAACAGTAATTCAAGCTGAGTCTATAACAAAAAGTTGCTCAACTGTATACCAACTCATCTCTTGTGTAGTCTTGCCTGATAACTAGTTTCCTACAACGGCTTCCTATCTGTTCTAACTCTACTCTTCTTCAATTTTTCAAAGGGTAGTCAAAATATTTTTAAATTATAAATCTTATCATTTCTCAACAATACTAAAAGCTTCCTAAAGACTTCCTATTACACCAGTCATTAATACCCAAACTCCGTAGATTACTTAGATAACTAGATCACTTAGGCCTAACATAATCTGGTCCTGCCTATCTTGATCTTACCATCATTTGTGATTTTTCTCTTTTTCACACTATATGCGCCAACCATAGGCCCTCTCTCTACTCACTGAAGATTAAACTCTTTCCTGCCTTTGAGTTATGAGCATCTTCCTCCCCCAAGTCCTCCACCCCTACACTTACCTACACTCCCTATTGGCTCTGGTGATCAAATTCTGCACAGCCACCAGAAAGAAAAATCAAACATTATGGGCCTCTTGATGGAGATGATACATCACAATAGGTAACAACTCTTGGCAAAAATACTTAAATTGAATCTGTTCCAAGAAAACAAACAAATTCACAGTGTGGGACATTTTACAAGGTAACTAGTCTATATACTTCAAAAATAGTATCATGGGGGACAGGCATTTGGCATAATAGTTATGATGCCACTTTGGATATCTGCATCTCCTATCAAGAGTACTAAAATTATCTGGATGGTTGCAAGGTTATCGTAAGTGTCCTTATCAATAAAAGAGATAGGAGAGTATCATAGCCATTGATGATTCTGAAAAAAGAAAGGGGCCGTGAAGTAAGGAATGTGAGTAGCCCTCTGAAACTGGAAAAGGCAAAAAATAAATAGAAATAAAGGAATCTCCGCTATATCTTTCAAAAAACAATGACTTGATGTTAGCCCAAAGAGACCTGCATCAAAACTCTAGCCTTCCAGAAGTATAAGTTAATAAATCTATACTGTTTCAGGTCACTAAGTTTGGGGTAATTTGTTATAAGAGCAGTAAGAAACTAATAAAACTCATTCTGTGATTGGACTGTGATTTATCTGCTACTCTATCTACCTAACAGAGGTAGACATCAATCAGAAGAGCTATAAATTTTTCATATACAATATACAGCATTAAATAAAAATTGGACCAAGCGAAACACAGAATTAAATTTTTTTATTCAAGAAACAGATGAAAAGTTGGCAATTTTCAAAGAACTGAAATTTATTTTAAAAAAGGAAATCAAATGAAATTTCCAAAACTGAAAAATAAATTGAAGGGCACAAAATAAATTGAAGTGCCACAACAGATAGGCTTAACAGGATAATACACACAGCAAAAGATAAGCCTAATAAACAAGCATAAAGGTTATCAGGAAGTATATTTATCCATGAAAAATAAAATATCAGAAGGACAAGAGACATATGGGACATAGCAAAAGTTCTAAGATGTGAAATTTAGTTCTAGAAGGAGAGGAAAAAAATCAAAACAGAGGCAGTACCTAAAGAGAGAAAGGCCAGGAATTTTCCAAACTGATCAGACATCCCAGAAATTCCATCTACAGAAGAAGCCCTATAAGCCAAAGCAGGATTAATACCCACAGAAACAACATCTACATATATTATGGTAAAACTACTGAAAACCAAGTCAATGAAAAGAAAAATCTTAAAAGTAGCCAAAGGAAAAAGGACATATTATCCTCAAATTATTAGCATTAAGATTAATAGGTTGTGAGGCTGGCATTGTGACATGTAGTGCCACCTGCAGCACTGGCATCCCATATGGGCATGGGTTGAGTCCTGGCTGCCCCACTTCTTATCCAGCTCCCTACTAATGCACCTGAAAAAGCAACAGAGAATGGCCCAAGTCCTTGGGTCCCTGTACCCATGTTGGAGACCCAGGTGAAGTTTCTGACTCCTGGCTGCAGCCTGGCCCAGCCCTGGCTGTTGCAGCCATTGAGAAGTGAATCAGCGGATGGAAGATCTCTCTCTCTCTCTTTCTTTCTCTCTCTCTCTCTCTCTTTCTCTCTCCTTCTCCCTCTCTGTAACTCTGCCTTAAAAATAAATACAATATTTAAAAAAAAAAAAAAGACTAGCAGATTGAAACATATGTGACAAAGCCATAAACAAGAGACTATAATAACACTCCACTTTGGGGGGAGAAAAAAAAGCCCAATCTGGTACCTGAGAAAATTACTCTAAACATCAAAGAAGGGGCAGATGATTAGCACGGCCTGGGATACACACATCCCATATCAGAGTGCCCAGCTTCTAATCCCAGCTCTACTTCCAACTCCAACTTACTGCTATTGTCTACCCTGAGAGGCAGCAGATTATGGTACAAGAACTTGCATGTGGGAGACCCTGGCTATTACAGGCATTTGGGAAGTGATCCAGTGAATGAAATATCTGTTTTTAAAATAAATAAAAATAGGCCGGCGCCGCAGCTCAATAGGCTAATCCTCCACCTTGCGGCCCCGGCACACCGGGTTCTAGTCCCGGTCGGGGCGCCGGATTCTGTCCCGGTTGCCCCTCTTCCAGGCCAGCTCTCTGCTGTGGCCCGGGAAGGCAGTGGAGGATGGCCCAAGCGCTTGGGCCCTGCACCCGCATGGGAGACCAGGAGAAGCACCTGGCTCTTGCCTTCAGATCAGCGCGGTGCACCAGCCGCAGTGCGCCAGCCGTGGCGGCCATTGGAGGGTGAAACAACAGCAAAAGGAAGACCTTTCTGTCTCTCTCTCTCACTATCCACTCTGTCAAAAAATAAATAAATAAATAAATAAGCATCCAAAAAAGGCATTTTTTCAGACAGATATATAAAATAGCTTAGCCAGAAGACCTAAAAAGTATACCAAAGAAAAGCCTTTAAACAAAATGATGTTTTCTTCATGAAAACTATTACCTGAAAATAACCAACAAAAGCTAGTTTCCTATTGCACTATTAAATACTTTGATTCGAAGGAATGAATTTTTTATTTACTATAAAGCTTATCAATAAGCAAAAAGTGAAATCAAAGTAAATAATATAGCAATAAGTTAAAAACCATTTTAAAACAAGATCAAAAGGAATAGTTTTGTTTACTTAAACATTTCTGGCTAGAACTAAGATCAAAATGGTTAACCCCATCAACTTGAATTTTACATAAATCAATTTTAAACATGTATACAGTCTGCTCAGATTTTGTCTGAAGTGACTGCAACATATAAAGAGATAAAGTTAAAGTCAGACTAATCATCCTACTATCCACTCTCCACTGCCTTTCTTCAATTAAACTGTTTTCCTCTGTGTGTGTTTTTTGTTTTTTTGTTGTTGTTGTTGTTTGTTTGTTTGTTTTTTTCCTTACAGGCAGAGTGGACAGTGAGAGAGAGAGAGAGAGAGAAAGGTCTTCCTTTTGCCGTTGGTTCACCCTCCAATGGCCGCCGCGGCTGGAGCACTGGCCGGCGCACCACACTGATTCGAAGGCAGGAGCCAGGTGCTTCTCCTGGTCTCCAATGGGGTGCAGGGCCCAAGCACTTGGGCCATCCTCCACTGCCCTCCCTGGCCACAGCAGAGAGCTGGCTTGGAAGAGGGGCACCCGGGACAGAATCCGGCACCCCGACCAGGACTAGAACCCGATGTGCCAGCGCCGCAAGGTGGAGGATTAGCCTATTGAGCCGCGGCGCCGGCTAAGTTTTCCTATGTTTTATACTTCAACACTGGATTTTATTTCTCAAGCAATGAATCTATTTTTTCTAAGATTTATTTATTTATTTGAAAGGCAGAGTTACAGAGAAAGGAAGAGACAGGTAGAAAGAGAATCTTCCATCTGCTGATTCACTCCCCAAATGACCACAGAGGTGGAGGCCGGGCCAGGCAGAATGCAGGAGTGTGGAACTCTATCCAGATCTCCCTGTAGCTGCAGGGGTCCAAGAACTTGGGTCACCTTCTGCTGTTTTCCCAAGCGCATTAGCAGGGAGCTGGATGGGAAGTGGAGCAGCCAACACTCCACCTGGTGCCTACATGGAATGCTGGCATTGCAGGCAGTGCCTTAACCACACTGCCACAAAACCTGCTCAATGAATCAGGTTTTTAAATATAACTTTTTTTCTTGTAGAAATTGGTGTTTATTTTCCATCAACCTCATTTCCATGTCTGCTTCAGAAACCATGAAAAGCAGCTTAAGACCACTCAGTGGTTGTTCCTACCCACTCAGTGGTTGTTCCTACCCATTCAGTGGCTTGAACAGAGGAAACTGCAGACCAGTCTTCAGTGGGGAACTGCTGAACAGACACAGAGGGCACCTGTACACCTTCAGACCAGTCTGCAGCCACAGGCTGAGCAGCAGTGAACTCAAGAGATGGGGCTGCCATTCACCCTGAAACTCCTCCTTGGTCACAACTGTTTCAGCAGTGTCCTGCTCTTCTTTTTCAATCTCTTCAGGATCTCTGTACTTCTGAGATCAGGCATGACCTCCCAGGGGTCACGGGAGATGGTACCTCACATGCACAGAACCTCCCAGGCCTGCATCCACCACATACATCAGACCCACTGAGTGGGCTGCCTTGTTGTTGCATAGGATGGCAATGTCCACGTAGCGCAAAGGAGATTCTGTGTTACACAGAGCACTGGGAGGCAGGTTCACATAAGATGCCTCTGTGAGAGGCTGGTGGTCAGCCCTGGGATCAGTAACCACCAGAAACCGTGGTTCCTGGAAGGCTGCCTGGATCTGGTTAGTGAAGGTTCCAGGTGTGACACAGCCAGCAACAGAGTAGCTCCGATGACTTCAGCACAGCCCTCTGGCCAGTACTTCTGGAGGATATCACACTGACAGCAGAAAGGTTTCCAATGGTCACAAGGCACGAGTCACCAACAGAAGTTTCTCCCAGGTCCTCTTCACATTTATGCTTAGATGCCACCACTTTTCCTTTTGTAGATGTACTATTCCATCTGGAAGTCAAGGTTGCTGCCACCTAGGTGGGTTCCTGCTGCAAGGATCTTGAGGACATCCTCCTCCTTCATTTGCAGGACATCAAGGGCTCTGGACATTCTGACAGCTTCCCCTTAAGTTACATTAGGAATCAAGAACAATGCCGTATGGACCCCTCGCTGGGTAGCATGGAAAGCAAAGATACCTTTTTTTAAAGACTTATTTGTTGACAAAGCTGACAGAGAGCGACACACACAAAGATCTTCCATCTGGTTCTTTACTTCCCAAATGCCCAAAACAACCAGGGCTGGACCAGACCAAAGCCAGGAATCTGGAACTCCATCCCCATTTAGGCCCCTCCAAGGTTAGTAGGGACCTAAATATTTGGGCCATCATCCATCGCATTCCAGGGCACATTAGCAGGAAGCTGGAACAGAAACAGAGTGACCAGGACTCAAACTGGCACTCCAATATGGAATGTGGTAGCATTCCAGTCATCATCTTAACCTGCTGTACCACAACACCAGCCCCATAAGCAATGAATAATTTCTTTTTTGGGACAGGCAGAGTTAGAGAGTGAGAGAGACAGACAGAGAGAAAGGTCTTCCTTTTTTCATTGGTTCACCCCCAAAGTGGCCGCTACGGCCAGCGCTGTGCCAATCCGAAGCCAGGAGCCAGGTGCTTCTCCTGGTCTCCCATGCGGGTGCAGGGCCCAAGCACTTGGGCCATCCTCCACTGCCCTCCCGGGCCACAACAGAGAGCGGGACTGGAAGAGGAGCAACCGGGACAGAATCCGGCGCCCCAACCAGGACTAGAACCCAGGGTGCAGGCACCGCAGGCAAAGGATTAGCCTAGTGAGCCATGGCGCCGGCCAAGCAATTAATAATTTTATATTTAAATTTGAGGGGCTGGAGCCGTGGCACAGTAGGTTAATCCTCCGCCTGCAGTGGCGGCATCCCATATGGGTGCCGGTTCTAGTCCTGGCTGTAGTATCACAGAAAATATGAAAACTCCAAGCAGAAAAGTTGGACATATTTTCAATGAAGAATCTTTACTTATTATAAGTACAAATTGCTAAAAGATTATAATCATCAATTCCTTCTGTGAAATTTTCATCTCTGAAGAAAGATTAGTAACACATTCCGGGGCTGGCGCTGTTGCATAGCAAGTAAAGCCGCTGTCTGTAGTGCAGGCATCCCATGTGGGCGCCGGTTCTAGTCCCGGCTGCTCCCCTTCCGATCCAGCTCTCTGCTATGGCCTGGGAAAGCAGAAGATGGCCCAAGTCCCTGGACTTCTGCACCCACATGGGAGACCTGGAAGAAGCTCCTGGCTTCAGACTAGCACAGCTCCAGTCGTTGTGGCCAATTAGGAGTAAACCAGTGGGTGGAAGATCTCCCTCTCTCTCTCTCTCTCTGTCTCTGTCTCTGCTTCTCCTTCTCTCTCTGTGTAATTCTTTCAATAAATAAATAAATTTTTTTAGAAAAGTAATATATTCATTTACCCATATATTTCCAAGGGTTTAAGTCACATGCTTCTCATATATCTAACTTCTAGATTCTGTTAGATACAATTCAGTGAAAGTAGACTTCAAGTATTCTCAAATAAACATATTATGTCTTCACACCAGTTCTCCTCCATGACCTTTCAGTTCACTTTCTTCACCTTGACCTAATTTCAGAGTTGATTCTTTATGGCATTCTATCCTCAGTTTGTTTCTCTTCTTTTGTTCATTCTACCTTCGAAAATATTCTAAACATGAAATCCACATGCTTATGGCCCTTTTTAAAGATCTTCACTGAATTATTTTGACAAAGTAAAGTTTCTCCATCTACTTTCATTGTTTCATCTTTCGCAACATATGATTTTCATTTTTACAGTACATACCTAACTTCTATCTTACTTCCTTTATGGGTTCTAAAATGCTTCCACCCAACACAATACTCCCCATCTCTCAGCCAGGGTTATATTCCAAGACCCCTAATAGATGCCTGAAAGTGCAGATAGTACCAAATCCTATTTATACTATATATTCCTATGCAGTGCACATATACCTATAAAAAAGTTTAACTTATAAATTAGGTACAGAACAGTTGGTTACAGGTTGACACACTGCTGGACTTGATTTACACAAAATTAATAAAGCTGTTTGGATAGTGTAGCTTTAATAAACTTCATATGATACTGGCAGCCCAAGAGCTCATAGATGGACTTGGGGCCCAGCAGTTTTGCAATGTGTATATGGAATTTAAGGAATTTTTCAGGTACAGTCCCTATCTAAGTAGAATTTCTCTTCATCTGTATACCTGACAGCTGAAAAAAAAAAAAAAGTAACATGGGAATAATAATAGGTCAAAGTTTACAAAAGGACTGTTTTAGCATAGGAATTGCCTTGAGACTGAGTCAAAGTGACTTAATTATAAGAGATGCTAAGTATTAACTGACATGGATTTGCCTAGCCACTTATACTAATGAGCATTTAAATGAAACAGACATTATTTCAGGTGACCTAACATGAATAACTAAAAGTCAATGTTATTAGGGAAAATAATAAATAAGGCATATTAAGAAACTAACAACAGGGGCAAGCATTTGGTCTAGCAGTCAAGATGCTAGGTGCCTGAACACTGAGAGATATCTTCCATCTACTAGAGATATCTTCCATCTACTACTTCACTCCCCAAATGGCCGCGACAGTCAGGGCAGGGACAGGCCAAAGCCACGAGCCTGGAACTCCAACCAGGTCTCCCACATCAATGGTAGGGACCCAAGTACTTGCGACATCTGCAGCTTAACCAGAAGCATTAGCAGGGAGCTGGAATAGAAGTAGAGCAGCAAAACACTCAAACCGGCACTCGTTTGGGATGCCAACATTGTAGGCAACAGCTTAACTCACTGCACTACAACACCAGCCCCATAAAAAGTAGAATGCAGCGCCAGCATCCCATATGGGCACCAGTTCAAGTCCCAGCTGCTGCGCTTTCAATCTAGTTCCTTACTAACGTGCCTGGGAAAGCAGCAGAAAATGGCCCAAGTACTTGGGTGCCTGCAACCACATGGGAGACCCAGAAGAAGCTCCCAGCTCCTGGCTATAAATAAATCCTAAAAAATAAATAAGTAAATAAAAATGATTTTTAAATCTTACTGTATGGGGCTGGCACAATGGCACAGTGGGTTAAAGTCCCAGCATGCAGTTCCGGCATCCCATGTGGGCACCAGTTCAAGTCTCAGCTGCTCCACTTCTTATCCAGCTCCCTGCTAATGTATCTGGGAAAGCAGAGGAGGATGGTCCAAGTCCTTGAGCCCTTGCACCTATGTGGGAGACCCAGAAGAAGCTCCTGGCTCCTGGCTTCGAATCAGCTCAGCTCCAGCTGTTGCAGCCATTTGGTTAGTAAATCAGCAGGTAGACGACCTCTCTTTCTCTCTCTCTCTCTCAAATAAATAAAATAAATCTTTAAAAAAAATCTTATTGGCCGGCGCCGCGGCTCACTAGGCTAATCCTCCGCCTAGCGGCGCCGGCACACCGGGTTCTGGTCCCGGTCGGGGCGCCGGATTCTGTCCCGGTTGCCCCTCTTCCAGGCCAGCCCTCTGCTGTGGCCAGGGAGTGCAGTGGAGGATGGCCCAGGTGCTTGGGCCCTGCACCCCATGGGAGACCAGGAAAAAGCACCTGGCTCCTGGCTCCTGCCATCGGATCAGCGCGGTGCGCCGGCCGCAGCGCGCCGGCCGCGGCGGCCATTGGAGGGTGAACCAACGGCAAAGGAAGACCTTTCTCTCTGTCTCTCTCTCTCACTGTCCACTCTGCCTGTCCAAAAAAAAAAAAAAAAAATCTTATTGTACTACATTCACTCTTCATCTTGTGATCATGTGAGATGACACAATGCGTATGTGATGAGATGCAGTGAACTGAATGACATAAGCAATATGACATAACATCAAGCTACAAAAGGCCTGACAATATGATTCAACAATCAGCTGTTTGAAGTGATCCTGAGTCTCTGAGCAATGACAATTTTTGGTTGGGTGCCAGGAGCCAATGAGTTAAGTGGTTGGGGATCCTTTATTTGTTGAAGGCTTTTATGCCAAAACTTTTTGGTAGAAAATGATAATTGGAGATTGTAGTCTCCATGTTTTATGCTCTAGTTTTTCCTTCGCACCTCTGTGAATGTAGGTCCTATTGGGCATCTTCTTCCAGAAGAGCCTAGTTTCAATTTCACTGAAACTGAAAACTTGCTTTGTATGGCATCCTATCAATTTCTTCAACTCCATAGGAAACATTTGGTTTGGTTTCAGTTTTTTTTTTTTTTCTGCTGAAAATGTTACAATAGTTTCTTCATTAGCAGATACAGTCTTTCCAGTAATTTTTGTAACTTTTCAGTCCAGACCTATTCCTAAGGCTGTGTAACCATCCCCTGCTGTAAATGGTTTAGTGTCACTCATTTTGGAGGATTCTGTCTTAAGTCTTTACGTAGGCTTGATGCTTTCTGATGCAACATATTGCCATCAACTGGAGTATGATTCTATCAAGTCCTCCACCCACAAATTCAATGCCTTTTCCATCTTAACTAAGTAGTTACCACACACTGTGGGTGTAACTTTTGCAGTCTGAGATGCAACAGCAAAACTAGCATGAACTTCTTTTCCTTACATAGATCTTAGCAACTTCAACATAGAATTTTTTTTCCTTACCTTACTAACTAGAAAACTTCTACTTTTTCAATTAAAAGTAAGCATTTTATGGCTTTTCTCTGGCATATCCGTACTGTTACCATTACTATTCTTGTGCTTTGGGGCCATTATTAAGTAAAACACAGATTACTTGAATACAAGCACTGTGATATCATGATAGTCACTTCGATAAGCAACAAGACTAAGTGACAAAAGGGCAGGTAGTATATACTGCTTGGATATGCTGGACAAACCACTTAAATAAGAGCATGGGAAAGAAGCAGATGGTGCAAGATCTCATCAGGTTACTCAAAACAACTCCCAATTTAAACCTCCTGAATAATTTATTCATGGAATTTTCTATTAAATATTTTTGAATCATGGTTGACAGTAGTAAGTGAAATCACAGAATGCAAAAACATAGGTATGGGGAACTACATAAAAAACGAATTCACTTCAAATCCACTGTTTGAAAGCCCACCATTAAGAAAGTCAATTCATCTCTCGAAATACCCAGTTTGGGATTTTTTTTTTTTAAGCATTTCAAAAGTGAGGGTAACAATTCCTACTTCACAAGATACTTTAACAGCTAAATGAAAGAGTGGCAGGACCAGCGCTGTGGCATATCTGGTTAAGCTGTGATGACGACATCCCATATGGGTGTCGATTCAAGTCTCAGTTGCTCCAATCCAGCTCCTTGCTCATGCACCTAGGAAAGAAGTGGAAGATGGCCCAAGTACTTGGGCTCCTGCACCCACATGGTAGATCCAGATGAAGATCTTGGCTTCATCCTGGCCCAACCCTGGCCATTGTGGCCATTCAGGGAGTGAATCATTGAATGGAAGATATCTTTTTGTGTGTGTCTTTCCCTTGCTCTCTGTAACTGCTTATCAAATAAATTTTTTTAAAAAGTCACATTGTACCCATCAACATGAATAATTGTCAATTTAAAACAAAAAAATGAAAGAATAGCTATAAAAGCATCTAGTATAAGGTCTGGCACATTATAAAAGTTTTTGATCATTTCAACTTAAGTTGGTATAACATTAAATGAAGAATTAGAAGCTACAATGAAGAATATCAGGATTCTAGTATTTGTATATAATAAAACTACTTGGTAATTTTATTCTACCTCCTAAAATGAAAACATATATTCGCTATCTCTTACCCACTAAATTTTCTCTTTTTTTAAAGATTTATTTATTTGAAAGGCAAAGTTATAGAGAGAGGTAAAGCCAGAGAGAGAGGTCTTCCATCAGCTGGTTCACTCTCAAAATGACCACAACAGCCAGAGCTGAGCTGATCTGAAGCCAGGAGACAGAAGCGTCTTCCAGGTCTCCCACGTGGGTGCAGGAGCCCAAAGACTTGGGCCATCTTCTACTGCTTTCCTAGGCCACAGCAGAGAGTTGGATTGGAAGTGGAGCAGTTGGGACTCGAACCAGTGCCCATATGGGATGCTGGAGCTGCAGGCTGCGGCTTGAACCTGCTGCGCCACAGTACCAGCCCCCTCACCCATAATATTTTCAACATAAAATGTGCCAACTGTTAAGAGTTTATCTGTTCTGAAATAGAATGTTAATGGAGCAAAGCAGATAGGATTGTTACCAGCTAAATACCAAAATGTAACCAAAGTGTATATGGTCACATTTTATTCCAATATCTATTGTGCCTTAAAACCTTTCACCAAGGAGCCAGCATTTGACCTAGTGATTAAGATGGGGCGGGGAGGTGGAAGGGTAGGAGAGCGGCATTGTGGCATAGCAGGTAAAGCCACCGTCTGCATCACCAGTATCCCATATGGGGCACTGGTTCATGTCCTGGTTGCTCCACTTCTGATCCAGCTCCCTCCTAATAGCCCGGGGAAAAGAAGCAGAGGATGGCCTCAGTGCTTGGCCCCTCCACCCACTCAGCAGATCCAGATGAAGCTCCTGGCTTCAGCCTGGGTCACTTCTGGTTGTTGCAGCCATTAAGGAGTGACTCAGCAGATAAAAGATCTTTGTCCCTAACTCTGACTTTCAAATAAATAAATATTAAAAAAGAGAGAGAGAGACAGAGGGAGAGAGAGGATGCCCACTTCTCACATTGGAATACTTGGGCTCAATCCCTGACTCAGTTTGGGCTCCAGTTCTGGCTAATGCAAGCTCTGGGAGTTAGCAGTTATGGATCCAGTAACTGGGTCCCTGCCACTCACATGGCAGACCCAAATTGAGTTCCCAAGCTCCTGGCTCCAGGCTTCAGCATCCCACCCACCCCCTGCACTCCCAAGCAATTATAGGCATTTGGGTAGAGAGCAAATGAGAGAGCTCTGTCTGTACCTCAAATAAACAATTTTTTAAAAAAACTCCCATCAGGGCCAGCAGTGTCACACAGTAAGCTATGCTGCTGCTGTAATGCCAACAAAAGCCAGCTGTTCCACTTTTTTTTTTTTTCAGATTTATTTTTATTTATTTGAAAGAGTTACAGAGAGAGGTAGAGACAGAGAGAGAGAGAGAGAAAAAGAGAGAGAGAGCTTCCATCAGCTTGTTCACTCATCAAATGGCCACAGCGGCAAGGGCTGAGCCGATCCGAAGCCAGGAGCTTCTTCTTCCAGGTCTCCCATGCGGGTGCAGGGGCCCAAGCACTGGGGCCATCTTCCACTGCTTTCCCAGGCCATAAGCAGAGAGCTGGATCAGAAGAAAAGCAGCTGGTACTCGAACCAGCACCCTTGTGAGATGCCAGCACAGCAGGCCGGGGCTTTAACCCACTGTGCCACAAGGCCGGCCCCCATTCCACTTCTTATCCAGCTTCCTGGATTAATGTGTCTGGGAAGGAAGTGGAAAATGGCCCAAGTGCTTGGGCCCCTGCCACCCATGTGGGAGACTTAAATGGAGCTCCAACTCTTGGCTTCACCCTGGCCCAGCCCCAACCATCGTGGCCAGAGGACCGATCTCTCAATCTCAATCTCTCTCATCTGCCTTCCAAATAAACAAATAAATTTTTTTTAAAAAATTTAAGAATCATATCTATAAATGAAAAACAGATTCTATAATCGAATAGCTGTCAGGATGAGGCACAACAGACACGGCTAAAGCATAAAAAATAAATGTACCAGATAAAGACTAAATAAAGTCTTGGGCCAGTGCTATGGTGTCGTGGGTAAAGCTGCCACCTGCAATGCTGGCATCCCATATGGGTGCCGGTTCAAGTCTCAGCTGCTCCACCTCTGATCCAGTTCTCTGCTATGGCCTGGAAAAAGCAGAAGATGGCCCAAGGACTTGGGCCCTTGCATCCACGCGGGGGACCCAGAAGACTCTCCTGGCTCTTGGATCCTGGCTTCAGATAAGCCTAGCTCCAGCTGTTGTGATTATTTGGGGAATGAATCATAAGATGGAAGACGTCGCTCTCTCCCTTTCTCTGTGCCTCTGCCTCTCTGTAACTCTGCCTTTCAAATAAAATAAATCTCAAGAAAAAAAAAAGACTAAAGACTTTGAAAGCTTACTAAGGCCAATATTTTTATATTTGAACACTGCTCATGACAAAAATCTTCCAATTTTGCAATTTATAATTATTTAATTCAACTGTTATTTTAAACAAATATTCACTTCCTGAGTGAACCAGAATGTTTAAACAAAGGGAAAACACAATTCTTGCTAAAATTTTACAAAATTTTAAAGAGCAACTACAAATCTGCACAACTAAAAACAATGTAGGACCTAAACAGATTCAGGTTTCTACAATGAATGTGTCAAAATGCAAAATTTCCACTCAAAAAAAGTATACTCAGACACATATACATTCTTGTAGTCTGAGATGAACAAGATTGTGACACTTAAGTTGGTTTTAGACTAGTGTTTAAGAAACTAAAAAGGGAACCCAAAATTACACAATGAAATGTGATCTCCAATCTAAAAAAAATAAAATAAAAACAAAATGTTCACTGGCATGTAAAAGTAACTACTGACTTTATACAAATTACTAGACAATGTTGCAACTTCAACATCCTTCTCTCCCTTGTCCCACAAGCTCTCCTCCTATCTTCCTCATCTGTTTAAGAATGTTTCTTTTAGAACACCAGTGAAATTTTTCCTTAGCAAGATTTGCCTTTAATTCTACAGTACAGCACCTAAGGCAATGACAAGCACACACCAGATTGAAATGTCAGAGACTCATTTGTGAAGAAAATAAAAATAGGAATTAATTTAAAGACAGCACAATAGATAGGGTTGCTCCAAGTGCAACTGCCTTGTTATTAAAAAACAAGCTCAATCCTCACAAATTTTCCATTTTGATATGAGTTTCAATATGCCACTTATTACATGTGCAATTCTCTGAAGCTTCTCTAAAAGATGCAGCGCATGAATAGACTTCTAAAATGTTCTTTTCAAATGCCACACAAATCCATACAGTAATAAGGTAACAGAAAATTGTAAAAATTAGGAATGTTAACAATGACACTTCTATTTCCTGATATTCTTCCCTCTATTGTAAATCTAATCTAAACTTTGAAATGTACACAAGACATCCTGAAATCTCAGTATCTCTACTCTATTTGCAGGTAACAATAATTGGAACACTTGAAACACAACTCTCAAAAATCTTTAATATCGGGGCCACCATTGTGGCACTAAGGGATAAGCCACAGTTTTTCAATACTGGCAACCCATAGCAGAGAGCTGGCTGCTCCACTTGTGATTCAGCTTCCTGCTAATGAGCTTGGGAAGGCAGTGGATGATGGTCCAAGTACTTGGGCCCCTGTAATGCATACAGAGTTTCTGGCTTTCACCTGGCCCAGTCCTGGCTGTTGTAATTGTTTGGGGAGTGAACCAGCAGGTGGAAAGTATCCATCTCTCCTTTTCTGCTGCTTTGCATTTCAAATAAATAAATCTGTTTGAAAAATCTCTACTATCTTGGGGTTAGCATGGTGCGAAGCCCCCACTTGCAATGCTGGCATCCCATTTCAGAGTCCTGGTTCAAGTCTCAGCTGCTCTGCTTCTGATCCAGCTCCCTAATAATGCACCTGATAAAGCAGCAGAAGATGGCCCAAGTACTAGGGCCCTTGCCACCCACAAAAGAGATCCAGATGGAGTTCCAAGCTCCCGGCTTTGTCCTGGCCCAGCTCCAGCCATTGTGGCCACTTGGAGAGTGACCCAGTGGATGGGAAGAGCTTTCTTTCAGTCTCTCGCTTTCTGTCACTCTGCCTTTCAAATAAAATATAATAAACCTTTCAAAAAACCTAATCTTAATTAAAATAAATTTTACATTCAAGTTTAACAGTTCATTATAACCTAATCAGTATCCTTCTCTCGTCTTATACTCAATAATTCATTTATTTCAAAAACAAAGACATCACATGGTTTGCAACCAACACCATGGTTAGAACTATTTCCAAATCACTTCACTCAACTTCTTTTTTGAAGAACCAAACTTAAAAGGTAAAACAAAGAGCACAGTTACATTCCCTAAGAGAAAAATGCTGTGATCACTTAAAATAGCTGAGTCATATTAAAAAAACTTACAAAAAGCATAACTTTCTAAGGTACACTTTAAAAAATACTTCATTTGACACACTGCCCTGAAAACTAACCTGAAAAGCTGTCCTACACAATCCAAGCTGTTTGTCTTAAGTCCTTCAATTCATGCAGAGACTAAAACTTTCAAAAGCGAATGACAACAACAGCAAGTCCAAGTGTTGTTTTCTGTAGGCAACAGCCCTAAGCTCCAAAGAAAATGAACACCCCAAAATCATCAAAGGCAGAAAGTGTTGTTATATCTTCTTTAAACTGTTAAGAGTTCCTTAGTTTTACAATTCTTTTTCTTAAACTTTTCACCGGAAGGAGAATGAACAGTCAGGATGGGAAGTTCGCTTCCAGGCAGACGGCACTAGGACTTAGAATTCAGGCTGAGAGATCAGCGGGAACACACGTATGAGGGCACTTTAAAAAGTTCGTGGGAAAAAGGAATTAAAATAAGCTTGCGTGCAAAACTGGACATCTATGCATAGTGTTTTCAGGATACACTTTGTCTATAAGTTCTTAAAGACCCCGCTACATCCAAGCACAGAGGAAACTTTCAGGAAATGCCACTATCGTAAGTTTTATGCCTCCACCCCCCCCCCTTTTTTTAAGACCTTAGGCCAGCCCTGTAAACACACGATAAAAACACAACCTAGACAAACTCCACTCTGCAAAGCAATTCACGAGTTTGCTAGAACGCTCCGGAGGGAAAGAGCCTCCCTAGCCCGCCTCCGGCCGGCAGCCTCTCCCGCGGGTGACCGGAATGCCACCACGGCAGGGTAAGTGACAGGTCCCCTCGCGCACCGCCCGCGGTCGAGGCCCTCCCGGACCCGGCAGCGGGAAAGCAATGCAAACGCAGCCTTCGGGGCCCTCCTACTTCCGTTCTCAAAGCAGAAACGCACGCTTGGTTTCTCCTCGTCCTCACCCCGAAGCCCTGCACCCCTGGGCAGCAGTGCCTCTTCGGAGAGCTCGAGTGGACAGAAAAGCGGACGGTCGCCGATCAGGGCGCCAGGACTCCCACAGGAACCGGCCGCCGGCGCCCTCCGGAGAGCGAAGCAGCTCAAGCCCGCGTCCCACCTCGCTCCCCACGGCCCCCGCCCGCGGGTAAGAGGAGCGGAAAAGCGCAAAGAGGAACTAAGTGAGGGGCGAGAGAATGCCCTGAGAGCTCCGTGCAAGGCGGTGGGGAGGGGTGGAAGCCGAGAGGGAGCGGAAGGAAGAGGAGAGGAAGAGCAGCGGGCGGAGGAAGGGGCCAGGGCGCGCGCCCGCGAGGGGCCGAGACTTCGGGAACGCGGGCGCTCCGCCCCGGGCAGAGGGCGAGGAAGAGAGGGTGAGGGGGTGCAGGGGTGCGGGGGTAAGGAGGCGGCGGCCCGCTGCCGGCCACGCCTGGCCCCTCGGGAAAGGTCGGTCGGGGGCTGCAGTGCCCTCGTCGGGGCACGCTCGCCCGTCGGAAGACAAGGACTGCCCGGCCCTCCGCCCGCTCCGCGGGCCGGCTCTCACGCCCCCACCGCTGGGGAGGCCGCTCCCGGGCGACGCCGGCCGGGCGCCGGGCGGCCGTGCTGGCTACCTGAAGCGGGGTGAGTCCTTCAGACACTCCTCGAAATCCACCGTCATCTTCATCCTGCCTCCGCCTCGCCTAGCGCGCGGCGACGGAAGAGCCGAGGGGCCGCGGGAGCGGCCACGCTGGGGACCCGGACGGCTTCGGCGGGAGCTCGGCCGCTACGAGCGCTGCGCGGGACTGCGGAGGGCGCCTCGGCCGCTGGTCATAGCAGCAGCGAAGACAGCGACGGCTCTTCAGGCCCCAGTCCGGCCCCTCTTCCTCCCGCCCCCAGCAGAGCGCTGGCCTCAGGGAAACGGCCCCGGAGTGACAGCCGCGGCCAGCCAGCCACGAACCCGGCGGCCAATGGGCGGGGCTTCCGGCAGCACCGCCTGCGGGCGCTCCGGCAACACACCTGAGCGACGGTTGCCCGGACCAATGAAGAGCGCGACCGTGGGCACCTCCTTGCCACAACCGCTCCCGACGGCCAACCGAGATGCGCAGGCGTCGTTAGGCGGGACGCATCGGTTGCTGGGAGGCCTGCAGCCGAGGCTCCTTGGGAAGGAAGTCACGTGACTGCGCCCCGCGCTTCCCTCGGAGCCTCCGCCTCTTCTCCTGCTTTCCCAGCCCCGCCCTGCTGAGCTGCCAACGCTGAGGAGCCGCCTCCTGCAGGTCTGAGGAGGCAGATTTGCTCTTCAAAGCAGCTTTGGCAAAAATCTGAAGGGGTGAGGGGTAAAAATTATAAAGGAAGAGACTGGCTAAACCACGACTTTCAGTTCAGAGAAACTGAGGCCAAGAGAGGAGAGGGGGCAACTTTAATGATAAAAGTCATATTTCACGTCCTGGTTCCATCGATTAATAATCTGGAAACTGCTCCCCCGTACTTCCTGCAAGAGCTGGCGTTTGGGATGGGCGTGGAAAGAGCAGAAGGAGGCACACAGCTGCGAGGGGCAGGGCGTCTCTGTGGAGGAACTGTTCCCAGAGCCGCAGCAGACGGCTCTCTCCTCGCTGACTCCTCTCTCCGTGCCCTGAGGCCCGTCTGAAGACCGGGCTTCATGTGCCCCGCCGTGCAACACCTGCCCCTTTGCTCCACACTTTTTCCAGAAGCACTTTAACGTATTCATGAGCTGATTCTCAACTTGACTCCACAAGGCAAGTGTTTACCATACTCCCTAATTGTAAGATGCCATTGGTAGCAAAAAGGGCAATGAATTCATTACCCTTAAATATATTTTTTAAACGAACTTGAAAGTCATAGGCGCTTCTTAAGAGTGTCTATGTAGGGTGTTCTGACAGCATAATGGCTCTGAGAATCTGGGAGCAAACTTTTTCCATTTACTTCCTAGGTTTGTGGCTTTAAAATTAAGATAACACCACTATTCCAATAGAGTTGTCAAGTTAACAGAGTGCCACATAGTAATAATTCAGTGACTGTTGGTTATTGTAACTGGCCGCTTTCTTCTTCAGTAATCAAGGACTAAGTTTCAGCACTTACACTTTTACTGTCTAAACTCTTAACCTTTTGACCATCTGGTTAAGTATAGCATGATGACATAGTTTTTCATAGCCTATGTTTATCTCAATCTCTTTAGCACCTTTAGAAAGTAACAGTAGAATTTTCAGACATTTCAAAGCATATACAAGCATTCTGTATGCTTCCTCTTTGGTTATAAATTTATTTTTGTTCTTTTAATTAAATTGCATATCCCTCAGGCAGGCACTGCAGCACAGCAGGTTAAGCTGCTGCTTGGGACGCCCACATCCCATATTGGAATGCCTGAGATCAGCCCCGCCTCCACTTCCAATCCAGCTCCCTGCTCATGTGTTCCCTGGGTGATTGCAGGTGATGGTTCAAATACATGGGCCTCTTCCACACACATGGGAGACCCCGCTGGAGTTCCTGGCTCCTGGCTTCAGCCTGGTCCAGCTCCAACTGTTGTAATTTAGGGAGTGAATCACTGGATAGAACTCTTTCTATCCCCCACCCCCACCCGGCCCCTTCAAATAAGCATGAACTTTAGGGGCCAGGACTGTGGCAGAGTGAGTAAAGCCACTGCCTGCGACACTGACATCCCATATGGGTGCTGGTTTTAGTACTGGCAATTCCCTGCTAATGGCAGAGGATGGCCCAAGTATCTGGGACCCTGCCACCCATGTGGGAGACCAGAAGAAGCGCCTGGCTCCTGGCTTCAGTCTGGTCCAGCCCTGACTTTTGCAGCCATTTGGGGAGTGAACCAACTGATGGAAGATCTTTCTCTCTCTCTCTCTCTCTCTCTCTCTTTCTCTCTTTCTCTCTTTCTCTCTCTCTAACTCTGTCTTTCAAATAAATAAAAATAAATCCTTCTTAAAAAGAGAATAAACTTGGGCCAGCGCCATGGCTCACTAGGGTAATCCTCTGCCTGCGGTGCCGGCACCACAGGTTCTATTCCCGGTTGGGGCGCCAGTTCTGTCCCGGTTGCTCCTCTTCCAGTCCAGCTCTCTGCTGTGGCCCGGGAGTGCAGTGGAGGATGGCCCAAGTGCCTGGGCCCTGCACCTGCATGGGAGACCAGGAGGAAGCACCTGGCTCCTGGCTTCGGATCAGCGCAGCACGCCGGCTGTAGCGGCCATTTGGGGGATGAACCAATGGAAGGAAGACCTTTCCCTCTCTCTCTCTCTCTCTCTCTCTCTCTCTAACTCTGCCTCTCAAAAAAAAAAAAAAAAAGAATAAACATTTTTTACATCTCCCTGGAATCTACACAGCTACTCTGGATTACTAGAAACTATCAATTTAAATATTCAATATCCTCAAATAGATCAGTTGGCCAACCTTTACTAGCATCGTAACTTCATGTCAAATTTGCCAAGAGAATTGGCAATTTCTACTAAATTTCATTGTATTCCTAGTGCATTGCAACTAATCAGCCTACAGGTTAACTTCTTGTTTCAGTGCTTCATCACAGTGTAGCCTTTTGACAGACACCTAAAGTGACACTTTACAGTTCAAATTAAAACTCAGCTCCCTGGGGAGTGCTTGGTGCAGCAATTAAAACGCCACTCAGGATGCTCACCACCATACTGGAGTGCCTGTGTCAGAGACCCAGCTCAGGTTCCTGATTCCAGCCCCCTACTGATGTGCACCCTAGGAGGCAACATGTGATGGTTCTAGTACTTGGGTCCCTGCTACCCATGTAGGAGACCCAGATTGGACAGGAATTCCCAGTCCTGGCTTCAACCCGGCTGTCTGCCTTTCAAATAAAATGAAAATAAACAAATAAAAGTGTTTTTTAAATATTTATTTATTTATTTATTTGAGAGGCAGAGTTACAGAGAGAGAAAGCAAGAGAGAGGTCTTCCATCTACTGTTCGCTCCCCAAATGACCTCAGTGGCTGAAGCCAGAAGCCAGGATCTTCTTTCAGGTCTCCCATATGGGTGCAGGGGCCCAAGCTCTTAGGCCATCTTCCTCTGCTTTCCCAGGCCATTAGCAGGAAGCTAGATCAGAAGTAGAGCAGCCAGGACTCAAACAGCTGCCTATATGGGATGCTGACACCACAGGTGAAGGCTTAACTTACTACACCACAGCACCAGCCCCCAAATAAAAAAATTTTAAAAATTCAACTTTCTACAAGTATATACAATTATTAGGTGTCAATTGAGAAAAAAATTGCAATTTTACAAATGCAAATGAGTCAACTTAGCAAATTATCAAACATCTTTCTGTGGATGGCTAAATTTGCATATACTCAGTTGGTGTTAGCGCTATCACAATTTTTCTTCTCTACTCTGTGACAAAGGTAGTATTTTGGGGTATCACTTGTAAGATATGTCCCAACTTCAGAAACATTAAATGTGGGATGGGTAGGAGCAGTGGGACTTAGAATAAAATAGAAGAAATACAATATTATTATCATCATCTTATAATTATGGAAACTGGGACTTCACACTTTAAAAGTAACTTGCCAAGTGACTAAGGCCAAACACAGGCTCTATGATGCCAGACCCTAATGCAGCTGCCACTCTGCCCTTCAGAACTCAGCCTTTCACAGTTGTGGTTCTGTCTGCTTGTGCAGCATCTCCCTTTTCATCTCTTTAAAATGCTGCTGAAATGCCACCTCCTTCAGGAAGCCTTCTCTGTTTGCTACAATACAGACCCCACTTCAGTGAACGTTAGTAATCAGGCTTTCTCTACACTCTAAAAGAGGTGAATTATCCAACCTTAAGTCTCTCCCAAATTCTTCTTCACAGACTTCTGGGCCCCTCCCTCCAATTCCCTTGGGACCCTGGACACCCACAGTCTTTCCCAGATTCTGGTTTCCTCTGAGGATACTCTTGGCCATATTTACTCTTGAGCAGAATTGTTCAGTCTCCCCCTCCCCAGTGCTCCTGGGTCAGGGCATATGTTCAGCAAGAGCCTAACTCTTGACAGATTAGAATTTACATGCCATCTGCATACAAGAATTCCTCTTTGTCCTAGGCTAATGGCGTCCAACCACATCACTGCCTGAACTTGCCTCATTGCTGTTTTCCACCAGTTTCCTCCTAATGCCTTTCCTTGGCCTGGCTAATGTATTGAAAACTCTCAAGAAAAGGGAGTTATGGCCGGCGCCGCAGCTCAATAGGCTAATCCTCCGCCTTTCAGTGCCAGCACACCGGGTTCTAGTCCCGGTCAGGGCACTGGATTCTGTCCCGGTTGCTCCTCTTCCAGGCCAGCCCTCTGCTGTGGCCAGGGAGTGCAGTGGAGGATGGCCCAAGTGCTTGGGCCCTGCACCCCATGGGAGACCAGGAGAAGTACCTGGCTCCTGCCTTCGGATCAGTGTGGTGCGCCTGCCGCAGCGCGGCAGCCGCAGCAGCCATTGGAGGGTGAACCAACGGCAAAGGAAGACCTTTCTCTCTGTCTCTCTCTCTCACTGTCAAAAAAAATAAAAATAAAAATAAAGAAAAGGGAGTTGTGATAAGGATGACTGTGGGCAAGTACTGGAACTGGGAAGCACAGGAAACCAAGCATCTCTGGAAACAGTTTCTCTCTCTCTCTCTCTCTCTCTCTCTCTCTCTCTCTCTCTATTTGAAAGGCAGAGTTACATAGAGAAAGATAAACAGTGAGAAATGTCTTCCATCTACTGATTCACTCCCCAACGGCAGAGGTTGGTCCAGGCCAAACTTCATCCAGGTCTCCCACATGGGTGGCAGGAGCCAAAGCCCTTGAAACATCTTCCTCTGCTTTCCCAGACACAGTAGCAGGGAGCAGAAACCGGCACTCATATGGGATGCCAGCATTGCAAGCGGCAGCTCAACCAGCTGCATCACAACCTCAGCCCCTGGTCTTTCTCTCTTGGAGACCCCTTTCCTACTCCCAAACTCCCACCAGGTTTCCTCTCTGCCCTCTGTGGGTTCTGTTCCACTGTGAACCTGACTTGTTTATATTCTATCATTGTTACTGCTTCCTTCTACCCAGCAGGTAAGTAAATGAATGAAGCTGGCCAGATGGTGAGCAGTATGGAGTGGTGGAGACTGTGATAAAAATGTGCCCTGTGTCTGACTCAGCTCCAGTTGGTTTTTGCTCTACCAGACTTTCAGATTTTAGAGAAGACAGATAGCCAGAATTTAATGCAAAAATCTCCCTCTTTTCATATACTGGCAACCTTTCACAATATTAGAAACATTTGCACAGAGCATGAAAGTGAGGTTCAGGGCCACTCTGCAAATTCTGCTCTATAAACGTGGTTCTTGACAGTTCTTGATACAGGCTTTCAACCTGCGTGCCTGGTGTTCATCACTCCAATCTGGTCTTCATTTCCCACATCTCAGGAGAAAATCACAGTAGCCTAGCTCATCATTTCCTGTCAGTCAGAGTCCCCCACAAGCCAGTAGAGTAATGGGATCACTCACTTAATCATTTGTACAGGAATGGGGGCTCTAAGACAGCTGAACGATAGATAAACAATTTCCCTCAAGAAGCATGTTGATTGGGCCTGGCACCGTGGCTCACATGGCTAATACACCCACCCATATGGGTGCCAGGTTCTAGTCCTGGTTGCTCCTCTTCCAGGCCAGGTCTCTGCTGTGGCCCGGGAAGGCAGTAGAGGATGGCCCAAGTCCTTGGGCCCTGCACCCGCATGGGAGACCAGGAGAAAGCACCTGGCTCCTGGCTTCGAATCGGCGCAGTGCCGGCTATAGCGGCCACTTGGGGCGGGGGGGCGCGGTGAACCAACAGAAGACCTTTCTCTGTCTCTCTCACTGTCTGTAACTCTACCTGTCAAATAAATAAATAAATGAATCTAAAAAAAAAAAAAAGTATATTGCTGGCTGGGCCCCATAAAGGACAGCTGGTAAACTCTCAGGTCATCTTGGACTTTAGCTCCTGATTCATAATACGCTACCCCAAGTTCTACTATGAGCTTAGGAGACTTCAACATTCATTCATTCTTCATTTATTTATTTCAGTAGTCTGAATTTGAGCATATATCTGGCCAGGCCTTGTTGCAGGCTCTGAGATTGACAGGTGAAATAGTCTTTCCCCACCCTGCCTTGAGCTCTTAGACTATAAGTTCTGTGCCAGGAGCAAGCACAAAGGGCTACTCATACTCTAACAGTCATTCCTCCTGGGGAGGGAACTAAAGGTCCTCATATCTGTGCAGATAGGCAGAATCCAAGAAAAAAACGAGGAAGCTCTTTCCAAGGACTCTGAGTCACAAGGAGTTGTGTGACTGAAGCACAGAAGCAAGACAAACACGTGGTCTTCCAGAGCCCTAGATAAGAGCACGTGGCTCTGGAAAAGAAGCGAAAACTGAAGCTGGAGAGGTGAACCATTACCAGGTTTCCAAGGACCTTCTCTGCCTTGCAAAGGAAGTGCATCTGAAAGCACTGGGAAGCCACAGGAAGAATTGATACCTGGCGTTTACATGATCTCATTTGCCTTTTTAAAGGTAGTGGGGCAAGGGCCTAGGGGTTACTAGGACTGAGACTAACTGCTGTAAAGAATTTTGAGGTTTTCAACCAATGCAATTGCAATCAAGACATGTTTAGGAAATATAAATTGAAAGGATCTGCTGGACAAGTGGATGTGAGGGTTGAGGAAAGGAAAAACTAAACCCCTAGGATAACTCCAAGTTTCAGGTTTGGGGGACTGGGTAGGAGGTGGTACCATTTATAGAGAGAGGAGAAAGTTTATCTGCCTCAAAATATGTCACTTCAGAAAGTCCTTGAATGTCCCCAATTTAAACCCAGTCTCACCCAGAACATCCCCTACACAAACTCAATCTTAGATGTCTCCAGTCATCTCACTCCCATACATTCCCATCACACCCTCACCCCCACCCCAGTGCTCCTTTTTTTATCTCCCAGGCTGTTGCTATCCACCCTGCCTCGCCTTCCTCCACCGCAGGCCCTTCCCTGGCAGCTTCACGCCCAGCTCTGGATCAGTCCAGACATCTTCCTTCAACTCTCCCTCCCCTCCTCGTTGCTGAGCAAACTTGAGGCAGTTTATACTTTATCTTACTTTATTAAGATTCATGTATTTGAAAGATTTGGGGTCTTTTTCAAGATTTTTTTTTAATTGGGGCTGACACTGTGGCATAGAGGGTAATAATTTTTTTTTTTAAGATTTATTTGTTTATTTGAAAGTCAGAGTTCAGGGAGAAATCTTCTATTCACTGGTTCACTCCCCAAATGATGCAACAACGGGGGCTAGGCCAGGCTGAAGCCAGGAGCTTCTTCCAGGTCTCCCACCTGGGTGGCTGGGGCCCAGGGACTTGGGCCATCTTCCTCTGCTTTCCCAGGCACATTAACAGGTAGTTGGATCAGGAAGTGAAGCAGCCGGGACTTCAACTGGTGCCCATATGGGATACCAGTGCTGCAGGTGGCAGCATAAACTGCTGCTACACAGTGCCAGCCCCATAAATAAACCTTTTTTCCAAAAAAAAAAAGAAAGATAGATGTATATAATACCATTTTTAAAAAGAGATTTTATTTATTTATGTAAAAGAATTATAGAGGGAGAGAGGGAGAGAGGTCTTCCATCCACTGGTTCACTCCCTAAGTGACCACAATGACCAAGGCTGGTCATATGGATGGCAGGGGTCGAAGGATTTGGGCCATCTTTTGCTGCTTTACCAGGCACATCAACAGGGAGCTGCATCAGAAGCCAGGAAACCAGATTTGAACCAGTGCCCATGTGGGATGCCAGTGTTGTAGGTGGTTTCTTAACCTGCTATGTCACAACTCCTGCCCATCAGCTTATATTTTAAAGCAATGGGAAGGTACTAGAAAAATTCAAGTAGGGGAATAATGTGATCTGACTTGATTTGTATTTTAAAGTAGTTTACATAGGCAAATGGGTGAAGGCTTTCAAGCTAAAACTATTGCATTCACCACCACATACTTAGGATTTTCAGCTCTATTTATGTGATTTATCTGCGGCCACCTCCCTGGCCCGTTGGCACAGTGGCTGTTACCAATCCCTGCCATTCTTCTCAACTTCCCTGCAGACTGTGGCCCACTGCTTTCTTGATTTGTAGATAACCTTGATTGTTCACAACAGGAGCTCCCATGCTAGCCCCAGCCCACACGCTCACCTGCATTCCCACCTCCCTTACTTCTTACTCACTTGCCTCAGAGAAAGCTACATCTCTTTCTGCCTCTCTTAATTTGGAATTTGTACCCCACCCCTTCCCAAAATCTCATCCATTATTGCCACCTGCATCTTCGAACTTGCTCTCAGCTGACCATTTTCTCTTTGAAGAAAAGAGAAAAAGAGTTCTGTGTTAACCAAAAACAAGAGCCTCGTGATAAAATGGAGTTGCTTCACCCAGAACCCAGATGACATGGTTTCCATGGACCCAAGGAGGCATCTGGAACCAGGGCCTGTACAGCCTGGTGCTTTCCAGACATCTTGCTTCATTCCTCTGCACACCTGCAGCTCATGTCATCTGATTCTCCAGGAATAAGCTCCCAACACTACCTAATCCCCCAGAGAGAATTTTTTTTCTTTCTCCTGGTCCAATTTTCCTTGGGAGAAGAATTGACCCATCTTTGAAGATGTACCCCATCAAGGATCAATTGACTACAGCCAAGGGGGCAGCCATGTACAAACGTGACTTCCAGAAGTTAAGCCTTTGACCAAGTAGGTGGCAGACAGTAAAGAAAGAGGACCTGTGGGTTAGATAAATCCCCCTCTGGCTATTGCCAACTCTCCCTCCATGGCTATATCTATGATATTTTAAGGGTACAGTCTCTATATTTTCTCCTTCTATTCATTCTGTGGTTCTTTGGCTTTCCTTTCTCCACTCCCATCCCTGCCCCACCTCCATCTGTTTTCAGTAAGGTCACTTTTTAATTGCCTCGCTCAAAGGACACTTTTCAACCCTTTTCCCCCGACACCTCTTCAGCACTTGACAGTGTTGGCAGCTCTTTCCACCTTGGAAACTCATACGTCTTTCTCACTTAAAAGTCCTCAATGGTTTGTCATCATCAAAAGCTATGATCTTTAAACTTTCCTTAATCATAACACCCTTTATTCAGAAGAAAAGACCTCTCACTGGTGCCCACCATTCAGTAGGTAAAAGCGTAGTTGGTGTGGCTGGAACGGAGTGGGAGACCAGAGCACTAACCATCTGGCCCCACTCTCCATCCCCAGATGACCCAGGTGTGGACTCCACAATCTACTGAGTATAAATTGAAAAACACAGATGAGGCCGGCGCCGCAGCTCACTAGGCTAATCCTCCACCTAGCGGCGCCGGCACACTGGGTTCTAGTCCCGGTCAGGGCGCCGGATTCTGTCCCGGTTGCCCCTCTTCCAGGCCAGCTCTCTGCTATGGCCCGGGAAGGCAGTGGAGGATGGCCCAAGTGCTTGGGCCCTGCACCCCATGGGAGACCAGGAGAAGCACCTGGCTCCTGCTTTCGGATCAGCGTGGTGCGCCGGCCGCAGCGCGCCAGCCGTGGCAGCCATTGGAGGGTGAACCACCGGCAAAAGGAAGACCTTTCTCTCTGTCTCTCTCTCTATCTACTCTGCCTGTAAAAAAAAAAAAAAAAAAAAAAAAAGATGAACTATAAATTCATTTGGGGGGGGGGGTGATTTGTTTATTTATAAGACAGAGTGACATAGAGGAAGAGACAGAGAGATATTCCTTCTGCTGTTTGACTCTCTAAGTGGCTACTTGGGCCTGGGCCTGACCAAAGCCAGGAGCCAAGAATTCCATCTGGGTCTTCCACATGGGTGGCAGGAACCCAAGCACTTGGGTCATCATCCACTGCTTACCAAGCATATTAGCAGGAAGCTGGGTCAGAAGCGGAGCAGCAGGGACATGAACCAGCACTATATGGGGTATGGGAGTCCCAAGTGACAACTTAACCCACTGTGCCACAACAACAGCCCTGAGCTCCAAATTATTAATTCATAAATAAGTTGCTGGGGCCTGCACTGTGGTGTAGCAGATAAAGCCACTGCCTGCAGTTCCAGCATCCCATATGGGCACCAGTTGGAGTCCTGGCTGCTCCTCTTCCAATCCAACTCTCTGCTATGGCCTGGAAAAGCAATAGAAGATGGCCCTCTGCCTCTGCCTCTCTGTAGCTCTGCCTTTCAAATAAATAAATAAATCTTTTAAAAATTTTTGATATTTCTATACCCATATGTTCTTCTAGACCCTCTGGGTGGTGACATTACATTCTTTTCAGCTTTCTAGCTCTAGAACCTAGCCCAGTGACTGGCATCTACTAGGTGCCTAATAAATGTTCTATACATTGATATACTCCTCTCCTCAAGTGATATCTTTCTCATTCAAATCCCTATCATTAGAAATGCATGCAAGTATGCATTTGCCCACCAGATTATGAGCTCAGATAATGATACCTGTTGAGATGATTGTGAGAATTAAATAAGAAATAGATAAGAGTGCCTGGTGGTTTGTTAGCTGAGCCTATTGCTCATTTAAGATGTATTTATTTATTTAAAAGGCAGAGCAACAGAGAAAGAGAAAGAAAAGAACTCTTCTATTTGCTAGTTCATTTCCCAAATGGCCACAACAGCCAGATCTGGGGCAGGCTGAAACCAGGAGCCAGGAACTCCATCCTGGTTTCCCACATTGGTGGCAGAGACTCAAGTATATGGGCCATATTGCACGCCTTCCCAGGCACATTCAGAAGCAGAGCAGCCAGAACTTGAACCAGCATTTAAAAAGCATCCTTTTTAAACTTTTTAATTTATTTTTTCTATTCAAAAAACAGAGTGACCAAGAGAGGGAGACACAGAGAAACAAAGATCTTCCATGTGCTGGTTCACTCCTTAAATGATTACAACTTCTAAGGTTGGATCAGGACAAAGCAAGGAGCCTGGAACACCATCCCCTGCCACAGTGGGTGCCAGGGACTAAGTACTTAGGCCATCTTCTGCTGCTTTCCTAGGTTCATTAGCAGAGTGCAGGGAAGTCAGGTCTTGAACCTGAGTTCATATATGGGATGCTGGCTACACAAGGGGCGGCCTGACCTGCTGGGCCACAATGTCCTGCTGTGTGTTGTAAAATAGCTACATGGGCCCCACCTCCTGAATCAGCTTTTCTGGGGTGGAGTCTGGGCCTGTGTCTCACAGATGACTCTGAGGCACACCCTTCATGATTGAAACTCTGGCTAAGGTTCATTTTGTAAGTCCAGGACCTAGCACAGAGACCAGCAGTATAGTAGATGCTCACTAAATGTAGGTTGAGTTGGAAGTGAGAGAAGTTTCCAACCTTCAAAAGATGACAGTGTTTTTATCTAACAAGCCAAGAGGCTAAAGTAGGACAGATGGTTTAGGTTAAAAGAGTCTAAACCACAATTTGGTTCTGGGTCCCTTATTGTTTGGTCTGTACCTCAGTAAACACTGTGCTGCTGCTTCTTTCTGCCCCCTTAACCAGTAACCAGTATTTTTAAGATTTATTTATTTATTCATTCATTTGAGTCAATTATAGTGCAGGGGATTGGGGAAGACAGAGAGCTCTTCCATCCGCTGGTTCACTCCCCAGATGGCCACAACGGTAGGCCTGAGCTGTGCTGAAACCAGGAGCTTCCTCCAGGTCTGCCACATGGGTAGCAGGGACCCAAGCACTTGTGCCATCTTCTGCTGCTTTCCCAGGCCATCACCAGGGAGCTGGATTGGAAGTGGAGCGGCCAGGACCTGAACCAGCGCCCATGTAGGATGCCAGTGTTAAAATGGCAGTGGCTCTACCTGCTAAACCACAATGCTGCCCTCACTACCCCACCCTTCTGCTTTTATTACATAGAAAGAAAATGTACTCTTTCCAGCTGCAACCCCCCAGATTCAAGCACCCAGGTTTCTAAGAATTTGCTTCCTAACCTCTTGAATTTGCTACAGTCTGCCTTTTTTTTTTTTTTTTTTTTTTTTTTTTTTTTTTTTTTTACAGGCAGAGTGGACAGTGAGAGAGGGAGACAGAGAGAAAGGTCTTCCTTTTCCCGTGGGTTCACCCTCCAATGGCCGCCGCGGCTGGTGCACCGCGCTGATCTGAAGGCAGGAGCCAGGTGCTTCTCCTGGTCTCCCATGCGGGTGCAGGGCCCAAGGACCTGGGCCAGCCTCCACTGCACTCCCGGGCCATAGCAGAGAGCTGGCCTGGAAGAGGGGCAATCGGGACAGAATCCGGTGCCCCGACCGGGACTAGAACCCGGTGTGCCGGCGCCGCTAGGTGGAGGATTAGCCTAGTGAGCCGCGGCGCCGGCCCCACAGTCTGCTCTCTGGAAGCTCTCCTGGAAGGCCTTCCCTCGCCTAGCACCACATTTACCTGACTCTCAGATCCCGTATGTAATAGCTCTTGAATTTGTGTCCTCCTTCCAATCTCTAATGCCATTGCATTGGTTTGAGTCTTCATTATTTCTTGCCTAGACTATTTGAAGCAATATCCTAACTGGTCTTCCTGCCACAATCTCACCCTCCCCAGCATATCCTCTGTATTATTACTCAAAACTGCCCATTTGTCCATTCTTTCTTCCTTTCTTTCTCTTTCTTCTCTGCTTCCTTTCTTTTGAAGATGTACGTATTTATTTTGAAGATTTATTTATTTGTTTATATATTTATCTTCCACCCACTGGTCCACTCCCCCAAATAACCACAACACCTGGAGCTGCGCCATGCCAAAGCCAGGAGCTGAAAACTCCATCCTAGTCTCCCACATGGGTGCCAGGGGCCCAAGCACTTGGGTCATCTTCCAGTGCCTTCCCAGGCACATAAGCAGGGAACTGAATTGAAAGCAGAGCAGCTGAGACTCAAACTGGCACTCTGATATGGCATGTTGGGGTCACAGGCAGTGGCTTATCCTGCTGTGCTACAGTGTCATCCCCAAAAACTATCTTTCTTAAAAGCTGGTCTGGTCACATCACTCCCAAAAACTCAAAAGACTGCAGTGTCTTCCCATTGCTTCCATGACACAGAGTACAAAAACCATCTCTGGCCCTCTCAGTAGCCAGAGTACTTACTATTCTTGTACTTACAGTACTTGCTATTCTTGTACCACCATCTCCAAAACTCCAGCTCTACAGGCCATTGTGGCCATGGACTATAGGTTTAACAACTAATAGAAACCACCTCTGACTAGTTTACGCAGGAGAGAATTTCCTTAAAATGTAGTTAAGAGTCCATGGTAGGTTTATGTATAGTAAGGAAACTATCCATCCATGAGTAAAGGGTAAACAAATTGTGATATAAGTATACTATGGAACACTACTCAAATAAAAAAGTGATAAAAAGCATTTAATTTTTAAAAAATAATTGTTTGTATTCATTTGAAAGGCAGAGACAGAAAAAGAGAGCTCTTATCTGTGGTTCACTCCCAAATACCTGCAACACCTAGCACTGCCAGGCTGAAACCAGGAGCTGGGAACTCAACCCAGGTCTCCCCAGCGAGTGGCAGGAACCCGAGTTCTTGAGCCATCACTGCTGTCTTCCAGGGTGCACATTAGCAGGAAGCTAGAATGGAAAGCAGTGCAAGAACTGGAATCAAGGCACTCTGGTATGGAATGTGGAGATCCCAAGTGGCATCTTAACCACTACATCAAAAATTGGCCTCAACGCATGTAAATTCTAAAACTGGTAGGCTGAGTGAAAGAAAACAAACACGAAAGAATTTATGCAATTTGATTATGTTTATAAAATTTTAGCACTAAGCTGTTCTATACTGAAAGAAACATATCAGTTATGTAGACAGGAATTGGAAGAGAGCTGACTACAGTGGGCACAAGAGAACTTTGTTAGGGGGAATTGAAGATGTTCTATAACTTGATTGTAGTTGCAGTGGTAATTATACAGCTATAGACATTCATAAAAACTTGCAAACTCTACACTTACAATAGGTACATCTTAGATTATGTAAACCATACCTCAGTAAAATTGATTTTTTAAACAAAATTTGCGAAGGCTATTGTCGCTCCCCCTCTTCGTGGAGGAACGGCACAGGACCCTGTGCTGTTCTCTTGTCTGCTCGGCCCTTCCTGGGTTTGCTGCTGGTCCTTCCCGGGTTGGCTGCCGATCCTTCCACCTCTGTGGAAGGGCAGCTCCACCTGCCACTTTCCCCACTTCCGCGGGGGAGTGGCATACCGCCGGCCGGCTCTCTCGGGGGCTGTTCAGATGTTATCCGGATGTTCCCCTTAGATGTTCCTGGTGCATGTTGTCTCTCTCCTCCTTTATAGTCCTCTTCCACCAATCCCAACTCTGCTACCCACACACCGAGTATGCTGCTCTCCTCCAATCAGGAGCAGGATCAGCTCCTGCAGGTTATCACTCAAGTTGGCGAGAGGCAGCTGCGTAGAAGTTGTTTACTCCTCTCCCAGCGCCATATTGTGGGAGAGCAGATGCATAGAATAAGTCTTAATTCCAGTAACTTAGTCTAGTCTGAGTTGCTCCCCACAATTCCCCCTTTCTTTTTATTCTTTGGTGTTGATACGCGCCTGTCTTTGGTGCCCCACGGCGCACACTCTGCTCTGCTTGCTAGAGTTGCCCACAGGTGCTTACAAGCCCTACCAATCAGGCAAACCGAATCCAGGTCCTCTCTTCGCCATGTTATGAGGAGGTTTTTAGGCGCTGATGCATGCCTGTGTTCAGTGCCCTGCGGTGCATGCTCTACTCTGCTAGAACTGCCTGCAGGTGCTTACAAGCCCTACCAATCAGGCAAACCGAATCCGAGCCTTCTCGTTGCCGTATTGTGGGGAGACTTATTGGTGTTGATAACGTGCCTGTCCTCGGTGACCTGCAGCAGATAAGCTGCTAGCCGCCTGCAGGTGCTCATCGCCTTACTAATCAGGCAGACCGAATCCGAGCTCTCTCATTGCCATGTTGTGGGGAGGCCTTATTTTTCTCTATTTCTCTATCTCCGAGCATTCCTATTTCTCCTATTTTACTTCTATCTGCCAGCATTCCTATTTCTCTCATTTTACTTCTAAACTTCTATTTCTCTTATCCCCGCAGCTTCCCGGCGCCCGCCCCGAGGCTGCTTCTCGGCGCCTCGCCCCACGGCGGCTTCCCGGCTCTGCACGGCTTCAGCCCGCGCTTCTCTCATCTGCGCAGCTTCCCGGCTTCACGCGCACTCCGCGGTCTCCACGCCCTTCGCGCCCGCACCACGGCCTCCGCGCCAGCCCTGCATTTCCTATCTACTCGCACCCCGTGCGCTCTCTCCGCTTGTGCCCCGCGCGCTTTCTCTGCGCGCTGCAGCTTCCGTGAATCAGGGCCTAGCTCATGTTTCCGCTTCTCGGTTTTCAGTCTAAGTTCCCCGGGCTAACCTGGAGAAATCCAACCTAGCTTACATCTCCGCCTTTCGGTTTGGCTTCCCATCTTTTGCTCCCGGGCTAATCTGACGGATTCCAACCTAGCTTATGTCTCCGCTTCTGGTTTTAGTTTTTCGCCTTTTGTTCCCCGGGCTGACTTGACGAATTCCAACCTAGCTTACGTCTCCTCTTCGGCCTGCCCCCGCAGCTTCACTTACCCTAACCTATTTTTCTCTACCCGGTATGTTTCCTAACTTTTTTTCCAACAATATTCCCCTCTCATTTCTCCTGGCTTCTCCCCACAGTCTGTATCCGAGTCTAAGTTTCTTCTAGCTTTCACTTTCGCTTTCAACCATAGATTTCTCCTAACTTCCCCGCCATAGTCCATATCCGAGTCTATGTTTCTTCCAGCTTTCACTTTCGCTTTCAATCCTAACTTCTTCCAGCACTTTTTCCATCCGGCTTTTCCCTAGGCTCTTCCCTAGTCTCTCTCTCCGGTATTTTCCCACTTCTTCCCGCTTCTTCCCTCCTGGTTTCCTATCCGAGTCACGGCACCATTATCCCTCCTAGGCTTCATATCTGAGTCACGGCAGGCTATTGGATGTTTCACAAGATTCCCAGTAAGGCAAAGATTTAAGATTGAGCCAGAGCAGAGGCCTGTAAGCACTGAGGAAAACCAGTCCTCCAAAGAAGCCATGCCTCTTCCCTCTGCTCCAGACATCATAGCTGGCGTTGCCTGCCTGCTGGCATTCCGTATTGGAGTGCTGGTTCAAGTCGTGGTTGCTCTATTTCTTATCCAGATCCCTGCTAAAGCACCTGGAAAAGTAGCAGAAGATGGCCCAAGTACTTGGGACCCTGCTACCTACATGTGAAACAAGGATGGAGATCCTGGCTTCTGGCTTTGGCTTAGCCTAGCCCAATTGTAGCAGCCATTCACGGGAAAGGACCAATGGATGGAAGACCCTTTCTCTCTCTCTCTCCCTCCTACTTCAAATAATAAATCTATAAATAAATAAATAAATACAGACATTACAACTGCTCAGAACCACAACTGCCACTTGACCACTGCCATGAGCTTTGGGGACCAAGATACATCTCCCCAGCTGCTGCTCCTATTCACATATTTAATTCTGTGTGTCTGCTACTGCTTCTCTCTCTGTCTTGAGACCAAGTCTGAGGAGGTGCTTCTTCCTGACCCACGCTGGTTGCAGAGGGCTGGGAAAGAGAAGGGTGGCCATCTCCCTGGCTATGGTTGACTCTGCTCTGGCCCATGGGGCTTCCCAGACATTCAGAGCACCTAGAAGTTAACTATATGAGATATTGGTTTGCCAGGACTGTTGTAACAAAATACAACATGAATAACTTAAGCAACAGAAACTTAATTTTTCTAATCCTGAAGCCTGAAGTCTAAGTTCAAAGTGTTGCCAGGTTTGGTTTCTCCTATGGCCTCTCCCCTTGGCTTGCAGGTGGTCATCTTCTCCCTCTGTCCCCCTGTGGCCTTTCCACTGTGCATCTCTGGCATGTCTCTTCCTCTTCTTATAAGGGCACAAGTCACAATGGATTAGGGTGCCACCCCATGACCTCATTTAACTTGAACTCCCTCTTTAAAAGCCTATCTCCACATAGTCACATTGGAATCAGGACTTCAGCACATGAATTTTGGCATAATTCAGCCCCTTAATAGAGACTAAAAAGTGATCACAGTGTTCATTACCCTGACCTGGTCTGTTTTCTCACTAACGCACAGCATTCCCTGCACTGAGGGATGAGCATTCCTCAGGTCCTCTGCTGGCTGCTGCTGGTCATCCTTGCAGATCCCCTGCAAGGGTGGGTGTTCAGCCTAGAAATTAGGAAACTGGTTGTGATGCCCGTGTCTCCTGGCAGAATGCCTGAGTTTGAGTCCAGGCTCTGCTCTCACTTCCAGTTTCCTGTTAATGTGCACCCTGTGATGCAGCAGGTGGCAAAACATGGGTCCTGGGGCCGGCGCTGTGGCATGGCGGGTAAAGCCGCCACCTGCAGTGCTGGCATCCCATATGGCTACTGGTTCAAGTCCCAGCTGCTCCATTTCCAATCCAGCTCTCTGCTGTGGCCTGGGAAAGCAGTAGAAGATGGCCCAAGTCCTTGGGCCCCTGCACCTGCATGGGAGACCCGGAAGAAGCTCCTGGCTTTGGACTGGCGCAGCTCCGGCCATTGTGACTCACTGGGGAGTGACCCAGCAGATGGAAGACCTCTCTCTCTCTCTCTCTGCCTCTCCTTCTCTCTCTGCCTCTCCTTCTCTCTCTGCCTCTCCTTCTCTCTCTGCCTTTCAAATAAATAAAATAAATCTTAAAAAAAAAAACCTTGAGTACCTGCTACCCATGTGGAAGACCCAGTTTGAATTCCTGACTCCTGGCTTTGACTTGGGTCAGCTCAATTTGTTGTGGGCATTTGGGGAGTGAACCAATGGATAGGAGCTCTGTCTATCTGTAGCTTGAGTAAATTTATAAAAGTGGTTTTTTTTTTGTTTTTTTTTTTTTGTTTTTTTTTTTTTTGTTTTTTTTTTGACAGGCAGAGTGGACAGTGAGAGAGAGAGACAGAGAGAGAAAGGTCTTCCTTTGCCGTTGGTTCACCCTCCAATGGCCGCCGCTGCAGCCGGCGCACCGCGCTGATCCGATGGCAGGAGCCAGGAGCCAGGTGCTTTTCCTGGTCTCCCATGGGGTGCAGGGCCCAAGCACCTGGGCCATCCTCCACTGCACTCCCTGGCCATAGCAGAGAGCTGGCCTGGAAGAGGGGCAACCGGGACAGAATCTGGCGCCCCGACCGGGACTAGAACCCGGTGTGCTGGCGCCGCAAGGTGGAGGATTAGCCTATTGAGCCACGGCGCCGGCCAAAAGTGTTTTTTAATGAAAAAAATCCACTTCAATGTCATTTTCTTAGGAAACTTTCTGAGTTGGACTCTCAGAATAAATGGTGTCTACTCCACACCCTAACACTCACCACTGCCCTACCACACACTGTGACCTCAAGGGCAGGGATTCATTCACTATGTGGCCCAGTGCCCAGCTCTTAGGAGAAATTCTGCATGACGAGGAGTTTTCCAGCATTCCTCTCCTCCTACTTCATGCTCAGGTAATGACAAACTGTCTAGAGCTTCCCAAGTATTCCTCACTATTTCAGGCCTCCTGCCCCTTAATGCTGAAGTCACATGTCCCCCTAACCATCCCAAATGCCTCCGTGTGTGGGGGTGCTTGTGCATAAGCATACAGTGTAAGAAATTATTTAACACCTGCCTTGTGCCCACCACCCAGCTTATGAAATAGACCTAACCAGCATTGTCAGAACCCATGAGTTCCTCCCTGATCACCAATCCCTACCAACCCCTCAGAAATACCTATCTTGAATTTGCATTTATTACTCCTTGCTTTTCTTTCTGTTCATATATGTATCCCAAAGCAATATACTTCCTCTTTTGATTTTTAACTTTATATAAATGATTTATTATATACATATATATATTTGCCCATAACTTTTTTCATTTATATTTTCCTTGAGCTCAAAGTCATTTTTGCAATATTCACTCATATAATTCATTTTTACTGTTTTATGAATATACTTTCTCCATTCTCCTGTAGACTTTAGAGTTTAGTTCTTTTCTGTCTGAATTTGCTGCCATGAACATTCTTGTCTATGTCTCCCTAATGCAGGGGTTGACAAGAATAGCTCCAGGGCATATATCCAGGAATGGAATTGCTAGGCTAGGTGTATCTTCAACTTTATGAGATAGAGGCAATTTGCTTGCCAAGTATTAAGCCAACTTTTATTACCTCAATCCCATTACTCCATATCCTCATTAATAGTTGATGCTGTCAGATGTTTTACTTCCTGCCAATCTGATGGTATAAAAATTATCTCAGGTGCGAGCATTTGGCCTGGTGCTTAAGACATCCAGGTATAACACTGAAGTACCAGGATTTGATCTCTGGCTCTAACTTCCTGACTCCAGCATCCTGCTAAGGCAAACCCTGGGAGACAATGGTGATGGCTCAAGCAATTGGGTTCCTACCACTGTGTGGGTGACCTGGATTGAGTTCCTAATCCCTGCTTCAGCCTGACCCAGCCCTGGCCATCATGGGCATTTGGGTAGTAAACCTGCAAATGGGAGCCGTGTGTGTGTGTGTGTGTGTGTGAGAGAGAGAGAGAGAGAGAGAGAGAGAAAGAGAGAGATTATGTGTGTGTCAGCCTGTCTCTGTCTCTGTGTGTCATCTCATGGAGGGGTTGGCATTGTGGCACAGTGGGTTAAGCCACTGCTTGCAACACTGGCATCCACATGAGCACCAGTTCCCACATGAGCACCAGTTGGAGTCTCAGCTGCTCCACTCCTGATCCAGCTCCCTGCTAATGTGCCTGGGAGAACAGCAGATGATAACACAAGTGCTTAGGCCCCTGCCACCCAGGTGGGAGACCTGAATGGAATTCTAGGCTCCTGCCTTTGGCCAGGCCCAGCCCCTGGCTGTTGTGACCATTTGGGGAGTGAACCAGTAGAGGGAATATCTCTCTCCCTCCCTCTCTCTGCTTCTCTTTCTCTCTATGACTTTGCCTTTCAATTAAATAAAATAAATCTTTAAAAAATACAAAATAAAAAAATCCATCTCAGGGGCAAGCATCCCTTGGGACCCCTGCATCCCATATTAAAGTACCTAGGATCATGTTCCACCACTGCTTTCAGCTCCAGCTTCTTGCTAATATGCACACCCTGAGAAGCAGCAGGTGATGGCTCAAGCACTTGAGTCCTGACCACCCATGTAGGAGAACCAGATTGAGATCCAGGTGCCTGATTCTGGCCTGGCTGGCCCTAGCTGTTGTGGGTATTTGGGGATTGAACTAGCATATGGAAGATCTTTCTCTCTCGCGCACGCGCTCTCGCTCTCGCTCTCTCCTCTTTTCAAATAAAATGAAAATAACTAAAAAATTTTAAAAGAAGTATCTCATTGATTTTGTGATGTCTAGTATATATTTTATTATAGATCTATTCTCTGATTATTAATGAGGTTGAAAATATGTTCACATGTTCCTTGGTCATTCATGTTGCCTCAGCTGTGAAGTATCTGTTCATGTCTTTTGCCCAGTTTCTAATACAGTTATTTTTGCTTTATTTGCAGAACAGCTTTATATGTTCCAGATATCAATCATTTGTCAATTTAAAAACATATTTCTTTATTTGTTTATGTATTTATTTATTTGAGGGGCATAGTTACAGAGAAGGAGGAAGAAACAGAGGGATTTTTCATCTGCTGGTTTACTCCCCAAATGGCCCAAGTGACTGGGGCTGGGCTAAGCCAAAGCCAGGATTCAGGTCTCCCACATGGGTAGCACAGGCCCAAGCATTTGGACCACCTTCCACTGCTTTCCCAGGTGCATTAGCAGGGAGCTGGATCAGAAGTGGAGCAGCAGAGGGGTAGGCAGTGTTGTGGCATAGCAGATACAGTGTTTGAGTAACAGCTTAACCCTTTGTGCCACAACACCAGCCCCATTATGAATTCTTTCAAAACAGGGACAGTGTCTTATTTTTCTGTATATACTCTATGTGTACCAATTAGCTAGCCTACTTCCTTGCACTGCAAACAGTGCTGGATTTGCTTCTATATTCTCAAATTTCTAATACCATAGACCTCCTGAGCAAGAAAGAACCTAAAACATTTTATTCATCCATGTTGTTACTATAACAAAATTCCTGAGGCAAGCTACTTTACATAGAAAAGGTTTAGGGTCTGGCACTGTGGCATAGTAGGTTAAGCCTCCTCCTGTGGTGCCGAATGAGCTGTGTTTGATCCTGGCCACTCTACTTCCTATCCAGCTCCTTGCTGATGGCCTGGGAAAGCTCTGGAGGATGACCCAAGTGCTTGGGCCCCTGCACCCACGTGGGACTCTTAGAAGAGGCTCCTGGCTCCTGGCTTTGGATCAGCCCAGCTCTGGCTGTTGTGGCTATTTGGGGAGTGAACCAGCAAATGGAAGACCTTTTTGCCTCTCCCTCTCTCTGTCTGTAATTCTACCTCTCAAATAAATAAATAAATCATTAAAAAAAAAAAAAAAGAAAGAAAAGGTTTATTTGGCTGACATCTCTGGTGGCTCAAAGTCCAAGATGTAACAGCTACATGTGTGCAGCCTCTGGTGGCGACCTAAGGGCAGATGACATCGCAGTGGGAGTGCAGGCTGGATGGGGAGGTCCCACTGCAGAGAGGAAGGCTGAGAGTGATGCAGGGTCTCACCACGCACTCTCATGAGAACCAATTCAAGAGTTCCAGGAGAACTACTTAATCCTTTCTTCAGTGACCTAATGACTTTCCACTAGGCCCTAAAGGTGACACCACCACGATGGAGACCAAGCCTCTAGCACATGAGCCTTTAGGGGACAAACACTTTCCAAATCACAGCAGCGCTATTTTGTCTTGTCTTTATTCTGCAGGTAAGGAAGTAGAGGTCCATGGAGTGTAGCTGTGTACTTGTGAGATCACGTGGTGGGCTGGTGCCAGAGGCAGGGCTCAGTGTGGTTTCTGATTCCTCCTAAAACCCCAGGGAGTGGGCTACGCTCTACTTAGCACAGTAATCCAGTGCCTGAAGAAAATGAAGCCTCCAAGAGCAGGGACAAAGAAGGGGGCTGATGTCTGCCAAAACAGCAAAGAACTAATGTAATTAAGCATTACAATGTTAAAAGAAGATGGAAAAAACAAGAATGATCACATTAAGAAGTGGGAGAGGCGTGGGTGTTGTGGCACAGCAGTTGAGCTGCCGCCTGAGAGGCCTGCATCTCATATTGGAGTGCCAGGGTTCAAGTCCCTGCTCTGCTTCCTACCCAGAGTCCGGATAATGTGCATCCTGGAGGCAGCAGGTGATGGCTCAGGTGCTTGAGTGCCTACCACCCACATAAAAGATCCAAATGGAGCTCTACCTTCTGGCTTCAGCCTGGCCCAGCCCTGGCTGTCATGGGCATTTGGGGACAGATCTCTCTCTCTCTCTCTCTCTCTCTCTCTCTCTCTCCCTCCCTCTCTTTCTCTCTCTCTCTCTCCCCCTCTCTCTCTGCCTTTCTGTCTTTCAAATGAATTTTAAAAAGTTGTTAAAGTGGAAAAATGCTCATACAAGTGGATAAAACATTTCTGAAGTCAAAAGTCAAACATACCCAAGTTACAAATATGCACCTTTTCTTCCTCATCACTTTTTTTTTTTTTTTTTTTTTTGGACAGGCAGAGTTAGACAGTGAGAGAGAGACAGAGAGAAAGGTCTTCCTTTTCCATTGGTTCACCCCCAAATGGCCACTACGGCCGATGCGCTGCGCTGATCTGAAGCCAGGAGACAGGTGCTTCCTCCTGGTCTCCCATGCAGGTGCAGGACCCAAGCAGTTGGGCCATCTTCCACTTCCTTTCCAGGCCACAGCAGAGAGCTGGACTGGAAGAGGAACCACTGGGACAGAATCCGGCGCCCCGACTGGGCCTAGAACCTGGAGTGCCAGCGCCGCAGGCAGAGGATTAGCCAAGTGAGCCGCAGCGCCGACCCCTCATCACATGTTTAAGACTGAAAAGAATAATGAGTGAGGCCTTAGCAGACAACCTATTAGAATGAAAACTGAGAACAAGGACTGACTGTTTTGCTCACCATTTTCTCTCTCTCTCTCATGTGGCACAGGGCCAGGCAAATCATGAGGATTCAATTAATATTTAGAATTCAGTAAATGACTAGCATATGTGCCAGATGTGAGTTTTTCTTGTTGATGTGGGGAATGGGCAAACCCAAGGCCTACAGTATTCCTTCGGACACACACAACACAGAAGGAATTGCTTACTCCAGACAAGCAGCATGGATTGTCATGCTATACAGTTCTGGAAGCTCTGGCTCATGAGAAGCTAAGTTATCTTCCAAAAAAAGAAACAGGAAATATGTACAAGGGAAGAAAATAAATAAATGTTGATGAGACTGTGCAGATAGAGGTTCTCACACACTGTTGATAGGAGCATAGAACGCCCCTGAAGGACAAGGTGGCACAATATGTCAACATTTTAAATGTGTCTTTGCAATTTACACTACGAAAAGGCTGTGTGTGTGTATGCACCTTTGCTGACATGTTGTTTCTACAGCAAATGACGTATATCCTATATGCTTACTAAAGAACTGGTTCAATAAGTTACAGTAGAACACCATGCTGTGCATGTTACCCCTAGAAGAAGAATGAGAAGGAAATCAATCCAATGTTGACAGCAATTATTTGTTCAATTTTATTCTCTTATGTTGTCTTTCCTTTTTTCCTCTTATTGGAAACATGTGCATTGCTTTTACAAGCAGAAAAATTGTTTCCAATTGAAGAAGATTTTAGACCTATTGTTCCAAGAAATGTGGACTTACAGAGTTTCAGATGTTATCTATTCATTTTAATGACTTATATGCTGTATATGTCATGAATTTAGAAAATATTAAATAACACTTAGAATGAAAGTCAAAAAGAAATTAAAAATTATGGGAAGAGAATAAAAAGTATGCCAGTAACCTAAGTTTATTTTTCAGACAAAGGGAAAATTAAAGTGCACTGCGGTACTCTAACTAACTGAAGAAAGCTCACTTGGCAAAGATGGAAAAGAGAAATGCCTTAGAAAACAGCCCATTAGAATGTAAACCAGTTTGTCAGGAAAGACATTTTCTTGAGATCCAAGAGGAAATTCTATAGCTTGATTTCTGTTCCTGTTACCTGCTAACCAGGAAACACACGCTTGCACAGAATCTTGGCTTAGA